>NW_012116265.1:14709119-14711862 GCF_000951035.1 Colobus angolensis palliatus | reverse complement strand
CAGCCCTCCCTGCTGCTCTGACCCAGGTGTGGGTGATAGATCGTTTTTTCAATTCTGCAAACCACAGCTGAGAAAGATGGCAGTGTGTATGGCTCCTCTGATAGATTAGGAATCATGGAAGGAAGGGACATTGGCTACTAGCTATGGCTGCTCAGACAGACAGCCCATGGGTCTTGGTTCTCTCTGGTGGAGCTCTACAGGGCTTCCTTAAAGTCAGAGTCTGGCTTTGCCTTAGGATTCTTGAGCATGACTAGAACTCTGAACCCAAAGCAAAGAGAGCAAAATCCAGAGGACTTTTCTCCATTCTAAGGCCCACCTCCCAAGTCCTTAATTTCTGTTTTAAGATCTGGCTCATCTCAAGAAGAATGACACTTGAAATTATAACATAGAAGGACCCTGTCTTCTACCCAAAGAGGTGTGGCATTGTCTGGTGATATGGGCTGCTGCAACACATTTAAGCACAGTGGTCCAACACTGGTAAATGATACCCTACACCAGGAAGATGTTTCCTTATGGTTCTGTTGAATTCTCTGGCAGAATGTGAATTCTATCCAACCTCAAGATTTGTTGCTTATCTAGTATGAGTGACTGCCTTGTCTGCAACATCCTAATGGCCCTCTACTCTTTTCTTTTAAAGGGTACTCTAAAGTGCCTTCCCAGTGTGTAGGACCAGGACTGAAAGGGCAGTTTTTCTTGGCTGCTGGTGACTTTCCAAAGCAAGTGTCTTTCCCTTCTCACCTTGTCCATGGCCCCTTGTGCCCTTTATTTGCTCTGTCTGCCTGATGTAGCAGCCACAAGCTGAGAGGGCTTTCTGTGAAGTGGCAGGACCTGACACAAGCAGCTTTGTGCCGTGGGAAGGAAACATTTATTTTCCTGGGACCTCTAAGTCCACAAGGTTCACTTTTTATTGTACACCTGGGACATCCTTATCTACACTTGTGGCTCAATTTGGTTTTGGTTTGATTTAGAAGGTTTTCTTCTCCCTAAAATCTCTCTTACATCTTAGGCCCTTTTTATGCAGAAATGCCTGATCTCCAGACCCAAAAAAGCAGCTTGTGCAAGGGAAATTGTTTTAGATTTAGGAAACCTCTTACACAGTAAATTTGAATTTTCAAGGTGACTGAAAACTTAAATTCAACAAATATTTTTATCTACCTACTTTATACTCAAAGTGTGCTAGATGCAAGGGATAGCACGGTGGCAATGATAAACATGGTCCCAGCTCTAGTACAGCCTGTGATCTGGTGGAGAATACAGGCGCTAAATCAGTAGCTACAAGAGTGATGAATGTTACAAGAGAAGAGATTCAAGGTGCTACAGGTACATAGAGCAGGAGGATTTAACCTAATCTAGGGGATTTGGGGAGTTTTTGTTTAACTCTGCTGTTGTCTAACTGAATGACCCTGAGCAAATGTTTTAACCTTTCTATAATTAATAGCATTTCCTCTTACTCTCCAAGTTCTCCGTGCTCCAGCCAAGGCTCCTGGGTCTATGAACTGTAATGTCAAGAGAGAATATTGTCAACAACAGTAAGCTTGACTGCAGAGAGTAAACACAAGGAGAAAATGGCCTTGGAACCACACAGTAGACTCCAGAGTATCAAGACCATTTGGAGTAGGGAATGGGGAAAAGGCTCGTGGGCAGACAGTAAACCCCATGATAGACATTCCATCTGTCCATTAGTATAAACCTGGCACTTAGCCCAGTGATCCTCAAATATTTGTGGAACGAATGAAATGCAAAGCAATGTCAATTTCTGTCCACAACTGCTTGACTCTTAAGGTTAGTGTTGAGCCCTTTGGGGAATATAGGCAGTTAGTGTTGAGCCCTATACATAGGCTAACTATGAATTGAGTGGATCCAATGACCTCTGCCCTCCTAGTGCAGGTCGCCCCATGGACCACCGGCTGGGAGCCCATCTACCCCTTTCTATAAGAACTTTTCTAGCCCTGCCAAGCAACTGGTTCTGTTCATGACGCTGTGGGGTTACCACAAAATATGTAATAGCTCCATTCACTTAGAAAGACTCATCCTAGATAAGAATTATCCTGCCTCATCTACCCTGCCTCATCTACCCCTCCCTTATAGTTTTTCATCTCATCCATTCCCTCCTCCTCCCCATGCCATTATCAACTTCATACATTGGAACCCATCCTGGGCCTCATACTCTGTTCATGCTGTCAGTAGGCTTTGGAGTTAGGGAGATTATTCAAGTGACTTGAAGGGGAGATGGGGAGAGTCACTCTAGACAAGAAACATTTAGACTCTACCTAAGACTAAGGTCAACCACAATGCTCCAAACATTACTGAAGCAAATTATAACCATAGTTGGGTCAGCTTGCACATTCTATGCTATATATATATAATGAGGGAGATACAGTTTTCATGGAAGTTTCTCTGTTAATAATGGGCAAAGACTTTGGGGATTGATGTCTGCAGGGAAAGGATAGAAGGAACTGAAACTTGTCTCCACAGAAGCACCTGAAACCCAGTCTGTGGGCCTTTCCTGTCAGAATCTGGTGAAATGATTTTGACACCACACACAGCAAATCTGTGCATGTTTTTCTGTAACAAAGAACTGAGAAAATCAGGAGTCCTTATCAAAGGGAACCCTTTGATGACCCTCATGGGGTTTACTGTCTGCCCATGAGCCTTTTCCCCATTCCCTACTCCAAATGGTCTTGATACTCTGGAGTCTACTGTGTGGTTCCAAGGCCATTTTCTCCTTGTGTTTACTCTCTGC
>NW_012116265.1:14705730-14707999 GCF_000951035.1 Colobus angolensis palliatus | reverse complement strand
AAAAAAAATCCAAGAAACTCAAGGAACCTTTAATGGAAAAACTGGGTTTTTCTCTGACCTCACTGCTTTCCCTCAGCCGTCATAGCCCTGCCACCTCTACATGCATTGGAGAACGTGATTTCTCCACTCTCTGAGATCCTAGAGTACTTCATTTGCATCTCTATGATACGAATTTTACCATTATGATCTTTTTATTCTCATCTGTTTTATTGCTACAGGATTAATGGCTCCTCTGGACAGTGTTTTATTCATCTTCCTCTCTCTCACTCCCTTTTACAGAGAGTAGGCCCCTAATAAATGCATGCAGAATGAATAAGTGAATCAATAATTAATAGCTAGTAAATACATTCATGCTGACTTCTATGATTCTTTTTCTCTTTTCTGTCTTAGGTTTCTAAAAGTGATATAATAAACCTATTGCTAGTGTCTCAATATTTGCCTCCAAGAGAATGAATTGTCCTTTTAAGAGACAAAACCATCTTTCTCTAAATCAAGGGTGAAAAAAATATCTAGGTACTTCCAAGTTACTGAGCACCCCTGCCCTGGCTTTCAGGAATTATAGCTGCTGATAAAACATCTGTTTCCCTGCCTTTTCTCTACTTATTAAAACCTTATTCATCCTTCAAGACTACTTGAATGTTTATCTTCTTACTCAGTAAAGGCTTTCTCTGTCTACCAAAGCTGGAAAAGTTTTTTTTTTTTCTTTTCTGATATCTAGTATGACTCATTACTATTCCCATTCATTCACTACAGATGATGTAGGGACAAGCACTTTGGTGACAATACCTTGGTTCAAGTCCTACTGTGCTACTCAGTGATGGTCAGAGACTCTCTGATCTTGAGTTTCCTCATGATGTTGATAAACTCCTGTGTTGGGATGACTGGTCTAGAGGGTGAGATGAGGATATGCATAGAATATGCCTATTCCAACACCTAGTGCCTATTGAGGGCTCCATTAAAGGCAACTGCTCTTATTATTTGCATATATCTTCTGCCATGCTCTAGATTGTAAATTCAAGTATTATGTGTCTTTCCAAATAACAACATCTGACTTACTTGCTTTCAGTGAGAGAGTCATTAAATAAACATATTATATCATGAAAGATAGTTTTTGGGGAAAACCCCATCCCCGATATTCAACGTGGGTTCTTTTCTATTTCCCTGAGCGTTGGCTGCTCTGAGAAATAAAGGCAAAGAGTATAAAAGAGAGAAATTTTAAAGCTGGGTGTCCGGGGGAGACATCACATGTTGGTAGGTTCTGTGATGCTCCTTGAACCGTAAAGCCAGCAAGTTTTTATTAGCAATTTTCAAAAGGGGAGGGAGTGTACAAATAGGGTGTGGGTCACAGAGATCACATGCTTCACAAGGTAATAAAATATCACAAAGCAAATGGAGGCAGGGCGAGGTCACAGGACCACAGGACGGGGTGAAATTAAAATTGCTAATGAAGTTTCCAGCATACATTGTCATTGATAACATCTTATCAGGAGACAGGGTTTGAGATCAGACAACCTGTCTGACCAAAATTTATTAGGCGGAAATTTCCTCGTCCTAATAAGCCTGGGGCTTATTTCATCCCTTTGGTTTTGACTGTAAAAGACTGCCGCCCCCACAGGGGCCATTTAGATAACTACCCTCAGGGGTGCATTCTGTTTCTCAGGGATGTTCCTTGCTGAGAAAAAGAATTCAGCGATATTTCTCCTATTTGCTTTTGAAAAAAGAGAAATATGGCTCTGTTCCGCCCGGCTCACTGCAGTCAGAGTTTAAGATTATCTCTCTTGTTCCCTGAACATTGCTGTTATCCTGTTCTTTTTTCAAGGTGCCCAGATTTCATATTGTTCAAACACACATGCTCTACAATTTGTGCAGTTAACACAGTCATCACAGGGTCCTGAGGCAACATACATCCTCCTCATCTTACGAGATGATGGGATTAAGAGATTAAAGTAAAGACAGATAGAGGAAATCACAAGGGTATTGATTGGGGAAGGGATAAATGTCCATGAAATCTTCACAATTTATGTTCAGAGATTGCAGTAAAGACAGGCATAAGAAATAATAAAAGTATTAATTTGGGAAACTAATAAATCTGCACAATTTATGTTCTTCTGCCATGGCTTCAGCCAGTCGCTCTGTTCAGGGTCCCTGACTTCCCGCAGCAGGTAGTGATAAGAGCTGTGAAGACAAATAAAGCAGGGTAAGGAGAGAAAGAACAGGACCAGGGATAATGTGATTGAGGATGACTTCTGGGAGAAAGGGACATTTGAAT
>NW_012116265.1:14538928-14703940 GCF_000951035.1 Colobus angolensis palliatus | reverse complement strand
CTAGCTACAGCAAGAGGCTGCAGAACAATACTCTTCAGCCTGGTTTTGATATGGAAGATGCTCTTCAGCTTCATGCTGGCTTGAATTTCCTTTGCAGTGAAGGGGGAGGAGAAAGTGCATTTTAATAAGCTTCAATTAAATTAATTTCATTTTACTTCTTTTGATGTATGGTCTCTTCAAAAAATCCAATTCTACTGATGTTTATTAAGTGCCTCTACTCACTTGGAGAGTGCCAGGCACTTCAGGGGATCTATGGATGAGTGTGATTCAGCCCTGCTTCAAGAGCTTACAATCTAGTGGAGAGGATGGGAATGTGCAATTTGCTCTAATACTACATTGAATGGAATAAGTACCATCAGAAGTGGCCCAAACTATGGTTTTTAAATTCTGAAATGCAAGGTTATGTGACTAATTAGAAAATTGGCTTGGCAGTGCCTAAACACTGGAAGCATCACACAATAGAACTCTTATAAAGGGTCTTTATTTCAAACACGATTATGCATTTGTTCAAATACATGGCAAGCAATGAGAGAAGAATGTATTGATGGTGATGACATCATCTGCCAGGCTGTGAAGGTCAACAGTGTCAGCCCAAGTTGTGGCATAGTGTTGGGTGATTTAAAACTGAGGGGCAAGACAGTAAACTCACAACAATCCCAGTGGTGGTGCATGACCTGAAGCTGTTCTTGGTTCTTTGTGTGTTTTGGCAAGCAACAGCTGTTCAAGACCTTGAACTGCAATTGCACAAAAATATATGTTATGTGAAGTTGTTGGTTCTTATTCTTTTATTATTATAGGGTGCTTTTTTGAAGTTAACTTCAGAAATATTGTGAACTCAGAATAGGTCAAGTCCCATATATTCCGGCTGAACAATTGTTTAATACATTTTTAAGGAGATTTAAAACTAAGGCAATAGATACTGCCATAAAATTCTTTTCCAAGTTTACTGCAAGCTTTTGGAAGAAAGAAATAGGAGCTAGAGAGCATGAGCTAGTACAATGTACCACGTGCAAATAGGAATTCAATAAATGCTTCCCAATTCTTTTTTTTAATTGGTCTCTTAGATGTGGTAGGTTCTGTAATAGTCACTTCCAAAATACACAGCTGAAAAAAACATTGCTTCTGTCTTCTAAGATTTTATATTTAAGTGGAGAGGCTGGGAAAGTGGTCTACTGATAGGTCAAAAGCAAGATTTCTAGTGTCATATTATTGGGAATACACACCTAGCCACAAAATCCATCATTTCATAACTTTTGTGACACTTCACACTGTTCTACCACCACATAGATGTTTGCTTCCATATTTGTCTCAACATACTTGCAATTTCTTTGCCACACTCCCCTGCCGCAATCAGTCCATGCCTCCCTGATGGATTGGTTGCAGCAGCATTTGGTGTTGCTTGGATGAGGTGATGGATGCTTCTCTCTCTTCTTCAGCTACTTGGAGCCAAAATACAAAAGTGCTGGTTAAAAGGTGATTAATCTTCCCTAATGGTTTTGTGCATTGCAAACAGGACTGCAGCCACCATGTCTTCATTAGCCTTAATCAGGGCCCACATTACTTCAGATCAGGTAATTGGTTATTTATTATAGAACAGCAGGCAAGGGCCTTTTGAGCAAGTGTCAACTGTATAAAGTCTATTTGGAGAGGAAAAATAGTGGGGTTTCAGTTGCCAAGAATCCATAGGGAAGGAATTAAAGCTGGAGTGTATTTCTGGGCACCTCTCCTGCTAAGCACTTTGGTTGATGGAGGGCACCGGGTGGCTTTGAGGTCATCAGGATGGACAGTCAGCAATGGTCCTTTGCCTTTTTTATTTTTTACTTCTTTTTTGCTTCCTGTGTGACATTGTCTGGGTCTAGGGACTGAAACTGTCTGGGAAATGTTGTCTTCTAAAAGTGGAAGATGGATTTTTAGTATCTTTGGGGGTTTGGTGTATTTCTGAAAATACGAGTTTAGAACTTGTTCAATGCCCAGTAATATTCAGGGTACTGGGGATACAGAGATGAGCGTAACAGACCAAGCCCCAAACTTTTGAAGCTTACATTGAATGGAAAAGACAGGTAATAAGCAGGTAAACACATACAATGGAATAAAATATAAGCAGTTTCTGAAAAAAAGCAAAACAGGTAAGGAGAGAAGAGCAGAACAAGGACTGATCAGGGAAGTCTTCCCTGAAGAAGAAACATTTGTGTTGGGATTAAGTGACAGGAGGTGTATTAGTCCATGCTCACACTGCTACAAGGAAATACCTGGGACTGGGTACTTTAAAAAAAAGAAAAAAAAAAGATTTAATTGGCTCACAGTTCTGCATTGCTGGGAAAGCCTCAGGAAACTTACAATTATTGGGGAAGGTGAAGGGGAAGAAAGGCATCTTCTTCACAAGGCGTCAGGAAGGGGAAGTGCCGAGCAAAGGGGAAAAGCCCCTTAGAAACCCATCAGATCTCATGAGAACTCATTCACTATCACAAGAACAGCATGGGGCATCTGGCCCCATGATTCGGTTGCTTCCCACCAGGTCCCTCCCACGACACATGGGGATTATGGGAACTGCAATTCAAGATGAGATTTGGATGGGGTGCAGCCAAACCATTATCAGGAGGGGTGCCCAGGGTTGTAAGAAGGGCCTTCTGTGCAGATGGGACAGCCAGTGCAGAATTCATTCTTCAAGTGGCCTACGTTCCTTTTATTTATTTTATATTTTAGCACTTCCTAAGAATCATTCCATGGAATCAGTCCATTCTATACATTCCATAAAGTGCAAGCAATGTTAAATGAGCTGAAGTAGGTGAATCACTAGAATGGTGTCTGGCATATCATTGGTGTTCAAAAAAAATGTGACCTGCTTCTTTTCAATTTGCAACTCAAGGAAATGACTTGCCATCCATTCTTACATACAGAAGGTGGCTACCATTTACTATCTAAACACCATATCCTACAACTTCAGGCCATCAATGGGAAGCATCTTCCTTTTACTTCCCTCTCTCCTTTCTCTCTTTTTTTTTCTTCTCACCTGTGTCCTGAAACACAAGTGCCTCAAATTCAGGTTTTTAAATAAATAAAATTCAATAAAATCAAATTCAGGTTTTTAAATAAATAAATGTAATCCACAGATCACAGATTGAACAGCTGATGACTCTGTGATAACATCATGTCACATCCACATATTCCATGCTAGGATCTTTAAACACCGCATCCAACCACAGAACAGTGGGAACATCTGAATTAGGTATTAAAGTGGAGTATAAATAGAAATGGGTAAATTTTGTGGGTAGCTGAGAATTTAGAGCATTTAGCAGTTCAGAGCATCATTTTAGTGCAGGAGTGTTGGTCTTTCTTGCTAGGATCTGTGGAGACACACATGGTAATGATGCCTTTTCAGGGCTTGGTAAAACATTGTAATCTGTATAATATTGTAATTATCTCCAAAGCTATCCTTAAAATGTTTGGGGCCCTAATATCAGTGTTCTGTCAGTTTCTCAAAAATTCCAAAATATTATTCTTATCAGCAAAATATTGCTCCTACACACAAGGTACCTCTTCTCCTTTCTCCACTTGCTAATAATAATATAAAGTATTTATTGAGCAATTATTAAATATGTCATCTCTCACACAGCAGTCCAAAAAGACAGGCCTAAGTTCTACTTTATAGACTTTGAGACTCATAGAGGCATAAAATCCTACATTATAAATGAGAAACTGGGATGGCTCCTGCCAGTTCTTCACTCATACTATTCATTATTTTTCGAAACATTCAACCATTCTTTTCCCTTTGAGAGTTTATCATTTTTCTCCTTAAGTCCTGGAGAATCTTTCTTGGCAATGTCCTGATAATCTATTCATTATTTTCCTACCCTAGTTCTTTCTTTTCATAGTCTTTATCCTTTCAAATCTAGACTGCTTTCCTTTTCTGTTGGTCCTCCAGACTCCAAATACCTTCGAGTATCAGCTAGTCTTATGCACTTTGATCAGATAGTTACATACGACTTTCACACAAGGCTGCCATCTTATTGTTGGAACTCTCCACTGTTCTTATAGTAATCACGAGGCTCTGAACATTGGCTTCCCAGTCCTGTGTAATCTACCCCACTTTATTTATCCAAACTTATTTCAGCATCATGGCTGAAGTCACTATTTATGGAACTCAGTGGGTTGTTCCCCCGATACCTTGTCTCAAACTGTATGCCCTACTAAAAGGGCCTCTACCTTTTCTTTACTTTCTAAAAGGTCCAGATCAATTTTTCCCTCTACCATGAAATTTATTTTCCCTTCTCCTGGCATATTGATCTTTCCCTGTGAACACTTTCTCTAAACTTGAAAGGTCTATAAAATGGTCCTTTTTATATAGTCTTTCAATAGAAACTGTTTATCTTGCAGAGGATGCCCCTTACTGAAATTGGATTATTTTCTTGGTGATTGGTGACTGTGTTCAGCTGCAACTAACAGAAAACACAACAAATGTTGGCTTAACCAGTTAGAGGTTGAAGATCTTAAGTAACAAAAAGTTAAGAAGTTTACAGTCCAGGGTGAGGCAGCTGTTTAATGATGCCATTTGGGAGCCACTCTCTTCTATCTTTCTGTTTCTTCATCCTTGATGTATATGCTTTCAGCCTCCAGTTTGTTGCCTCTTAGTCACGGTATAGTTGCTGCACCTCCAGGCAGGAGGAATGGAACAGCAGAAATCCAGGTATATCTCATCAGTCAGCATTGGTCAGAATTATGTAACATGTTACCTCTAGCTGCAAGGGAAGCTAGGAAGTTGAGTTTTGGGCTTTTAAGCTTCTATAGCAAAAGCAGGCCTGGAAAAATACGGTCAAGAACTGATCTTAAGTAAACAAGCCTTAAGTGTCAGCCACAGCAAAGCTTAATGAATAGATTTTTATATTCATATAATGCTCTATTCTTTTATGATGGGAAAGACATTAGAATGAAGAAAATTGGATACTGGAGTCAGATTCACTTGTTACTGAATATTGGCACTGTCCTCTTGTGGTCTTGAGTAAGTTACTTTTCTTTCTGAGACAGATTTCCTCATCTCAACATTTGGCTTAATAGTAACACTGCCTCTTAGAGTTACTGTGATGGTTAAAAGAGGCAACGCCTGCAGCCTATGATGTGGCACATGTCAGTTCTTCTTCCCTCTTCCATTTGGGGCCCTGGTAGGTGTGGAGAAAAATCCTAAAAACAATACAACAAACCAACAAGCAAACCAGAAAACTTGAATCAATGAAGACAATATCTGCCACCAGCTAGGTCCCATAAACTCATTTCAATAAGGAAAAATGTCACCCCAGTAACGGAACTGCAGGAGTGTTTTAGATTTATTCATCTTGTAATTGAGTTGAAAGGAAATCTGAATGTTTGTGAAGGTGTTGACCTGTGAGTATTAAGGTATGTGAAAACAACTCACACATCTCAGGTTTTTAATGAAGATCAAGAACAATTTGTGGGTCCATCAGCTCTACAGTCCCATCAGCTCAAATCACACACAGGAACCCTGCTTCTGAAAAGTGACACTTGGTGAGAGAGAATGGCAGAGTGAAATCCAATTAGCAAGATCTGCAAAAGATGCACATGTGCAAGAATCATGCATGATCCCAGAAAAATATATATATATAGCAGCACATACTTAGCCTACCCACCTCCCACTACCCCAAAAAGCAGGACAACATTTTCCATATATTCTATTGAAGTTTTTTTTTTTTTTTAACTTTTTGGCACAGAAGCCTGTATCTGTAGATATTTTTAAAACTTTACTTATATTTATTTGAAATGTGTTCAAAAGCCATATATTCTTTTTTTCTTTTGATAAAAGGAAAAGCAACACCCTCCCAGATGTTGGGAGGAATAGTAAGCAAGTGATTCAATCAGAATTCTCCTATGGGGACATAGACTCTCTCGGTCAAAGTCACAGAATGAAATAGTCTCAGATTCACCCAGCAGTGAGTTATTCCATCTGGTTGTGGCAATTAGGAGCTGAAGATGACGGGAAGTTAAATGACTATCTTTATGAAACAAAACAAAATAGAAAAGGGAACAGCTGGGGGACTGGATGGCTTGGTGATGCAGAAATGGATCTAGAATAAAGAATATGTTACTTCGAGTTGCTGGTTATAATGCCAGTGCAGGTTAATATGAATTGAAGGTTGCTGCTGTGTGCTAGCAGTTTGCTGTCACTTGCCTGAAATATGACCATAGTATTTACAGTACTGTCTGGATTGAGGTCTCTAGAATGTAATGTCCTTTTTACTTAAGGGCCAAGCCACCAGATTAACTACATAGACAAGGGGTCATTGAACTTCAGCTCTGGAAAGGATGTTCTTGCCAAGTTCAGTCTGTGAGTTGCCAGGAATGTTATGTGTCTTTTCTTTGCATGTGTTATATTCTAAAAAAGATGCATAACTTTTATCAAATCCAGAGGAAAGAATGTGGATCCGCCAGCCCTCTTCTACCCTCTTCCCCCACAAATGTTAAGAACTTACTTTAGACCTTTTCTTTGGAGTTGAGTAGTCTAGAACATAAGCTTTTTGCTTACTGCTTACTAGCTGTGTGGCCTTGGGTAAGTTATTTAATCTCTACTAGACTTATTTTTCTAACTTATACAATGGGGATGATAATATTGTTTATCCCATTTCATAATGTTTTCTGAGGAAAATTTGAAATAATATATGTAAATATTTTTACTGTAACGTATACTGAGGATTCAATAAATATTGCCTCTTACTATTATGTTGAGGTATGCTCAAAGTTAAAGGCAGAAACAGGACCAGAACATTGATACCCAACTTACTACTCTGGCCTTTGGAAAACATGATGACCCTATCTCTCTTCTTATTTGTCACACCCTTCCTGTTTTGGCAAGACTCAAGAACTAACATAAGGTACTGAAATCAAATAATTACTTCTACCATTACAGCACCAAGTGGTCTACTTCTGCATTTTGAGCTCTTCTTCAGAATTCTTTAAACATCTTATCTGCACTGCAGTCTGGAAAGGGAAAGCACAGAGAGAAGGGAAATCATACTTTGGCTTTGCAACACCCTCTACCCAAGTTGCCCAAGACAAAACTGTGAGCAAGGTTAGACATCTGACTCATTAGCAAGAGGAAGTCTTTTTAGGCAGTTCCTCTGTTGAATAGATAAAGTGAATCAAACAAAAGGGATGACAGATTAGAAACTGTCTGGTGGCTAATGTACTGTTTACTGCAGTATAAATGACTGGTGTTTGGGAAATGACAGATGAGAGAGAACACAAATGTGGACATAAATAATTTCCAGGTTTCTACAGTGGAGGAGAGTCATGGTTGGTTAGAATGTTGACAGGGAAGGGGGAACTCACTGGTTGGAGTTTCAGGGAAATGAGAAGAGCATGGAGAGGACTTTTGAATTAATCCATTGATTCGGGAGTTACCATAGCCTCTGTGCTGCATACAGAAGGTACCATGAAGGGGTATAGTTCTTTTGCTCTTTTCTCACTGCCTGATCCATTCTAAATGTAACTCTTGTTCCAGTCCAAGTGCAGCAATCTTTACAGAGAGAAAGCATGGGGATGAGGCTATGCTCAGCCAGTCTGGGAGATATCTAAGGTAAAATGACATAGAAAAAATAGTAATAAATATGCTTGAAAGAAGGCAAGGAAGCAATGAAGGAAGGAAGAAATAAAGAAAAAGAGAGAAAGGAAGAAAGAGAGAATGAAAAGAAGGGAGTTGGGAGGGAGGAAAGAAAAGAAAAAAGAAATGGAAAGGAAGAAAGGAAAGAGAGAGGGAATATGGTATATCAGTTATTCTGCATATGTTTGAGTTGAGTTTGTGATGGTGTTACTTGCCCCCAGGGGATCAAAAGAAGTCTCCAATTAATTTGTAACTACTGTAACCATCTAGCATCTATTTGCTTAGTTTTCAATAAAAATAATAATAATAATTCTGATTAAATAAGGCATGTTGTCAAACTTATTATTTGCTAACATATTACTGTTGTAACTGGTATTTGCCTTGTGCTTTGTCAGAGGTTTTATGTCCATGCATTCATTCATTTCTCTAAGAAATATTAATTGAATATCTATTTTGTGCCAGTTCTAGGTACTGTAGTTACATGCATGAAGAAACAAAAATAACCTCATGTATGTAAATTGGAGATAACTTATATGTAAGTTGGAGAGAACAGACACTATATATGATATCATATCAAATTATGTACAGTAATAATATATGAAAAACTAACTAATTAGTACTAGGCTTAATACCTGGGTGATGAAATAATCTGTGCAACAAGTCCACATGGCACAAATTTACCTAAATAACAAACCCCTACATGCACCCCTGAATTTAAAATAAAAGTTTAAAAACAAATTTGTCCTTTAAGTTCATTTCTTAATGATTTCTTAGTTGTTTCATAGGCTTTTCTCATTAGACTTTGAGGCAATCATATACAATTATAAGTTGAATTAAATCAAATTATTAATAAATTGTAGCTATCCAGGGGCGTCACAAAATGGCCTTTCTGTGGACTAAAACACACTGTATTTGGCTCATCGTGTTTTAAATCTTTAGTCCGGTATGTAAAATTCCAGATATCTGAATTCTTTTGAGAAATTGTAGAATTTGGAGTAAAGAAAGATTGGTCAACAGATACAAACATACATGTAAGTAGAAGTGGTAAGTTCTATCTAATGTTTGGTAGTAGAGTAAGGTGAGTATTATAAGCAACAATGTATTGTATATTTCAGAATAGCTGGAAGATAGGACTTGAAATGTACCCAACACATAGAAATGACAAATACTTGGGTGATGTACACCCTAAATACCCTGACTTGATCATCACACATTCTATGCATGCAACAAAATTTCACATGTACTCCATAAATAGGTATATTATATAATGTATTAAAAAGTAAATTTTAAAAGAGAAATGAGTCCAAAGAGGAAAACAGTTAGTTTTAATTGTTTAATTTAATGCAGTAAATTGTAGTTCTTTTGTGTGTTTGGAAACAGAATTTTCTTTAAAAGAAAAAGAAAAAAAAAGAATAGGCATTCTCATAAAAGGCAGTCATTTGCTGAAACTGAGTGGCAATTGCTGTCTTTAGAAGGGGGACAGTTCTCCAATTCCTCACTGGTACAACCTGAGTTTATTTCCCCATCTCTTTTATCTAAATGGCCTTGATGTCATTTCTGTTCCCTGCCTGTCCCTGCTCTCTCCCAGGTGGATAGCCTTAGATATTAGAAATAATCATAAATGTACTTCCATTTGAGTCAGAGACAGAGATCTCAGAATTATTGTATGGAATCTATAAATCCAATGCAACTCAAGTATTGCCTGTGAATTCAATTAATAATATTCTTTGCATAACTAGAATACATAAGTGTATACGTGTGTTTATGTGTGTGTGTGTGTAAAATTTTAAAGGCTAAAATAATTACAAATTATAATGAATAAATACATATTTGAATCATACTAAATTTCAATCATCTGTATTTTGTTGATTAGCAGATATTAAAAATATAATTGCTGTCAAACATTTGTGCCTTAAAAAAAAAATCCTTAAAAAGGATCCCTTAAACTTAAACTCAGAAAGGTTGGAAACAGCTGTTCTCTTCCCCTTACTGATGACAAAATAGAATCCAAACAGGGACAGTTATGTGTTCAAAACTGCTCAGCCAATTAATGGTAGCGGGATATATGTCTGCAAATAGGCTGCCTCAGATCTCTTTCAGTTCTTGCTCTGACACCAAAAAGTCAAGAGGGTGGAAGGTGACCCTTTCTAAGACTTTGACATGGAAATTCTTGATTCTGTTTCAGGAATGGCAAATTCCAATTTACAGATGGATGGAAAAGGTTTCTTCCATGTGAGAATAGAACGCAGGACAACATTTCTCACTAGCCATGCCACTGACATTTTTTGACTGGATAATTCTTTGAGGGGATTTTACTATGCATTATAGGATATTTAGCAACATCCCTAGCCTCTACACTGTAGATGCCAGTAGTAGCCCCCCCAACACTAATTGTCACAATAAAAATATCTCCAGACATTGCCAAATGCCCCTTGTAGAGGACCACAAATGCCCCTTGGAGAGGGCTATCATTGACATTTTTGACTGGATAATTCTTTGGGGCAATTGTATGGTGCATTATGGATTATTTCTTTATTTATTTATAAAGCAGGGACTGATTTTGTCACCCAGACCCGAGTACAGTGGAATGATCTCAGTTCACTGCAACCTCTGCCTCCGAGGCTTAATTGATCCTACTGTCTCAGCCCCCCAAGTAGCTGGGACTAGAGGCATGACCACTGTGCCTAATTTTTAAATTTATTTTTATTTTATTTTATTTTTTTGTAGAAACAGGCTTTCACCATGTTGCTCAAGCTGGTCTTGAACACCTGAGCTCAAGAGACCCACCTGCCTCAGCCTCCCAAAGAACTAGAATTGCAGGCATGAACCACCATGCCCGACCCAGTATAGAACATTTAGCAGCATCCTTAGCCTCTGCATAGTAGATGCCAGTAGTAGCCCCCCCACCCAACACTAATCATCACAATAAAAACATCTCTAAACATTGCCAAATGTCTTTTGGAGAGTGCCACAATTGTTTCCAGTTGAGAATCACTTCTTCAGGATAGACTGTTGTTAAACCATTGATTCAGAGTCCCAGGGAAATACTTTGGACACTCAGCAGTCAAGCATCCTGCTGACCCCCAGAACCCTGCCTTGACACCTGCTCACAAACCCCTCCTCTTCATCCTCAAGGGCAAAATGTAATTTAGCTACAGCCTTTTCCCAGATGCTTGTAGCTTCCGTAATTCAATCTTTTTTATTTGTAAGTATCTTTGCACTTTTCTACTTTCAAAAGACTCTTAGTGATTTCTGATACCTCAAATTGCACAGGTACATGGCTTTTTGTCTCTTTCTCTATTTGCCTGTGTCTTTTTTTTTAACTTTTCATTGTAGAGTTTCCCACTTTTTATTTTTTCTTTCCATGTTTATTGCTTTTGTGTCTCTGTCTTCTTGATTTCATTTTGGTGTGGAACCTATCTTTCTCTGCCTGTATCAATATCTTACTACCTAGATCTCAATTTCATTTTATGGTTTAGCCTTTTGGTGTTTATCTCCCCAATCCCTATCATCCTTTTAATGACTGTTTGTGTTTCTGGGTCTTTTTTCATGTGGTAGCTTGTCTTTTGGTCTGCCTCTCTCTGCATCTCTCCAGCTCTTTTTTATGGTCTCCTCCTACTTTTAGAGAATAGTGATGGTTGTTATGACATTTCTATTTGTGACTGCCTTTTTCTCTATTGACTTCCCTCCCCTTTTCTGCCTTTCTTTTGAAAATGGCCCAACTGGACTAAGTTTCCATCAGGATCTCTTTCTATAAGCAGGAAGTTCCTCAGGCATGTAATGGAAACCTTTTACTTCTGTTGAATGGTAATCCTAAGGGAGGGTCAGGGAATGGGCTTTTCAGTAAACTGCTCAGAGGCAATTGTTTGTTTTACTTCATATAATCCAACTTTTATAAAACTTAGAATATTAAATCCAGCAAGATTAAATATTTAGCCTTTTATAAACTTTGTAAAATAAAAATACAACTTAAATGATTCATCATAAAGCAATTATCTTAGAAAATGAATAGGTAACACATTATTGGAATCAATTTGTTCCCAAAGCTATGAGAAATAAAATCAATAAGTTTTAGAGATAGATAAGATGTTTTGTGTAATATTTGGGAATAAGAAACTATAGGAGTAGGATTTGGCTATTTGCAAAGTACCTGCCTTTTCCCTTGGTTCCTAAAGAATTTTGAAACCAAGAATGAGGGCACTATAAGGTTCACAAGGACTGAAAACTATTTGATCTTCTCATTTTTGGAAGAAAGTGAGAATCGTAATATACTTGTGAAACAGATTGCATTCCATCTGCTATAGCCAAATTAATCCTTCTTTAATGATTGTTTATATTGTGTATCCAAAATCAAACTCAGTATCAAGAGTTAATCAATTACAATTTATAATCATTTTGGCTCAACAAAACAAGAGGGAATTGTAAACAGTAAAATTTATTTTATAGTATAAACATGTTAAAAACATGGATCTTCATTGGACCATATGTAAATTAATCAAATTATCTCTAGTTTTTGTTGTTGTCTGTTTGTTTAGATGTGATGCAGGAAAAAGCAATGGCTGCTGAGACTGCAGAGGTTTGTGAGGAAGACTGTTAAGTTTTCTCAACATTCCTCCCATATATCCAAAAAAATAACCCAATCAGACTAAGACAAAAACGTGAGAAAACCAGGATGGAAATTTGACAGAGGTGTGGGAACTAAACAAGGAAAGGAAATGTTTCTCTTCTCTCTAGTGCAGGATAAATTACATCAGTACCCTGTCTGAACCTCATTAACCTTAATAATACACTATCAAAAAGTCAACTCCATGCAATTAGTATTTAAAGGTACTTGATATTTTAGGTGGGAAATTTATTTTCTCTGAAAAATCACACATGCCTCCAACAACTTGAAGCTTACTAAAATTTATAGCAATAATGTTGAATTCAATTAAATTCAATCAAATTCCAGGCATGAAGTCATTATTAAATATCTACTTCTATGGTCATTGTGCTATGGTTGGGAATAAGAATAATACTAAGGCAAGATCTTCTTCCCTTTCACAAAGCTCTCAGTTGATTAGGAATCCGCTAAGTTGTCAAATGTCACTGTTTCAGCTAACCATGTTTCTGCCATAAACAGAACTGACTCAAAGGGGCAAAAAGTAAATAAAGTACATGATATGGGAGCATACTCTCACCTGAACCTTAGAGAGGAAACTGACATCTGTCAATTCACTTGTTCTGTTAATTCCACTTTGATATTTCTTAAATATATCCACTCACTAGGGTTAAGCCACACTGTAACTGACTTCTAGGCATTCATCTTTCTTCCACTTAAATTCATTCTCCACCTTGCAGCTGTTTAGTTTGTTCTTCTTTCCCAAACAGTTCAGATTATGAAACCTGCCTTTAGTAATATATTGGAAAATCGAATTTTAGTGCCCTAAGGAGTGGTAATAAGAAACACAGTTTGGAAAATACAAGTCTGAGTTAGTAACCAAGATGTCTTTTTTTTCCTCTTGATTCTAGGATTATTTCAGGAAATTGTGAGAGACACAATGAGGCCTTCAGCTCTTGGTAGACTAGTTTCAGCTGGAGTTTTGAATGGGCATCAACCATCACAAGTTGAAGCCATTCAAGGATGAGAATTATTTTAGCTATTAGAACCTTTCTCCGTATCAATATTTCTACCTCTCTCCTCCAGTGGCATTCTCTGAGCAGAGGAGATGGGGGGCATAGTGACCTTAAAAGGCAGAGCCCCGAATTTCAGTGGTTATATGGACACAATATGACTTTAGGATTTCTTATCACCTCCTTCAAAAACCCCAGGGTCACTTAATTAAAATGACTGATTCCTGGAGCCTCAACATGCACTTACTAAATCAGACAGTCTATGAATGTGAGACTAATGACCAACGTTTGTACTGAGTTCTCCTGTGACTCTTATGCTCCCTCATGTTTAAGATTCTACCCTGAGTAGAGGCCACTTCAAAAATAGAAACTTTTTAATAGGTCTGTGGTTTACAAGGTCAATTCTGTTAAGCCAGGAAACATCCCATTTGGAATTAGTACTACAATTATGGTTCTTATTTCTTACAGACACATGCACACACACACACATAGGTTTTTTGAAAAAAATAAACATGTTAAGAGAAGACATTTAAAAGTTTAAAGAACTTAGATGTTTTATTTTGTGAGAAAAACAACTTTGCGGCAAGTCGCTTAACTGTCTGAGCCGCATTGTACCATCTGGGAAATAGGAAAAGTGGCATCTGCCCTTGCTACGCACTTGAGATGGGACAGTCAAATGAGAAAGATTGAAAGCAAGTGTAAAATCTAAAGCACTATGAAAAACAAGGTGTTATGATGTCTTCATACACATTTGGCAAGATAGGAGTCTTGTTATACATAATAACATTTTTTCTGAGTAATCTAGTTTGGTTTATTTTTCTGTAGGATTTAAGAGTATATTTTGATAACTGAGAGTTTAAAACAATAATTTCAGATGTATTAAAAATTGAACGTGATTATTAGAAGTAACGAAAACTTCTGGGATTTTATAAAATTGAGTTTTATACAACATTCTCCTTGACTTTAACAAGAGTTAAATGTTAGAAATCATTGATTTAAACTATTCTTAAATGATTCCACATTCCAAGCAAATGCTCTGGAGAACAAATAGGAGAATCACATATGAAATTAACTTTCTTCTGATGCCATGTGGAATAAGATTATCGAAGCATCTTACACTTAAGAATTTACCTCAGAGTTACATAGCACATTAAAATAAACAGGTGGAATTCTCAAATCCTGATATCAACTTTAATTTCAACTTTAGCTCTTTTACACTTTTATAAGGCCCTTTCCTCTTATAAATGTAAACCTCTTTTTTAAACGGAAACTAATTTGTTAAGTCCATTCTATCAGAGGTGAGTTGCAAAATGCCAACATGCAAGATAAATTTGACAAAAAATAGGTAAAATCAAAGTTTTATTCATGTACAGTGGTTAAGAATGAAGATATTAAGATAAATTATTTTAAGTGAGGACTGTCCTTTTAATAGGCTTCACTCTACAGCCTTGTCTCATTTTTCATTTTCACAAGGTTCTTAATGTATTCTTTTCATTATATAAAACATGCCATATCTGGCCTTTTCATGAAATGTATCTGATATTCTCCTTTGACAGCAATTCATGTGAAAAGAACAGGTCCTATTTCTGTCCATAGCCTACATGCACGTATTCATAGAAATCATAGATTTTTTGGTAAAATATACTATATACTTATACAGCATCTTAATCTCAGAAACCCAAAGGTTTGATCCATAAATGTACCGTATTTCCTTTCTGTATGTTGAGAGATACACATGGTCAAGTTTCCTAAAACCTGAATCTAACTCAATCTAAATTATGTGATCTCCATTTCTACACAGGGGAACAAGTGTGCATGAAATAAAATCGCCAGCCTAGAGGCATTTGCCCAAATAAATCTTGGAGATTTTCTGTACCATTTCATCTCTCTACTTCTATATCTAAGTATTACTACTTTTGATTGGATGTAAAATGGATCCTTCTCAATTTGTTTTGTTTGTGGGAGATGGATGGAGCTAATTGTTCCCCTGCTACTTTATAAACAAATATAAAATGTGTATGTGTATGTATTTTAAATGCTAACATAGAATTTTCATGACTAGTTAATAACTCTATTGGTCAGAATTTAAATCTTTTCAGGAGGAAAAATTAATCATCCATGATATCATTCATCTTGATGTTATCACTTTCTTCTTGAAATCGGAAAAGCATCATAGTTTTTACATGGTAGTTTTTCCTTGTTGGAGGACAGTTGCATTTTACTCCACATTGTTAAATGCGTTAGGAGATGTAAGAAAAATATAATTCTGTAATTATTCAGAACTCAGTTGGTTGTTTATATGGTATTCAGCAATATACTTCCCCCCCACCTCCAACTTCTTATAACACAATTTCAAACACCAATCGTCTTCCTCTTTTAAAGTAACACCATGACTGATTGATTGCCTTAAATTTATATATGATCTTGTTCTAATGTCCTTACTAAAAATAAGAAAAAAATATTCCAAAAGTAAAATGAGAGTGCTCTGGTGTAGACTTGTGGGAGGGGGAGGACATGGAATGATATGTTCTCCATTCATCTCTGGTTTTATTTCCTAGACGAGTTATGGGTGAATACTGTGACAAAAACAAAACAACAGCTAAAATGGAAAAGTACCAGGATTGAACAGAAACCAGGACTTAAACTGCTTCATCATTATTTTATTGTATTGTTTTTTATTTTGGGTTTATTTTTTCAAGGGAAGTTACAACAAGGAGCAGCTAAGGACAGATAAATTGGTAGCAGATTGTAGTTTATGATAATGACAGTCTCGAAGGGACTTGGCTTTCTTGGTGACATTGAAGTAAATTGCATTATTCAAGATGTATACTAAGAAGGATAGATAATGAAATGTATGGAGGAAAGGCATGGTGACTATTTTTATAGTATTGTTGACTACCAAACTGAATGGAAGGGAAGACGGGACCAGGTGGAGTTCCTTGATTTAATTTTGATGTACCTTATAAATGACAGATTTTCCACCCACTTCTCTTAGAGGAATAAAAATATTTGAAAGTGTCTCAAACAATTGCTGACCACTATTTCAGTTCCTTTTCCTAACTTCTAGTACCTTTGATTTACTCTAAATTCCTAATTTCTTGTTAAACGAGACCACATTTGTTTATAATTCCCCTGGGTTAAAAATAATATTTTCTTTTGAGAAGAGGAAGAAGGAAGGGAGTGCTAGCTTCTTCATCCAGAAACACACTTACTCTTATGTAAAACCCCCAGGATATTCTATAAGACATCAGGGAAGAGTCACCTAAAAAGATTAGGACCTTTCGAGCTTGACAAATCTCTTGTTGAGTGCCTTTGCTTTCAACCAAAGCTGAAATAAAAAGTGCATGCATGTGCACACATGCTCAAATACATAGGCAGAAAGCTCTCAGCGACAAGACCTGTTTCCATAGTTTACAGAGCACCTGTAGCCCATTTCCCCTGTGCTTTTTAGGCAAATCTTTGTTATCGTGGTATATGACATCCACATATAATCTGAGTACCACTTCCTCCCTTCTTAATTCTCCACCATTTATGCCAATTAGAAGCAAAATAAAATGGATGATTTCTGGTCACTTAAAATCGGGGTGAAGCAAGGATGGAGGTTGTCCTACAAAGGTATTTTAATTCTAAAGGAAAAAGAGATTAGTGGCCTCTACCCATCTTAGAGAATAGAGTGTCCTGACATCTTCCCTTCCTCCTTTCTCTTTGGTATTCTGCTTCTCCCTAGTGCCACGTTGAGAGGAGATTCACTCCTAAAAGAGTGTGTCATTTTAAGTTGACTTTCTTGGAGCTGAGCTAAGAGCCATTGCCAAGGCCAGTGGGCGTAAATTCAGTCCGCCTGACGGGAGATGAAGGGTTGTGGGATTTATGACTTATTTGAGTTCTCATATATCACCCTCTGTGTCGCTCGCTTATGATGGCCCTGCCAAAAGATAAAGAAGTGTAGGACGCTTGGTACGGGCTCTGGTGACAGGCCAGGGACAAATGTCTCTGTTGGGTAAATTGATTTCAATGGCTCTAGTGAAATATCAGGTTAGGCGGAAAATATGATTGGGTTTAATGATCCTGCTGACTTGGTAGACTGTCAGGATTCCAAATCCTGGACAAGTTAATTAGGGCGCTCTGTGAAGGGGGTGTGTATGAATATTTGTAAATCCATGTAATTATTAATGCCAATAAATACCACCGTGTAAAAACTCAGACCTGTTCTTACACATAATATATTGAATCTCCATTTAATACAGGGAACATTACAATTTATAGAGTATTTATCTGGGAAAAACTGTTGAGAATATTATTTTTTCTTCATATCCCAGAGTCAACAAGCAGAGACCAAAAGGCATAAAAATGTGGAATGAAAAGATAGAGAAGAGATAAGCAGTTTATTCTCTCCTGGCAAAATTTAGTAGACTTACCCTAATAGTGGAGAAGAAATTTTTATGTGAAATTGGGGTTGTGTTAGGCCACTAACCCAAAGATTAAATGGATTATCTTTTCAGTTACAAAAATCCTATATTGTTACGTTCTTTTTTGAATGTGACTGTTCAGTTAAAAACAATAGAGTTTAGATTTCTTTGTAGGACCAAAATTTTTTTTAGCAGATTTCTGTTTTTCCATTTACAATTGCTTCCAAATTTCTGAGTTTACTTCTAATAATGGGTATGCTTTCCTTGCTATTTTTATCGCCAGATAATTTTTGACTGCTTGTAGTTTTTTATTGTTGGGCATGAATGACTGGCTTCATCTTCCAAAAGTGTTACAAAACACCAGTTATTTCTTTGAGCTTTACGCTTTTCCTTTGCAGAAAGGGGCCTTATTTACATCAAAATGATTTCCAAGGAGAGTTTTCCACTGATGCTGACTGGTTAACAGAACTGCAGGTGAGCAGGAATCCCTCGTTACCTGGCCTTCTGTTTCCTGGTTCCATCTGGATCTCTGGGAAAGTTTTCCATCTTTATTTGCCATAAAGTATGATTTATTTATTTCAACGAATGGCCAAGAGCCCTGGAATGCCATCTTTAATTAGTGTAGGGAGTGATGGTTAATTGGGTATTGGGAAGAATATTATTAAATACATTCAATTTTTAGAACCCAAACAAAAACACAACAGTGTCAGTGTTTGAGAGTGCTATACTATCTGTGAACGTAACAGAGAGGAATGGTGTCTCTGAAATAACTCTTCGTTCTTAGGAGAGGCCCCAGCATAATCACAAAACTTGGAACTGTGTCTGTGGAATATAGAGGTTTCCCTGTCTTGGAGTGGATTCCTAGAGTAAAACGTGCCTATATGCTTCTGCTCTTTTTTCAGCTTCAACTGACTGTGAATGATGTACTCACTGAGAAAAATCCATTTGCTCAGGTCTAATTTTAGGTAATTTCTCTTTCTCTATGTTAATGGAACCCATAACTGTTTTCCCTACTGGTTTTCAACTGAGGACTACTATAACAGTTTCCATTCAACAATTGTATGGCTTTTTTTCCCCTTATTTCCTTTTCTTTCTTCATATGAGAATATTGAGAATAAGAGACATTAAGAAATTTACACAGCTTGTAAGGGACAAGGCAGCTTTTGGACCCAATTATGCATGCCTCTAAAACACATGTTCTGCACCACACCATTTTTTCTGTTATGTTTAAGAAATAAAAATTTGTCCATCTATCTACCACGCCAGGCTAATGTCTCACCACATTCAAGCTAACTTCTCCTTCCCCAGGCCAGGATTCATGCAGCCCATACCTGTAATGTGCTTTTTCATATTCTTTTTTATTTTAAATAGAGACAGGGTCTTGCTCTGTTGCCCAGGCTAGAGTGCAGTGGTGCAGTCATAGTTCACTGTAATCTCAAACTAGATTCCTAGACTCAAGCAATCCTCTCACTTCAGCCTACCAAGTAACTAGGACTATAGGTGCATGCCACCATACCTGGCTAAATATATATTTTTGTGTGTGTATTTTTTGTGGAGACAGGGTCTTGCTAGGTTGCCCAGGCTGGTCTCAAACTACTGACCTCAAATGATCTTCCTGCCTCAGCCTCCCAAAGTGCTATGATTACAGGCCTGAGCCACCTTTTCATTATTTTTCTTCAAATCTCAAATTATTTGTCATTCACTGGAAGTGTACAGCTAATCTGAAGTGGCCTTCTACAGTTCTGCTCTCCCTCATTACCCAGATAATTTCGTTCATAGCAGTGACCACATTTTGGTATTGTTTTGGATATTGCTTGCCTTATTAAATGCCTGTGTCTCTTATCTCCTCCAATGAAAAAGTAAGCTTTCTAAGATCAGGAATTCTGCCTAAGTATTTTTTGCCTGCATATCATCAGTGTCCTGCACATAGCAGGCCTGATAGTTGTTCCAGAAATTAATGTATACCTGAATGAATAAAAGCTCTCAGAGAGACAGAAATGTAAACAAATACTTCTAACACTAGGAAAAGTTTGTTACATGTTCTAACAAAGATTTAAGCAAAATGTGTGGCTACAAAGAAAAAGATGGATGAAGAAGAATGAACAAACACTAGGGGAACATGAGAAAGTTCCTGGAAGAATATTGTCGTATATGAATTGAGACTGGTGCATGGTACAATTTCATATATAAAGATAGTGAGGAAAACATTCTTGGAAAAGAGAAGAGCATGGACAAGTACAGGAAGATAAAAATGTGTAGGATAGATAATTGTAATAATCTTGCCAATGCACCACAATGTAACAGTCTCTTGTTGTGAGGCATTACCCAGAGTTCTTTGTCTTACAACCAAGAGAATTAAGGAGCGTGGACACAAAGGGTGAGGTTGGAGTGAAAGTTTAATAAGTGAAGAAACAAAGCTTTCCTCCACGGACAGGGGTCCCAGAAGAGGGTTGCCATTTTTATAGTTGAATACAAAACAAACTGATGAGTGCTGGGTGTCTCATTTGCATAAGGTGTGAATTTCTGGTAGCTCCACCTTGTCCTCCTAATGAGCATGTGGGCTCTTAGTTTGAGTTACACCATATTGCTTTGTTCCCCTTACTGCACATGTGTCAGAATGGATTTTTCAATTGCAGGCATGTCTGGGCAAGTCACGTGTTTAGCCTTTCTTATCTGTATGGCTGTGGACATGCCCTAGGTAGGCAAGTCCCAGTTACCAAGTTCCCTTATCTGTGCCTGCAGACTGTTCTTTCCATTGAGAGAATTCAGCCAAGGACCCACCCTAACTGCCTGCCTGACCACTTTCTTCCTTTTTCCTCTCTTGTAATGATATAACAGTAAAAATACCTGAGTTCAAATCCTGATTTTTCCTTTTAAGAGCTGTTGATTTTGGACTATGTGCTTAAAAAACATTTTCTGCAGAACTTTCTCAATTCTTGGCACATTATTGTCACGTTTCTCCCTGGATCTTAGTTTTCTGGGTTGCTAAGTGAGCATAATAATCCATAGTTCAGAAGTTTCTGTGAAATAGTGTATGTCAAAGAGCACGGTTTTGAGCAGGTACTTTCATTCAGAGATCATAGCTGAGTTTAGGTGTCTTGTTATATTTGGGAAAGGATTATTTAAAGTCGAGGAACAGATCCTTTAGGACACCGTAATTAGAATGGATAACCACATCTGCAGAAAATGGACTGCACTATGATTAAATGTAATTTTATTCATAAAGTGCTGGGCCTGGGGTTAGGGGAGATAAGTTCTTAATATAAGCCTTAATATAGCCTTGGGGTCTGGGATATGCTAAAAAATTTTTCCATTCATTAGTGTCTCAGTATCCTTGTCCTTAAAATTATTATTATAAAAATACCTGAATGTGAACTTAACCTCTTCTTGAGAGTTTCAGTAAGGAAAGTGAGGATCACTTCTTTCTAGAACATTAAACTTAAGCAGGAAGGTGCCACATGAAATATTATATTATAATGGAAGCAATGTAAAAAGAAGAGTAAGGCACTTCATCAATTTCATGATGCAAAGGTGCTACTTTAAGTCGTAATTCTAATACAAAGATTTATATAAATAATGATTCTGGGATTAGCTAGATCTCCTAATGTTCTAGGGTTTGTCATCATGAATTGTGGTGTCACTTAGTAAGTACATACTTAAAGAGAAGAATAGGAGGGGAGGGAATGTTAGAAGAATAGTGAACAACTAAAAAATGTGAGAGATAGCCTGGAGAGAAAAGCAAAAGGACAAGGGAACACAGGAGAAAATGAAGTGGGGAAACAGATTTGCCTAGCAAGAGGAAACCAAAGTTGGCCCAGGAGGGTATTGTTGCAAAGGGAAACCTGGCCTTGTCATTTATCTAACTAAACATTCCACTCCTCAGTGATGGGGTAGCTGCTCTTTGAAAGACAAGCAACTGTGATGGGGACCTGTCGGTCTTCCTTACATGCAGCTGGTTCCCTAAATATTCCAAGGATCCCTATCATTTTCTGTAAGAGTACCTGCAACATTGTAAGGCTTGGCTGATGGCTTTTTCTCCATTAAGCAGTAAACACGTTAAGCAAGCTTGAGCTAGGTTCTGGAGGAGGTCATCTTGCAAGGAGAAAAAACATTGCACTTATTGGATGAATACTTAATGCATGGTTTGCCTATTATCCTTACCTTAGAGATGAGAAAACTGAAGCTAAGACTAGCTAAGTAATTTACTCACGTTTACATGGCTTGCTAATGATGGATCTGGATTTGAATTCCATTTTGTCTGACTCTGTAAATCATACTCATGCTAGTACACTGCTCTGGGCTGGATGGGCCATTTTACATTGTGTTTTTCGTTTACAGACATTAATATGTGTATTAAGTGGAATGGGAGTATGCATTATTAAATGTTAATTTTGAAATATAAGATTGTTTTCAGACAGAATATCCTTTTCATTCTTTATGATCCTTAACGTTGATTTGAAAATTAGAATAGGAAAGGTATGGCAAGTGTGTATTTGTGGTGGGAATAGCTAACACTGCTCACTTTAACAGTAAAGCTCTGCCATCTGGGTTATTGCAAATTCTTGTAAATTGGTATGGCCTGTCCTGCTGTCTTGGAAAGGGAGCAAGTAGCACAAGAGAAACCAATCAAAATGCAGCAAAAGGATTTTTTTTTTCTGGTAAGATTTTGCTTAATTATCACTGCAGTAGAATGGCCAGCCAAAGTCAAAAATCTTTTATTTCCACTCAGTGAGCAGTCCAATAAAGCTTCAGAACATACAGCACAAACAAATGCCATTTCATTTTTCTGTACTTCTTAAAAAAAGTTAATCAGGAATTTGTTAGAATAATCCTGTGTTAAATCAAGCGGCCAGACAATGAAATAGGAATTAAAGAAAATGAAAGTGGTGGGAATTATCATAGAAATATTAAATTATTTCAGAAACCCTACCAAGTGAATTGGTTAATAAGCACATACAATTTATTGCCCTCTGGGCCTTGTTTTTACAGGCATCTTTATGGTTCATCAGTCTGCTTCTGTCAACACCACTTGCCTATAATTCTTGACAAAAGTCTGTTTTAGATACTGAGAGTATCCACTAGATTTGAGAACAAAGCAACCCTATAGCGTGAACCCAGAGTCCAGAAGGGTGTGGGTGGAGGCAGATTAGGATCCAAGATTTTAGCAGGAGATGGCTTGCTTAAGTGAAGCAGTTTGTACTCTGCCTCTTTATTCAGTTAGGCCTGGTGTTCCTTCCAGTGAGCAAAGCAACTGGAGGTCCTGAAATTGCACATTCACCCAATTTCCCCAAATTTGTTACTTTTGAAGACTATGGAATCATAGAGATACAGCGGTAGACTTCATGAAGTTCATCTGGCACCTAGGATCTGGGGATCTGTGGCCTGGGACAGTTCCTGCTGTACAGGTCTTGGGTAGGCTGCCATCCTCTAGGACGTGGCAGCAGTGCGGCTTGTGGTTCTTTGTGAGTATACACTGGCTGCCTTACTTGTGAGATTCTAGTTCTATCAAGTGTCAGTTCAAGGCTGTTTTTGCCTCTGATTGCATAACAGGGTATGTTTGAGAGAGACACCCCTGAGAGAAATTCAAAGCTACCATGTGAAGATCCTTTCCTGAATATAGTGTGGCTGCCTCAGATCAGGATTCTCAAGCTTGACAGTTTTGACATTTTGGACTGGATTCTTTTTTGTTGTGAGGAAACTACCTGTTCACTGAAGGATGCTTTGCAGCATCTGGGGATGACTCACTAGATGTTAGTCGCACCTTTCTCCCATGGTAAAAAACAAAAATGTCTCCAGCCATTGCCACATGTCTTCTGTAGGGCAAAATCCCACTGGATAAAAGCCAATGACAGAGTTTGTACTCTTTGAAATGAGACCACTGACTTTTTGTCTTCCTCCTAATTATGCTCAGTAAGATAAGGCCTTCTTTTGAGATAGGCTTTCAATATCTATCTCTGATTCTTTTTGAGAAAACATGTTGCATTTTAATCTTTTAGTGACTGATTGTCCCCAAGTGTAAAATAGAAAGTTGAAGAAGGCAGTAGTTATATGCACATATTTTTTGAGCCAAAGTTCCCTGAGTTTGAGTTAAGGTGTCCTGAGTTTTGAGTTAAAGTTCCCTGAGTTTGCTACCAATTAACTATAAAACCTTGGCCAAATTAAAAGTTAGACCTTTACAGTTTTAAGTCTCCCTTTTTCATGTGTAAGACAAGGGAGAATAATGATTGTACCTTTTTCATAGGTTTTGTTGATGGTTACATGAGGTGAAGTAGTGAAAGCTCATGGCGCAATGGTTGGCCCATGTTGAATGCCTAATGAATGTTTGCTATAATTACTACTGTTGCTGATAATACTTTTGAAAACATAGTTGGCTTGTTATAATTAAGCCAGTGTTTACTTCTGCTTTACCAAATACTTTCCATGGTTTTTTATCTCAGAAAATAGACTCAAAAGTGAACACACACACACATACACGCACACGTATGTACCACACATATGTACAACCCACATTGTCTAAGAAGCTCAGTGGTTCCATATACTATATCTTTGGCCAAATCCAGGGCTTTCTAATGAGCACCTCTAGTTTTTTTGTTTTTTTTGTTTTTTTTTCCCGCTCCTGCTATTACCGTTCTCAGCATTTTCTTTCCGTTTTTTCCTTCTAGAACTACTGGCAGGTGAACTACAAATTATTTTCTTGATTTGCAGCCCATGCACCAATGAGAAAATGCCTATGGTGTCTTTTGATTATTTTATGGTTCATTGCTTAGGCCTTGTTATAAAAACCATGGCATCTCTAAAAAGAAAATATAAAACAAAAACAACTTTCTCTTGGCCAGAGTGTATCAAACCTATGCCCATAATGGCACAGAAATGTAGGAAATGAGAGAATCCTACTCCCCTAATCCCCATTTTTTGTTTGTTTGTTTGATTCCTGCCAAAGCAAAGTGACCTTGAGTGGGCACCGGCTCAGTGTTTGCTTTTCCTGGCATTACCCACACCCCTCCTTCTTCATCTCCTACTGTTCCCCGTTCAGCTCCTCAACAATCGGCAATCACTCTGCCCTCCCGCTCCAAATTTATGACCAGGAACAAACCACAAACAGAGAAGGCCAATCCTGATCCTAGACACTACACCTTCCTGTTTGCCAGAGGTACGACAGCTTGATGGGACTGTAAAGAATAAGCCTGCATCCCCACAAGCCCCATGAATCATGTCCTAGGATAATGACTAGCAAAGGCTGCTGCGGAGATTGCAGGTGACTCAGAGCCCTGAGGCAGGGCTTCCCCTAAACCACCTAGAACAAAGGGTCCCCATGGATGTTCTCTCTGAGGCGTCATCTCACAACTGAGAAGACCTCATCCACTCTCTGATCCATAGAAGCAGCTTTTTTATTCCATGATCCGTGTGAAATGGCAAAGATCACTCCAGCTTATTGATGCTCAGAGAATTATGAAGGTACTACCTGAATGATACTCCTATAGGAAATATTTGGTGAACAAGATCACCTTTTTTCATGGATACTATCTGCCTCCTCCAGTTGCCGCTTAGTGTGTATATTATTGGCCAGTGATTGACGATGCCTCGGGACCACCTGGTGATCTTGTTCAGTTTCTAATTTAGTTGGTCTGAGGTGGGACCTGGGAATTTTCATATTTTACAAACTCCCAAATGATGCTGATGCGAAACATCTAGAAGAGAATAATAATTCAAATAAATGTTCCTAGTGTAAAGGAAAGATAAATATTTCAGATGATAGATATCCTAATTACCCTGATGTGATTGTATGAATGTATCAAATTATCCCAGGTACCCTGAAAATATGTACATCTAATGGGTACCAGTAACAATAAATAAATAATAAAAGTCTGCTTTCACCAACTGATCTAGGTTTAAGCAATGGAGTAACATGACACCAATATAACACCTTTTGCATTTCTGGAAGCTTCCTTCCCCTCCTCTTTCCCCTCCCCTCCTCTCCTTTCCTTTCCTTCTAGATTTGACAGTAGTAGCTGCAGCATATACTTTAGATTTGACATACACAGTTGGGATTTATGATGGTCCCTGAGAAAGGACAATGAGTAGAAAACTCAAGGTGCAGAGAGGATCTAACAATTTTTGCATGGACATGAGATTTGGAGGGGGCAAGTGTATTCTATCAGTAAGGTCTAGAAGTTCATATCAGCAAGGAGTAAGTATGCTTGTGGCTTAAAGATTATGGTCTTCAAGACTTGCTCCTGGACTGGAAACATTCCCCTAATTGTTTGCCTAAATGAAATGTGCTACAGGCCTGAGTGTACCTAACTCAGCTTCGTTTTTCTTTTTTTTTTTTTTTGAGGCGGAGTCTCACTCTGTCGCCCAGACTGGAGTGCAGTGGCCTGATCTCAGCTCACTGCAAGCTCCGCCTCCCGGGTTTACGCCATTCTCCTGCCTCAGCCTCCGGAGTAGCTGGGGCTACAGGCGCCCGCAACCTCGCCTGGCTAGTTTTTGTATTTTTAGTAGAGACGGGGTTTCACCGTGTTAGCCAGGATGGTCTCGATCTCCTGACCTCGTGATCCGCCCGTCTCGGCCTCCCAAAGTGCTGGGATTACAGGCTTGAGCCACCGCGCCCGGCCTCAGCTTCGTTTTTCTATCAAATCCCTCCCTGTGTGCTTCTTCCAGTGATATGTCATGCAGATCTCCACAGGGGACACAGGATCTTGTAGTGCAAAAAACATGAGGCTTTCATCAGACAACCTGACTGGACTCTCAGACTCACTGTTGATTCTATGACCAAGCTCAAGCTACTTAACTCTCTAAGGTTAAATATCGTCCTCTGTAAAAACCTGATAGTATGTACTAGAGAAGATATTTTTGAAAATTACATGAGATAAAATAGCCTAGAATGCTATCTGATGCAGTACTCATTCAGTAAATTTTAATTTCATTCTACTTGGAACCAGGTTGTTTATATTAAATTTAGCAGAATTAAGCAACATACAGTAGCAATTTCTTCTGTGGGCTCTGGAGTCTGCCTGTAAGGCTTTGAGCTCTAGCTCAGTGATTTCTTTACTGTGTGAACACTGATATGTTTACTTTAACCTCTCTAGGCCTTAGATTTCTGGATTTTGAGGATTAAATGAGTTATTACTTATAAAACACTTAGGAGAGTCTCTGCTATGTAATAAGTGTTCCTAATATATAGATTTTATTTCATCTAGTTGAATTTAGAGAGTAGCAAGCAAAAACAAGAACCCCCTTCCTGCCCCTCCCCCCAAAATAAACAAAACACACCACCAACTACCCACTTTTAGTGTGGCACCATGTCTAAGAAGCTATTCTCCAAGACTTCTTTATGTGAAGTAGTTCAGACTTGGCAGATCTAAAAGTTTTAAGTTATAATCTTGACAAAAATTAATTTGGGATATATCATCAATCTAGACAAGAGCTAAAATTATAAAGCTTCTAGGAGAAAACATAGGAAATATCTTTGAAATCTTGAAATATGCAACAATATTTTAGAATACAAAAGCACTAAGTATATAAAAGAAAGTATCAATAGATTCAACTTAGCGAAAACAAAAATTCTGCTCCCCAAAATATATACCTAAGAAAATTAAAGGGTAAATTTTTAAATTTATGTTCCCTAGACACAGACTTGGAGAAAATATTTTCAGGGTATATATCTAAAATAGGACCTATATTCATAATATGTGAAGATCTGAAAATCAAAAATAAACAGACAAACAATAAAAATAGGCACTTTGTAAAAAAGATATGTGAATGGTCAGTAGTCCCGTGCAAAGATATTCCACATCTTTAGTAATCAAAAAAATTGTACATTAAAATCACAGTGATGTATCATTTTATACCAACTCAAATGGTTAAAATCAAAAAGATGGTCAACACCAAATATTGGTGAACATTAGAACTACTGGAATTGTCATACTTTGCACATGGGAATGTAAGATGATAGAACCACTTTGGAAAATTTGCAGTTTTTAATGTAATTAAACATAAATCTAAACTAAGACTTAGTAAGTTTACTTCTACATATTTATCCAAAATAAATGGAAACATATATACACAATGACATAAAAATGTTCATAGTAGCTTTTTAATAGTCTCAAACAAAACAGGTATCCATCAAGAGTATGGATAAACAAAACATGGTATATTCCTGTGATGGAATACTAATATCCAACAAAAAATAATAAACTACAGGTAAATGCAACAACATGTATGCATCTCAAAAACAGGACATTTTTGTGGAGGAAAAGACACAAAAGAGTACATACTATATTATATGAAGTTCAAGACTAGGCAAAACTAACCTGTGTTATTACAGAAATCAGAATACTAATTTCCTATGAGTATTGGCAGGAAGGGCCATGGAGAGATTTGTGGGGTGGTAAAAATGCTCTATATTCTGATGGGAGTGTTGGTTTCAGGGATACATTGATTTGTTAAAACTCATCCAGTTGTATATAGGCATTCCTTGGAGATATTACAAGTTTGGCTCCAGACCCCATAATAAAGAAAATATTTCAATAAAACGATTAACACTGATTGGCATAAAGCTTTATTTCCCAGCGCATATAAAAGTTATGTTTACACTATTCTGTAGTCTTTTAAGTGTGCAATAGCATTATGTCTAAAAAAGCAACATACACACCTTAATTTAAAAGTACTTTATTGCTAAAAAATGCGAATGATTATCTGAGTCTTCAGTGAGGCTCCTTTTTTTTTATTTTTTGGCTGGTGGAGGGAGGGTCTTATTTGGGTGTTCATAGCTGCTTACTGATCAGGGTGGTGGTTACTGAAGGTTGGAGTGGCTGTGGCAATTTCTTAAAATAATACAATGGAGTGTACTGGATGGACTAATTCTTCTGTTCACATAGAAAGATTTATCTGTACTATGTGACGCTGTTTGATAGCATTTTACCCGAAGTAAAATTTTCAAAATTGGATCTAATCCTCTTAAACCCAGAAGCTGCTTTATCAACTAACTTTATATAATATTCTAAATTATTTGTTGTTATTTCTAAAATGTTCACAGAATCTTCACCAGGAATCGATTCCATCTCAAGAAACCCCTTTCTTTGCTTATCATACAAAGCAGCAACTCATTCATTCATGTTTTATCATGAGATTATAGTAATTCAGTCACATTTTCTGGCTGTACTTCTTATTCTAGTTCTCTTGCTATTTCCACCACATCTGCAGTTACTTCCTCTGCCAAAGTCTTGATCCCTGTAAAGCCATCTATGAGGGTTGGCATCAATTTCTTCCAAAATCCCGTGAATGTTGATATTCTGACCTTCTCCCATGTATCATGAATGCTCTTAATGGCATTTAAAATGATGAATCCTTTTCAGAAGGTTTTAAATTTACTTTGCCCATTTCCAATAGAGGAATCACTACCTATATTAGTTATAGCCTTACAAAATGTATTTCTTCAATAAGACTTGAAAGGTGAAATTACTCCTTGATCGCTTCAATTTGTAAAAAATACAATATATGTAAAGCACAATGAAATGAAGTGCAATAACATGGGATATACCTATACCTAAAATCATGGGCTCCATTCTGTATAAATTGTACCACAATTTAAAAAATGTATATCATATATATATTTAAATATTATAATAAAAATAATTTTGAATTATTCTTGATTCTAGGCAGTCTCTCTGCAGGAATCTCACTCTGTTAGACTCTTTTCTTCCATCAGAATTTCTGTCCTGCAGCTCACCATTATCTAGAAAACTGAGAAACAGGACAGTAAACAGTAAACAGAAGCCACTTAGTTAATTATGTGCATCTCTCAAAAGCCAGTACCTTCTCCTACGGTTAGATTATTTCATGTGAAGCCTATTCCGGGGGAATCTCTTACATCTGCCCTTCGTCTATGGGATTCTGCACTTTCGCCTTTCTGTTTCTGTCTGAGATATCTCATATAGAAATGAACTGATGGCCCTTTCTACTGTGGTTGGACTCTTCATTCAGATTTTTTCAAAGCATGTTATAAACTCTAATTCATTAATGTCATCATAAATGGTAATGTCCTGTGAAAAAGAGAGGTGGTGGCACCAATTAAAATAATCTTCTGGTAGTCACACATCAAATCAATGTCAGTGCAAACACTTGAACCACCAATTAATGCAGCCCCATTTATTTTTATATTGATAACAGCACAGTGGTTGAAACTGAAATAGAACCTCAGTTCATACTTATAGAATATGCCATGCTGCACTTACCACATGTATCTACAGGGAGAAGGAAACAGAAGTGAATGTAGACTAGAGGAGAATCTGATGGACGATATGTACCACGTGCTTTGAAATAGTCATAAGGATGTCCGCACAAGAATATCCATGCATTCATTCTTAGAATTTCAGGACTGGTTGTAGCTCAGTCATTTTGTCATTGACTTAATTGAAATCCAGATCAATGCAGACACTTGTTCAAGGTCACATAGCTTGTTCTCTCCCAGCTCCCCTGACTGCCAGCCTCAAGCCACTGCCTCCGCAGACTATGTGCTCCAGGTTCCCTAAGAGATTTCCTTATTCCCTGGATTCTCCTAAGTTTGCATAACAGAAGTACTTAAATGCATCACTTCATTTGGTTATGGGATTTTAAATAAATAATATGGTACAAATTCTCTCACACTGCAAGAAGTCTAATAATAGCTGACAGTAATAGAGTGAACACTCTGTGCCCAGTACTCCTTTGAATATTTTACATAACATTAATTTAATCTCCACAATATCCTATGAGGGGATACTATTGTTATCCTCATTTTATTACTGCGGATGCTGATGCATAGAGAGGTTTAAAACCCTGCTCCAAATAATGCAGTTTGCTAGTGATAGAGCCAGAATCAGAATGTTGAAGGTTGATTCTAGCAATCACACAGTAATTGCTGTGACCTATCTCCTTTCTGTAGCAAACGGGGTAGTGGAGATTTGTTTCCTCTGAAAAAATAGCTAAAACCTCAATGATGAAAACCTATGAGTGACTAATGCATATGACAGCTAATATTACATGGACAGTTGTCACTGTGCTAAGTGGTTCATCTTACTTGAATTATCACAACTCAACAAAAACAAAAAGTTATTTTCATCTTTCTATTACACACAAAGAAACTGAGGCATGTGGTGTTAAAGAATGTGCCTTTAACCACACAGGTGGAAAGAGCATGAACCCAGACAGGCTGGCTCCAGGGACTGCGGCAATATTGTAATAAAATGGCATTTGTTCAGTCCAGCTTTAATTGATGAGATACTAAACAGAGTCAGCACTAAATAAAATTTCATTGGAGAAACATTTATGCTTAGCTATTTCAGAGCTGGAAAGTCCCTTTGGTTTGATATAGACTGCCTTCATTTTTATGGAGCTGGCATCAAACTGATTTTAGAAAGAACTGGCTTTTCTCCAAGGTAACCCTGGTCAGAGGAACCTAACACATTTCTCGGTTTAAACTAGTAATTATCAACGAAGGGCAGGGTTTGGAGAGACAACAGCACACCGCTAAGGGAGGTATCAATACCTGGAAAAGGGGAAACAAATGCTTGTTCAGAAAACAAAACATTGCTGGAAGATGGATATCAAACTTGACCTAAGATTTTCTTTTCCATCTCCCCTGGCTAAGATGAACAAATTTGCACTGGGTAAGTAGAGTCAGCCTTTACACTGGTATCTTGTGGTTGGAGTGAAAAGCAAAACAAAACAAAAAGAGGTTTCTTTTCCTAAAATTGTTTTGGTTTTGATTTCATTTAGTCATAATTCTTAATTTATGTAATTTTTAACATTTCATAAGACAGCATGAGGCTTTGTTTTTGAGGAACATCCTTTTTAAGTTTGAAGAAAATCTTTTTAAATGCAGTTGGGCAGAGTTGCAACATGCCTATCCCATTCCTGTTCTGATGGTGACCCTAAGACATTTCAAAGAGCTTGGATTCTACTTATCCAAAACTAATTCTGTACATTTACGGGATCATCAGAATCATGGGAAATGTTTCTAGGGATTCTAGGTTTTTAGTAGAGAGAGGAAATGATTTCTAGGATAAAATTCAGATAAGCCTTGGACTAGTAAACTTGTAGTTCATATTGTTACAAAGAACTAAAGCTGATTTTTCAGAGTACTAGCTTCTCAGAGGACCTGAGACTTGTGGATCTCATTTACAGATTCCAAAACCCCTCATAGTTACACTGGACTGATTTTTGGCTTGGAAAGAGCAGTGGGATGCATCCTGCAATAGCTCTTGTCCTGATGGATTGAGACAGAAAGCTTGGCCTGAGCCTCTGTGTCCCCAGTGTTAGAGATGATCTTTGTTTCTCCTGTAGGGAGCTTTCTCACTGCCAAATGGCATGGGGCTTTCCTAGCTTTAAGATGAAACAAAGAGACTACATTCTCCCATAGTCTTGTCTCATAGACTCTCATCTCGTGAGGAATTATCTCAAGTAAGTATCACTTTCTAAACAGGTTGCAAAAATCCATTAGACAGGTAGGATTCTCCTCGCCTGCCCATTAAGGATCAGAGGCTGCCTGCTGAGAGCCCATATCTGCAGTGTTTTCTGGGTTTCCTTTTTTGCACTGTCTCTCATACCCTGATGTCACTTGTTTGGTGTGCACGATTGTGCTTACCTAACAAGAATGTGCGGTAGTCACTTGGCCTTTAAGCAGCAGGTAGTGAAAGACAGCAGGGAGAGTGTAATGAATCTTATTCTTTCAGAAAATTCTAAGATTATTTTATTTCCTGTTTCACTCCTCAACTATTTAATTACATCCATTCATTCATCGATTTAAAACTCATCATGTTGCCACCATTTGCCTGTTCTATGCTAGCACTGGAGATCTGTGGGTGAAGAAGACAAACAAGGATGCTATTCTCATGTGCATTACGTTTAGTTGTGGATATGAAATTAAAGCAACTAAACTCACTGAGAATCAGAGCTAACATTTGCCCAGCACTTAGTACATGGCAGGTGCAGTTTTATAGCTTGATGTATGTTAACTCATTTTATTCTTCTAATGAGCCTATAAAGCATAAACTACTATTATCTGCTTTTAGAAAATGAAGGACTAGAGACTTTAGTTAACTTTCCCAGGGTCACACAGGTAGAAAGTGACAGAGCTTGGATTTGATCCCGGGCTCTCTTGCTCCAAAGCTCATGCTTTTAGCCATGATACTATAATGCATTCAGTAACAGGCGATATCTACTTTATCTTGGATGGTCAGGAAGAAACGTCCAAAGAAAGGTCATTAGAGCTAAAATCTGAAAGAGGAGAAAAGTTTTTCAGATGAGTGTGCGTATGTATTTTGTATGTGAGTATTATGCGTGTTCTATGTGTGCTGTATGCCGTGTGTGTATATTGTGTTGGGATAGAGTAGCAACACAACAGTGTCCCTAGCAGAGGAAGTAGTGTCTGTGATGGTAGGGGAAAAGAGGGCAGAAGTGAGCAAAGAGTGAGAGGGAGGCTTGGACAGCTCAAACACCTGGAAGGCCAGCAGGATAATGGTTATGGTAGATGTGGAGAAAAATATGATGTTGGAATAGGATGGGATCAGGGACACATCATGCCAACTCTTCTATGCCACATTGGGAATGGAAAGTCATGAAAAGATTTTAAGCTGCAGAGTTACCTAATTTATCATAGATTTTTAAAGAGATTCATCTTGCAGCTGGGTCTTAAGAATTAGTGGCTCTTGCAGTTGTTCAGGCAAGAGATGAAGGATGCTTGCCCTTGGATGAATGGCAAGACTCTGTGTGTGGTATGAGAGTCTAGAGCTTCCTCGATGACCATCTCCTATCCCATGCATTTACAGCTTCCTCTCCTTACAAGAGGATTTTTGACATAAGCAAAAACTTTTCACAAAAAATTTGTGTGAAATCTTATTTGGGGATTTCCTCCAATAAGTGCTATTGGAGTGCTACTCCAGCAGGTTTCCTAGTCAAAATATGCCTTTGGAAATGCAGAGAACTGAAGTCCCTGACTGAGCAAACCCCAGCTGGAGAGACAGACTGGGGATTCTATCTGTGTATAGCATGAAGAATTTTTTCTAAAAACTTGGATATAGAGCCAATGCCACTTATAAGCATTCCTTTAAGAACCCTGGGCCCATTGTTAACAGTTTTTAATCTCCTTAATTTCTTTATCCATATACCTAGATACCCGACAGAAACAGGTTGGACTGTACAAAGACAGTAATAGTCCCTTTCTGAAACAGTCTCCTACTTGCTGAAGGCTATTGGAATAGAAGAGAAAATATAGTATTTTCTGAAAATGTAAACAGATGTTAGTTTACCATTTGTGAGCTAGAGGGTTCAGTTGAAGTGGATGTTGTATGTAAATACAGTGGTAGCTTGGGAGCTGCAGATGTTTCTAATAAGCATTCCCAAGTGCACTGTGTTCCATTAGTATGTAGGATTCCATTACTCTAATCCCACTACTGTGGCTTACTCTGGGCTCCTTCTCTTTCTATTCCTATAGGACACATAAAGACACCTTAGGCATTAGCTGTCTCTGTGTTTCACTTCCACCAAATCAGAACTTCATGACTTTTTCACCTTCTCTCTCAGTCATAAGAAGACTACTTTTTAAAGGATGCCAAGACAGGTGGATCATGGTAATAGTATACTCCATCATAGCAGTTGTTATTCATTGAACACCTACTGTTTGTCAGGATTGGGCAAGTGTCAGTATACATCATCTTACTTAGTCCGCACAGCAGCTTTAAAGGAAGATAATATTACTCCTACTGTACAGATGAATAAATGGAAATTAAAATAATCTCAGCTTGGTGGTGATTGAATCAAGTGATGTAATTGCCTCATTGTGACCAACTAAGGACAATTCTGTTAGGATCTGTGTAACACATTTTAAGAGAAATACTGGCAAATGAAGAAAGGTCAGAGGAAAACATCCAAGATGATTTAATTATACCTATATACATTTCTTTCATACGATATGACAGGCTTGAAAAATCACACAGCTCATTAGGAGCAAGAGAGCAGTATATATACATTAACGTTCTCATCTTAATAGGAAAAACTAAAGGATGCTGTGGGAATAAATGGAAGGATCATCGTAGCTAGCCAAGAAGAGGATAACTTAGGTCCTGGATAAATAAATTTTAAGTAGGGAAAGGTGGGCTGGAATTGGGGGCATTCTAAACTCAATGAGCAACATGCACATGAGCTTGGAGACAGTGCAGGTCAATTTAGGAACTCAAGGGCCATTTGGAGTGACAGAAGCAGGGTGTGCAGGTCAGGGAATAATAAGACATGAGGCTGGAGAAATGAGTAGGAAGCAGATCAAAGGCCGTGAAAAGTCAAGGACTTTGTACTTTATGTGTAGTTAAGAAGTGAAAAGTTTAAAGAAGCCGAATTATATTATTTCATTTGACTTCAATATGGAAAATACATGTGGATATGAGGGGAGAAATTAGGAAGTTCTTGCAGTAATACTGGTGGCAAATGATGGTAGTCTTCAGATAATGGCAGTAGGAATAGATAGAAGAACACAGATATGAAAGATTTTAGTCTGGCAGACACCTGGAAGCAAGGGTGCATAGGAATAGCTAACAATTAAAAAATTATTTGGAGGGCTGTCATGTGAAACAGAGAGATGATTTATTTTTTCTGTGCATCTACAAAGGGCATAGTAAGGACTAACTAGAGAAAGTCGTAGGGAAACATATTTTAACTTCAATAAATGGCACTCCAAAAATTGAAAACATAACTTACCATTCATCTCTGAATGTATCCATGCATTTTTTTCATTCAAGTTACATTTTTAAAAGATTTGCAAGTTCTATAGACTGGGTAAGAGTGTACATAACATTTAACAGCTAGCTAAAATCAGTGAAACACATATTGTCAATATAAACAAAGAGCTGTGGAAATTAATCCTGTCTGGAGTTCAGAGGAGTTATTAATTAAGATGGTGAAAACTGGCTGAAGGGATGATTAGAGGGAAGAGTTGTATGGTGACTACAGGATATAGAAGTGGAGTTTTCCAGGGAACTTTTAGGTCTTATGAGTCTGGAGCTTAGAAAATAGTCAGGGCTGGAGAAGTATATTGGGGAGTCTTCAGTGTAAGCAAAGACCATCAAAGCAAATGTCTCTAAAGAATAAGCAAGTAATACAAATAAGTGAGATGGACAAGGTATAAGGCAATAAGTACTGGGACTACGGAAAATTAGCAAGCAGGTGCCCCTTCCAAATGGCACCACTGCCAGTCAGCTCCAGTAAATTGTTGCTTTGTGCTCTCAGATCTCCACAGTTTCTAAATAAAAACAAAACATTGGATATTTATGTGATGCTTCTAGTTAATAAGATATCTCACAGCATGTCCTTGATCTAACTATAGCCCAAAGGCTGTCAGATTGCCTTGTATGTTGTAAGATGATTGTTGAAGCTGTAAGAGTGAAATTTTCTCAAGTGAGTAGACCACTGGAATGTATACACTGGTAATCTTTCTCAAGTGGGTAACCAAATGTTATTTGTTATGTAAACTTTTCTATTTCCACATCTGAGGATTCATGCTGCTATAGTGATGAAAGTCATGCAGCACATTAGCCTGCAAGTCACAAAAGGCAAAGAGAGAGATGAAAAAGATGGTGTTAATCTAGAGCCTAACGAAAATGTGGGAGATCGTAAGGACTGATCAAGTACATAAGGTGATAATTGTGGATATGTTTAGATATCAGAAAACGTTGCTTTTCTGTGTGATAGTGCTTCCTTTATAATTAATGTGGATTTAGTGTGTGTTATTTTTAGCCTTTTAATCCCTATAAATGTGCCACTTCATATTCTACCGCACAAAATGGCACTATAAACAAAATGGTTTAGGAACTAGTGTAGAGAACAGGAGCCGAAGATGGAATCCAGAGTCATAGCATGAGGGATGAGTAAGGAAGATAACTAAACTGGTAGGTTTTAAAATGAGCTACAGCAGAATCACCGAAACCAAGAGTGGAGAGTACAGCAGAATCACCAAAACCAAGAGTGGAGAGAACTTCAGGAGGAAAGACAAATTTGGACCTTTTATGTAACTGAAAAATGTCAAGTCTATGAGTTTAAAGGTAGAGGCTTCTGATGACCTCCGAGAGGGCCCTCTAAGGGAAGAGTCGGCAAGAATCCAGTTTGTGCTGCACTGGGCAGCGAATGGGAGGTCAGTGAGTGGAGTGATTGCCAACTGCTCCTTGGGCAAGTTTGGCAGTAAAGGGAAGGAGAGATGTGGTGCCATTCCAAGGATGAGATGAGGTTAAAAAAAAAGGCTTTACTCATTTTTTTTTCTAGTGGAGTAGAATTTATAATATATTGAGATTAGGAGTGATAATTGATGAAGCAAGGTGTGGAATGAGGCATAAAATGGAGAGGTCGGAGTTAGAGTAATTGAGAATTTCTTTTTTCTTTCAGACGGGTTAAAAATGTGAATCTTTGGATGTAACCGAGAGGAAAATTGAGGGAGCTTATGCCTGATGCCTCTATATTTTCTCTAAAGTAGGAGATGAGGGAAGGGGTCAATAGAGAGGTGTGGGCTGGAAAAAAAGGTTTGGAAGAGCTGCTGTAGGAAATTTAACAGGGGCGATTAAAAGGATTGCTGAGGTTCAAACTGAGTTTGGAAACTGATTTGCAGTAATAATCGGTATAGCTCTGAGCATTTCTCCAACAGTATCAGGAAGTCCAGGAACAGCAAGGGGAAAAAGGAGGGTCTGTGTTGCTCCAGGTTTTGAGAATAGCAAATCAAATTCAGCAGAAGATCAAAGTGAAAAAGACAAGCAATAAGTAAGTGGAGAAATAGACAATGGAACACAGGCTTGAGAAGGACATAAAAGGGGTAAGGAGAAGACTGATTTTCTGAGAGCAAAGAGAATCCCTGAGATAATTACTATTTTTTTTTTAATATTAGAGCGAGAGATTCTTGCACTGGATAGAACTTTGACCTGAGTAACATTTGAGGTTCCTCCTAATCCCAAGATTCTTTGATTCTAGACGTGAGAAAACAAAGCTAGTTCCTATGCTGTTGTCATAACTGTCATGATATGTGATATGGTTTAACTCTGTATCCCCACCCAAATCGCATCTCAAATTGAAATTCCTACGTGTCAAGGGAGGGAACTGTAATCCCCAAGTACTGAGAGGGGGAGGTGATTGGATCTTGAGGGCGGTTTCCCTCCATGCTGTTCTCATGATAGTGAGTGAGTTCTCAAGAGATCTGATGGTTTTATAAACATGTGACATTTCCCCTGCTTACACTTCTCTCTCCTGCCACCATATGAGAAGGTCCAAGCTTGCTTTCCCTTCACCTTCCGCCATGACTGTAACTTTCCTGAGGCTTCCCCAGTCATGTGGATCTATGAGTCAATTAAACCTCTTTCCTTTATAAATTACCCAGTTTGGGTAGTATCTTCATAGCAGTGTGCAAATGAACTAATACAGTATGTAAAAATGGAAGTCTTGTATACACTTGTGTCTCTCTCAGGATTGGCCTCAAGGAACCTTACCAAGTAGATGGCATTTCTCACTTGTACTTCTCACTTCCTGTTGTAGTATCATCTTCTATTTATTCTTCTTATCACTAACAGATTAAAACAATGAGGGTATTGATCTATGATAAGAAGACTGCCTTCAGGCCCTGTTCTAATAAAACTTCCATGTAGATACTTGTTCTCCTTTTCTGTGAGTCCAAACAAGGTCTCCAGTTATTTATTCTCAGGTTATTGCAGCTTCTACAAATTTCACCCTCAAGTCAGCTTTTTGGCTTTTCTGACTCAAGTAACAAGATAACCATCCTTTTGTTTTGTTTTTGTAAATTCTCATAACCCCAACTGGATGGAATATGATTATGAGGAAGAGGAGAAATCAAAAGAATGAGAGCAATGAGCCTGTTACTCTTGAGATGAACAGAGGAAGAGATTCAACACCAGATGCTTCCCTTTTCTGAATCCCATCTCTCCAATCAGAGAGCATGTATTTCCCAATATCCATACAAGTACCAGGAAACCGATTTCACTTGCCTCTGGCCTTGGTTTGCAGGTTTGGGGAAACACTGGAGTTAAGCAGAATTTTTTTGGGTGAACCCGCAGATTTCACCCTGAGGTACAGTTCCCTTGCTGTTGAGACAGCTGAGTGCACTAAGCAACACATTTGAAGTATGCCTCAGACTTTATGGAACCAGGGAGTCTGAAATCTTGCCAGGGCTTTAGTTCCTCTTGGGATACTTCTGAGGTAGGCGAAGTCCCATTCAATGTTCTATTGGAGGAGAGAATCTTCAGTGAGATCTCAAGAGTGAAAGCCAAGAAGCCTTAAGATAAGAACAAGAGATTCAACAGCAAGTACTATCTGTAAGAACTTTGATTTCATTGCATTTAAGCTTCTTTTCCTAGTGGACTGTCTTTAGTTGAATATTTCTTGAGGATAAGTGTTGTGTTTTCTATACTTGTATCTTCAACTTAGCACAGTTCTTGCCCTATGGTACATGTCCCTTATATGTACATGGAAATTAGCCAAATGTTGTGATGCCACTTTTTCATCTCCATCTCTATTCCAATGATGGACGTCTGGTAAATGACTTCTCTGACTATGTATGTGTAGCTCAAATACTCTAGTGTGTTTTTTTTAGCATAAAGTGCTGTGAAATTCTGCCATCAAAAGAGCCAAAGTAATATGATGAAAAGAATTTGGTTTAAGGATTTAAAAAAAACATTTTTGAGTCCTCGCTCAAAAACATATTAATTTTGTAAGAGTAAGTTGTTTAACTTCTATGTGTCTCAGCTTCCTATAAAACTAGAATTATGAGATCTCTCTTACAGGTTTGAAATAGGTTGAAAATTTCTCCCTCTTTTTTTTTTCCTATAACTTCTCTCAAAACCTTCCCCATGTCTCTATGAGTGTATTGTGTTATAGTTATTGCTATAACTTTTCTACTGGATTAGGGTGGAGAAGTTCCCATGGCTGTTCCCTGTCTCAGAGGACCCCGGACAAAGTTGGTGCTCACTGTGCATCACTGATTGTATCGAATACTGTATGGCATGCTCAGGCCTTGTTGGTCTCTTTGTACCAGTGTCTATCATGGGACATAATAATTGATGATGAACAGTCAGTCATCTACTTAGTGGCTTACATGCAGAACTGATTCTCCTTTCAGAAGTCAGAAATTGATAAATGGTCTGCAGTCAGAAGGAGATCCTTAATTGATTAAATAATTCAATAAGAATTTATTAAGTACCTTCTATGTGCTAAACACTGAGGAGATAACAGTGCATAAAGAGGTCCCATCTTTGTTCATATGAAACATATATTCTAGAGGAAGAGACATGCACTAATTGGATACTCTCACAAGCAAAAGTACTTTTGTAACAGTAATGCACGCTACAAAGCTGTAGACCTTGATGCTGTCTGATACAGAGATCTGACGGAATCAGAAAGTTCAGGAAGAGCTTGTCTGAGAGTTCCTGGCTAGAGATAGGAAGGAGGGGAAGAGTTAACCAGGAAGGGGAGGCAAAAGTATCACAGTCACAGAGAACAGTGTGCAAAGCACCCATGGCATGGGGGAATGTGATGAGGGTGTGGAGTGAATGAAGCCATAGTGACTGGAACATAGGGGACAAGATTGAAAATAAAACTTACAAGGAGGACCATTGCTTGGGAGTTGGGGTTTTATTAGTGCTGCAGTGGAATGCTGTGCAACAATGATCTGGCATTGTAGAAGCTGGCATAGCCTGCTTTTTTGAGGACATCCAACACCCATGACAAGGTGTATGGTGTCAAGGTTTACCTCGGTTTGTCTTTGCTAACCAAACTGGGTTATACACAAGCTACGAATTGTCCTTGTCCCAACTCACACTCTCACCTTGGGAGAAGAAAGAGGAGAGCCTCTCCCCATCCTGGCCCTATCCCTTATGTCCATGGACTAACGCAGCATGCCTTAATGCCAGAGTGAGCAGAAAGAATAATAGCTGTTGTTTCCATTTACCTGCACGAATTTATTACACCTCACCCAGAGACTCCAGCTCCACTTTCTGAGCTTTCTCTGTCCTGAGGTGAAACACACGAGCACATAAATAAGTAGGAAGCTGTTAGGAAATCTTCTTTGTCACTACTGAAGCATGTTCATTTATTTAGTAAAACGTCCATAATTTTTAAATTGCTTGATTTAGCCACTGGCTATTTGGTATCTTCAAGGGGTCCCCATTAGGAGCTGTACCTCCCCATTACCTGCAAAAACAAGGCAGGCTTTTGATCCCTGGAATTAATTGCATGCAAACATTTTTATTGCTTAGAGCAGCAAGCAGCTGGTTCCTACAGGGCCCAGGCTGAACTGTCTTGCCAATTTCCCTCTCATGCTTGTCCGTCCCTCCACACCTAAACCCTTTCTTTCTTTCATTATGCTCAGTGGGTTCAATCCAATGAGGAAAATTGTAATTAAACATTTACAGAGTTCCAGTTTTCTCTGTGACTGCCCTTAAGACTGTGAACATTCACAGTTCACTCTTTTTCCAAATACAGCACAATGGCAAAGTTTCCAGGAATGTCCTTACTGACTCAGGCCCCCCAGAATGGTATTAATCCATTTGAAAACAACTTCACATGAGTTATTAGAGCAGGGGCAAAAGCAGGGAGGGAGAGATCTGCTCGTTAGGGATGAGGAAGCAAGAGCAATGATGACTAGCTTTTGTCAGGACACAACATGCTTCTCTGGTGCTTGTGCAGATCAGCTGACAATGGTTTATAGCTTTTCTATCTTCCTTCCTTTCCTATTAATTATTCATACTTCTCCTACCAAGAGAGGGGTCTTGTTTTCCTTTTAGGTGTAATTAGAGCAATCAAAGGGTTTGTAACACTCATGTGTTTTATTTCTCAGTCTCTATTCAATTTTGTTTTTCATGCAGGAGAAAAATATAAAACACAGAACAAAAACCCAGAGTCTCTGGGTGTTGTGAATTCTTGCAGGGAAAATTGGTTTTACCATATTAGCAATTGGCAGCAATAATTCTGAGGTGAACAACCTGAAATTACTCCCTTAAAGGCAATAATTTGTATAGTATGTATTTTGAGAAGGGGGGGAAGGAGCAGGTGATAATTTAGGTGAATTTTAGCAGTGTATCTTTATATTTTGTGATAAATGAGGAAGCCAAGTGTTGCTGTATTCAACTGTGGATATACATTTGCATATGGTTTTGTTTCTATTGAATAGATTTTGGGTTGAATGACAAATTAAACTCCCAGCTTCCAAACACTGAATTCTTTTGTTCAGACTTTACTCATTCTTGAAAGAAAAGGTGCCCACATGCACTTATCCTTTAAAGGTGAGGAGGTTAGGCAAACAATGAATTGATAGTTACTTTATGGTTTTTTGTGTTTTTTTTTTTGAGACGGAGTCTCACTCTTGTTGCCCAGGCTGGAGTGCAATGGCCTGATCTTGGCTCACTGCAACCTATGCCTCCCGGGTTCAAGCTCTTCTCTTGTCTCAGCTTCCTGAGTAGCTGGGATTACAGGTGCATGCCACCATGCCCAGCTAATTTTTGTATTTTTACTAGAGGTGGGGTTTCATCATATTGGTCAGGCTGGTCTTGAACTCCTGACTTCAGGTGATCTACCTACCTCGGCCTCCCAAAGTGCTGTATTTTACCTTTTATATTAACAAAACCTTCTTCTTGCAGTTCAGAACCCATAGGAAATATTTGAAAGGTATTTCACCACATCATCATAGGCATTTCTATGGTTATGAAGTGATGTGCCATGAACAAAGTTATGCCAGTTTTGAATACAACAAGCTGAGGAAAGAGTTAAAAACCAAAAGCAAGTCACTGCTTCAGGGATTGGCAACCTCTTTATGTTTGCTCAAGATAGAGAGACAACTCCTAAGGTTTTACCATTAAAGAACCAAGTAAAATTGTTTAACATGTTGGAATTGCGGGTTCTTTTTGTATACTTACTTGAAAAAAAATAAAATATTGATACAGAAAAAAGAGAATGCATATGATCTTATTATTTATCTAAGCCAATATATTATGTTTTCCTGTTTTTGTATATCTACATATTCATCAAAAGAAATATGTGTGCAGAAGTTTACATCACAGTAAAAATATGATCCTTCATATAAAACTAAACCAAGTGAGGATGAATTCCTAATGAATTAAATGGTAAATTACTTGTGTTTGTATCAACTCTTGAGCCATCTTAAACTATTAATCAATTTCTCATAATCATCAGTGCTTTTCATCTGGGAGTGGGTTATTTGGTCAAACCTGGAGACAATGGCACAGCCGTGAGTAGAACCCAGGTGTTTTTCTCAGATTTCTCCACAGAACTGCAATGCTAGCAGAAAGGTAGAGTGGAGTAATAATAATAACCAGGTTTAAGAGAACACAAAGTTTTTTTTCAGTGTTGTTCACTAAACTGCAAGTGGAATAGAGGTTCAGGAAGTCATTACAGTCTTCATAGGGGTACAACAGGTCTCACTTCTCCTTTCAAGAGTTGTAATGGAATGTTCAGGAAGAACTGTAGGGACACAGGGACAGGTGGTGTCCCCGACTGGTCATATTCCCCAGGTTACTTTTGGTCTATAGTTGGTTCCCTAAATCTCACTTCCTCTCTTCCTCTAGCTTTAGAGACTGGACTCAGCATTTTGCTTTCATTTCTTTTTCGAAAAGTGAAAAGAAAATTCACAAAACTATAAAACAAGTTATATATATATATGTATATATAACTAGCATATTAACAAATATAGATAATTATTTATATATAATTATTTATACATATATAATTACCCATATATATTTCATTTATGTATAACTAGCCATATATATGTACGTGTATATATGTGTGTGTGTGTGTGTTTATATATATATAATTACCCAGAATTAAACACTTTTAGGTGTGATTAGAGTACATTAAAATTTGGCATACTTTCCCTTAGTTTTTTTCTAAATTATAAAAGTAACATATAGACATACTTTTCTTCTCTAAAAAAATTGAAAAGTTCAATTTTCCTCATCCACTTTCTCCTCAACCAGAGCTGCTTCTCCCAAAGCCCCAAGGGAATCATTATTTTGAGTTTGCTGTAGATACTTCAAATGTTTAAAATATGTATTTACATGCATCTATATATACATCTAGAAAAAACTAGCGTATGCTATTTTATGTAGTTTATTTAATTCACTTAGATAGTACAATGCTATTTGCACTGTTCACATCTTACTTTTTTCTTTCAACACCACATTTTTGATGGTAGGTCCCTGATACACTGGGTATTCTTCAGACGGATAGCATTTGAATTAGATTCTGAAAGAGAGAGAAGATTTTGCCAGGTCAAAAAAGGAAAGGGTCAGGTAGAACTATTACTTTATGTATTAGCACTTACTTCATAAAGGCATGGAATAGACTGCGGAAAATCAAGGTTGCTAGACTTTAGGGTGGAACTGGTGAGAGATGAGACAGGAGACTGCGTAAATGCAGAAAGGGTGGCCATGTAGCCTATGGCAGAGATTTTGAATTTTTACTGAGAGGCAGGGATATTATAAGTGAAGGTGAAGTGTATTAGTTTGCTAGAGTTGCTGTGAAAAAGTGCCACAAACTAGGTGGCTTAAACAGAAAATGTGTTGTTCTGGAGACTAGACGTCTGAGATAAAGGTGTTGGTGGGGTTCATTTATTCTGAGAACCATAAAGAAGAACCTGCTTTGTTCTCTCTCCTCTTCTTATGGTTTGCCAGTAATCTCTGCCATTCTTTATAGACATGTCACCCCAATCTCTGCCTTGATGTTTTTGTGACATTCTCTCTGTGTGCATGCCTGTGTCCAAATTTGCCTTTCTTTATTTTTTCAATTTTTAAGTTCGGGGATACGTATGCAGTACATTCAGATTTGTTACCTAGGTAAATGTGTGCCATGCTGGTTTACTGCACAAACCATCCCATCACCCAAGTATTAAGCCCAGCATCCATTATCTATTCTTTCTGACGCTCTCCCTCTCCCTCCCCTTTTGCTGTGCAGAAGCTCTTTAGCTTAATTAGATCCCATTTGTCAATTTTTGCTTTGGTTGCAGTTGCTTTTGGCGTTTTTGTCACGAAATCTTTGTCCACGCGTAATTCCTGAATGATATTGCCTGGATTTTCTTCTAGAGTTGTTACAGTTTGGGATTTTACTTTGCTTAATCTAGCTTGAGTTAATTTTTGTGTATAGTGTAAAGAAGAGGCCCAGTTTCAATTTTCTGCATATGGCTAGCCAGTTCCCCCAGCACAATGTATTAAATAGGGAATCCTTTCCCCATTGCTTGTTTTTTGTCAGATTTGTCAAAGATCAGGTGGTTGTAGGTGTGCAGTCTTATTTCTGAATTCTCTATGCTTTTCCATTGATCTATTTGTCTGTTCTTATACCAGTGCCATGCTGTTTTGGTTACTGTAGCCTTGTAGAATAGTTTAAAGTCAGGTAGTGTGATGTCTCCAGTTTTGTTCTTTTTGCTCAGGATTGACTTGGCTATTCAGGCTCTTTTTTGGTTCCATATGAATTTTAAAATGTTTTTTTTCTAATTCTTTGAAGAATGTGAATGGTAGTTTAATGGGAATAGCATTGAATCTATAAATTACTTTGGGCAATAAAGCCATGTTCATGATATTGATTCTTCCTAGTCATTTATTTGTATCCTCTCTGATTTCTCAGAGCAGTGGTTTGTAATTCTCCTTAAAGAGGTCCTTCACTTTCCTTGTTAGCTGTATTCTTAGGCATTTTATTCTTTCTGTAGTCATTGTGAATGGTAGTTCATTCATGATTTGGCTCTCTGCTTGCCTTTTGTTGGTGTATAGGAATGCTAGCAATTTTTGCTCATTAATTTTATATTCTGAGACTTTGTTGAAGTTGCTTATCAGCTTACGAAGCCTCTGGGCTGACTATGAGGTTTTCTAGGTATAGGATCATGTCATCTGCAAACAAAGAAAATTTGACTCCCTCTCTTTTTATTCAAATACCTTTTAGTTTTTCCTCTTGCCTGATTGCCCTGACCAGAACTTCCAATACTATGTTGAATGGTTGAATGGTTAGAGAAAGTATCCTTGTCTCCTGCCAGTTTTCAAGGGGAATGTTTCTGGCTTTTGCCCTTCAGTATGATATTGACTGTGGGTTTGTCATATATGGCTCTTATTATTTTGAGATATGTTTCTTCAATATCTAGTTTGTTGAGAATTTTAAACATGAAAGGATGTTGAATTTTATTGAAGCCCTTTTCTGCATCTATTGAGATAATCATGTGATTTTTGTCTTTAGTTCTGTTAATATGATGCATCACATTTATTGATCTGCATATGTTGAACCAACCTTGCCTCCCGGTGATGAAGCCAACTTGATCGTGGTGGATAAGCTTTTTGATGTCCTGCTGAATTCAGTTTGTCAGTATTTTATTGAGGATTTTTGCATCAATATTTGTCAAGTAGATTGGCCTGAATTTTTCTTTTCTTGTTGTGTCTCTGCCAGGTTTTGGTATCGGGATGATGCTGGCCTCATAGAATGAGCTAGGGAGGAGTCCCTCCTCTTCAATTTTTGGAATAGTTTTGGTAGAAATGGTACCAGCTCTTCTTTGTACCTCTGGTAGAATTCAACTGTGAATCTGTCTGGTCCTGGGCTTTTTTGGTTGGTAGGCTATTTTCTACTGCCTCAATTTCAGACCATGGTCTATTCAGGGATTCAGTATTTTTCCTGGTTCAAATTTACCTTTCTTATAAGGAAGGCAATCATATTGGATTTGAGTCCAGTCTGATGACCTCATTTTAACTTTGTTACCTTGGTAAAGACTCTATTTTCAAATAAGTTCACAATGTCTAACTCTGAGTTAGGAATTTAACACATGAACCCATTCAACACGTGAACCTTTGGGGGCAGGATTTAATTTGACCCTTAACATGAAGTGATAAAAATATTTTTTAGAGATGATAATTGTAGCTCTTGTTTGATGGCTGAAGTATCAAGAGGATTATGAGAACAGACATGAGGCTGTGAATATGTTGAAGGTTTGGAATTTTGAATCACTCAAATGTGATCCAAACCCTTTGGACACCCTTACCCTTTCAAGATATATTTTTCCCTTTAAAAAACTCAAAGGAGAACAAAGACCTGGAAAAAATATCTATGGATATCTGGAAGTAAGTACTGTACTAGAAGTTACCTTGTGTTTGTCTGTAGTTCCTATGTTGGATTCTCAGAGGCAGGTATTTCATTGTATCAGGTACAATAATTATGGAGTATACATTTTACTTAATCACATAGGGAGTGGTTTTTTATAAAAGAAAAAGAATACTTTAACTTTAAGTCTATTGGACGAAAGGGTTAAGTATAACTTTCTCAATTACTTAGGCAAATATATTCTTGAAAATAAAAAGTTAGAAGAGAGGGAAAGACTGAGACCCTCTATGTTAAATAACATTTTATAATGATCACATGCTGAGTCAAAGGCAAAAGCAATTTCTAAGTTGCCTACTTAATTCTCTAGACCATGCCTGCTATCTTATATTTATATCTTAATAACGTGTGCATATGCAGCCTAGTTGTTATGGGGACAATGGGAAGTATAAATTTGATCTTTCTTGAATTCTCCACTTTAAAGTCTCCGCTTGTCAGTTGAATTAACATAGTATTTCAGCATTTAAACTTCCCGGGGGTACTAGATGTTTTATATTGTGAGTTTGTTTTATTTATGGTATAGTTGTTGGGTTGTTTAAAACGAAACTCAAAAAAGAGGAAAGAATGGCACAACCCAATAAATATGTAGTTTAATAATATTCAGTGAATACATATGCACAGTGAATGGAAGTCTAAATAAACATACTCCAATGAAGACTTACTAGATGTTGCTCATTTCATCTGGATTTTCAGTTGCACTATTGAAGCTGGTGGGAGGTTTCAGGGGAAGAACAGGGGAGAAGACAAAGCAGAAAGAGCCTTAGGCAGTACAAATTCTGAATACCTTTAATTTTATTAACATGTTAATACTAGCAGGAGAGTTACTTTGTTGTATTCTGGGGATTATAACATGGCATCATTTGAAATGATATGGTTCCCAATGATAAGGGGAGGATGAATAGAAGCATACATGAATTTCTCTCCAGGGCACTGAGCTCATTTGGCGACAGGATCGTTGGCTGAATATGAAAGGCTATGAGATGAACTGACATCAACAGAACAGCAGAGGAAAATGTAGGGCAAGGATGGGAAATCCATGAGAAGTTTATACCTGACCAACTCTTTTCTATCACTGGCTTCCTATCTCTTGTTCTTCTTCTTTGTCAATCTCCATAGCTTCTGCCTTTGGTCAAATTGGCTCAGTGATATGATTTTAATACTAAGTCCACATCCAGTTGGTATGAAGACATCAATTAATTAATTAATTAATTCAATAACTATTTGCTGATCTAAACAAAGTGGACAAAAAACCCTGTCTCTGTGGAATTTTCTTCCAGGGGTGAGGGGCTTGGGAATGGTTAACAAGTAAATAAATTATGTAATTTGTTAGATAGTGCTAACAAAGAGAAATTAGGTAGATAAAAGAAATAGGGACTTGGGAGGTTGAGATTTTATAAAAAAAAAAGGTCAGAGAATTTACCACTTTTCTGATGAATTACAAAGCTATGACCTTGCTAATTTTTATGTATTTATTCTGTGTCTATTAAAACTTCCAGAAACTTTCTCTTGAAGTGACATTTGAGTCTCAAGATCTGGCCCTGGTGGTTATATTGTGACATACTGTGATCATTACAAAAATTTTTATCATCATGTATAACTGTGATGCTATTTTGCTTGCAGCCCAATGTGATGGATTTATTAAAACATTCTGATAATCATAAGACAGTGATTCTAGGACATATATTATCATGACCTTTTCCGGACCTGTGTTTGGAGTTGCCATAGATGAAAGTCACATGATAAGGGAAAAGAATATGATAATTTGCAAGAGAGCTGCTCATGATAAGCAGAATATGACAGTGAACTTTTTCCTTTTTCACCTTTCACCTCTTGTTCTTTGTTATAGACTTTGAGTTTTGCATGTGTCAGGTTTCATTCATTTGGGAAACCAATGTCATATCAAATTAGGAAGGATGTTATGACCCTCTAATTGGCCATTGCATTGTACACAAGCCACCTATGTTTGTTCGGGATAGCACCAGGCATCCTTTTAAATTGGTAGTTTGACTGTCAGTTTCCATAGTGCCCTCGACTGTAAAACAAACACAACTCTATGTGATTCTATTATGAAACATTAATCTTCTGACTGTATGGTAAAAGGAAGGGGTGGGAGTTTCTCTCCATTCCCCCAAAGGAGGGAAGAGTAAGAAGGAAATTAAAAATGTAGGAGCACTCCCAAAAACAGGTCAAGTCACAGCTTTTCTTTGCAGCCACTCTTTGTCAGCTGTATGTGTGACAAGAAACAAATCACAGCTCCATGATATTTGATAGCCTTGAGTAATTAAAGAGTCTTCAATGCCTTTTGGAAAATGTTGTCCCAATATTCCGGCCACATGCAGTGCTCCCTTAACAACTCAGTAACTCCACATTTCTCTCCCCGTGGGTGTTTGACTATTACTATCCTTTTAGAGATATTTGCATGTAATCAAGATAGAGTTCAAAGATTTACCCTTTTCCTTATTATTATTCTATAATCGAATATCCCCCCCCACTTACATTTTTTTCTTCCAACAGGGGAAATAAGTTAACCAAAATTCAAACAAAAATCAGTTTTAAATAAATCTTCCTAATAAGTAAAATTATTATAACTACTACCACACATACATTTATGGTAGGAACATTTAGAATCTGTGCTGGAAAAGAAAAATCCAAATTATTTACAAAGGTTTGCTTTTAGAATCCCTCTTGAGATAAATAGACATGTTGGGGGGTGATTCTGGGACAGAGCAAACATGTAGTTTGGGTCTCAGTTTAATGATGTAGCCATAGTGTGTTAAGGTTACTCATAGCAATTTCTCTTGCCCTGGAGTAGTTAGTGTCAAACTATTTTTACCCATTAAACATTTGAAGTAGATTTATTAGCTCTAAGGATGCTTGGTTCTTCCTGAAAAAGAATTGAGAATCTTTGGACAGTGGACTTCTTGAAAATCCTATCAAATATCCCTAAGTATGTTTCTGGTAGCCTCTAGGTTGTGCTATTCAGTGTTGAATAACACAGCCACTTGATTGTTCTAATTTAGCAGGAGAAACACATTTTTTATGTGTTTTTTGCCATTTTTTTTTCTTCTATTATACTTTAAGTTCTGGGGTACAAGTACAGAATGTACAGGTTTGCTACATAGCTATACACGTGCCACGGTAGTTTGCTGCACCCATGAACCTGTCACCTATATTAGGTATTTCTCCTAACGCTATCCCTCCGCTCCCCAACAGGCTCCAGTGTGTGATGTTCCCCTCCCTGTGTCCATGTGTTCTCATTGAGAAATACATTTTTAAAAAACATAAATAAATACCACCCTTTTGTCATGTATTTTCATAAGCACGGAGTTGCAGTCAGTGAAAACAACATTGGATAGATGGGTGGATGGATGAATGAACGGGTCTCATTTTTTGTGGGAGCCAAAAATTAAAACAATTGAACTCATGGAGAGAGAGAGTAGAAGGATGGTTACCAGAGGCTGGGAAAGTTAAGGAACTTGGAGGGAAAAGTGGGGATGGTTCATTTGTACCAAAAAATAGTTAGAAAGAATAAACAAGATCTAGGATTTGATAGCATATCAGGGTGGCTATAATCAATAATAACTTCATTGCACATGTTAAAACAACTAAAAGAGCATAATTGGATTGTTTGTAATAGGATAAATGCTTGAGGTGATGGATACCCCATTTACCCTGATGTGATCATTACACATTTATGCCCGTATCAAAATATCCCTTATACCCCATAAATATATACACCTACTACATACCTACAAAAATTTTAAACAATATGAATGGCTGAATAGACAGGCAGATAGATAATAAAGTAATTACTATTACTATTTCCTTTTGATTTCAGAAGATTTTAACAGGGCCCTTGATTATCATTCATCTGAGATCTACCCTTGTTTGTATGGCTTATTTGGGTTGCAGGTAAGAGTCATTCTTGAATGAATGGGCGTTTCTGATTATTTTTAAATAGCTATTCCAGACCAGTACAGATACCTAGGAGGAAAATGTTGCTAATTTTTATGAATGAGTATGAAGCGGGTAAATATTCATAGCATAGCTACTGATATGTGCTTCTGCAAGCCGATCTCAACAAATTGCCAGTATCAAAGATTCTGTTGATGAGGAATAGACAGCCTGTGTTTGCAGCCTTGTTAAGGTGGTTAACAGTGGTGTCCTGATTTTTTCCAAAACTTGTCCAGATTTGGGCTGCTGAGTAGATGGTGCTGACTTCAGATACTACTTGTTGTTGCTATTTAAACCATTGAGCAGGTTACAAACTTCTGAACCTAAAGAAAGAAGTGGTTTCAGATGGAATAAAAAAGTAATACAATGGCATAGCCTAATGGAGATAAGACAATTTTTGTGGTTTTGAAAGAGAAACACGTCTCTCTTTTAATGCAAAATCACCCGTAACCTTGAATGCATCAAGCAGTGTGACTGAGCTGATAATGAGGCCTATTTCATAGAGCAGTTATGAGAACTAAGTAAAATAATGCATGTACAAATGATTAGTTACTTTTAAAAACTGTAAAATACTTGCTGTTATTATTGCTGAAGAGTTCATTGTGATGGTGCAGTTCAATGACAGTATGACTAAGGTGATTATCCTTTATACTCTGTCTCCCCATCTCTCCTCCATCCCTTGTTTTTCCATGTGATCAGTATGTGTTTAGTCTCTACGTTATTCTCTCTCTCTCTCTTTTTTTTTTTGAGATGGAAAGTTTCACTCCTGTTGCCCAGGCTTCAGTGCAATGGCGCGATCTTGGCTCACTGCAAACTCCACTTTCCGGGGGTTGAAGTAATTCTCCTGCCTCGGTCTCCTGAGTAGCTGGGATTACAGGTGCCCACCACCACACTGGGTTAATTTTTGTATTTTTTGTAGAGACGGGGTTTCACCATGTTGACCAGGCTGGTCTTGAACTTCTGACCTCAGGTGATCCACCCACCTCTGCCTCCCAAAGTGTTCAGATTACAGGCGTGAGCCACTGCACCCGGCCCGTCTCTAGTCTCTATGTTATTTTCTAAGCTGAAAGTCATGCTACTGCAATCAACAGATTCCCCCCGCCTTTGTTTTTTTTTTTTTTTTTTGGAGATACTGGGGAATGTAGAAACTATTTCAGAGAGTCGAAGTTCTACAGATAGATTTTAGAATGCACAAAATCTAGACATGGCATCGAGGCATCTAGATATCGCCTTTCCCTATTTCCTGTAGGAACATGCCCCAGATTGGTATCTTAAAGACAAATTGGCGTTTATTTTTCTTACACACGTTGTACTGGGCTATGTAAGAAAATTGCAGATTAAATCAGCATTTTCCTCCTGCTCGATGTGAATTAAATCAATGCTGAAATGGGAGTCCTAGTTAATCCATGTGATAGAAGTTACTAGGACCAGTCTTTGGTGGCTTAGGTCCTTGAAGAAATTGGAAAGCTCTTTGCAATACGGAGTGTTAACAACAGCCTTTTCTAATTCCCTTCCCTTTGCAATTGGTCCTCACCCTTCTTTAAAAATCTAAGTCAGAAATACATTGAAGGGCTTTATTTCTATCCATTTTTTTTCTATCTGCACATGGCTATTGATATTCATTCACTCTCTTGGAGCTATCAAATATCAGTCTTTTGTAAAGTAGCTTACATAGTAAAGTATCAAGAAAACATTTTCTCAAGCCAGACTGCCTGTGCTCAAATTACAGCTCTGCTACTTACTGGCTGAGTGACCTTGGACATGTTATTTAACCTCTCTGTGCCTAGTAACCACTACATAGGTGAGTATTTTGTAAGGATTTAATCTCTGTAACACAGGTAGAAAAGTACCTGGCACATGGTAGGCACTATATACGTTTTTGTTAAATAAAATGAAGCTTAGTAGTTTACCTGCATTCCTCACATTATCTAACACATTATCTTTCACATAGTAGGTATACATGAATATTGTATGATGACTAAATGTATTCTTAAATTGGAGTGGTACAAAGAGCATATGGGTTCATTCCACATTCTTACAAAATAGCTCTGGAGTCTTGCACGTCAAATTTTAGCGTCTTTGGAGCTTCCTTTTCATCTTTAAAATAAAAATAATATTTGCCCAATGTATTTCAAAGAGTAATTTTAATGATTAAAGTGATAATGTTCTTCCAGTGAGTTGAAAAAAATTATTTTTCTGTATGAAAGGTATTATAACATTTTTATTTATCAAATTACTACATCAGTTCTAGGGGAAATATGCTAGTAAAATAGTCAAGGCTTGACAGACATACCTGGTCCAGAGGTCGGTAGTCATCATGAGTACCAAGACCTAGATACTAGGGGTCTGTGTTCGTTCTTGAGAATATAACAAAGTATTTCAAGGCCCCCCATCTCAGTCAAGAAGGAGGCTTCTTCACTTACCAGGTCTGTTCAGCTATATTTGGCTACTTCTTGTTTTGGAAGGAAACCTGAGCAGACCTTGGGAATCCAGTGTTCCTTGATCACATTCCTCGGTTCTGTTAGGCTGGACATCAAGGACAGTAGTTGGAAGCTGTTTGTCTTAATGCTGATGGATGTTTCAGTCTGTAATCCACAAACTGAAACAGGGCTTCTCTTCCATTGCAGCTGGCATATCTTGTTGTGTTTATGAGTCTGACAGACAAACATATCTGAAGCATATCTCATATGCTGATCTGTGAGGAAGATAAGCCCCTTGTTTTGCTTGACTGGAAACAAAAGAAGCAGGTGGCAGGCAGAAAACCCTGCATTGATTTCTGCTTGAGCTAAAACACCCAGGATAAGATCAAGTCCCCCTTGGGCACACTCCAGCCTCTGCTATTTGATCATTGATCATTTGACTTAAGTTTACAAATTGTTGTAGGGAGGGGTAAGTTTCTTTCTGCTTTAACAAAGCTACTTTTACTTATTAGTATTTTATAAGCTATTAGCACTATTTTGTGATAGAAAAAACTAAAAATCAAATGGTGTCAGAGCTTAAAAATCTCTTACTTCATTTGCCGTGTAATCTTTATGCATTTGATTTTGCTTCAGGATCCTTACCTATAAAGCATATCTATTTCATTTGACCACGAGATTTTTACAGAATAAAAATAGTTCCTTTTTGAAAAGAAACGATGAAAGTGTACACATGGGCTAGGAGATGGAGCTGAGGACTCCAAAGCAATCAGTCCCTGACAAGAGCTTGAGCTCTGATTCACACATCATTGCGTTTTAGAGATCTTGGTCTCCCAGTTAGATTGTAAACGTATTGAAGGCAGTAGGACATTGACAATGGATAAATATTAGTTAGGAAAATGAAAAATAAGTATTGCTTGCCAATTTAGAGATTCAGAAAAATGTGGATGGGATTTTTTCCCTTTCACCTGAAATTTCGACTTTGCAAACTATTTTTATTAATGTCCTTCCTTTACTGATCCCTTGATGATTATTAATTGGTTCCAGTGGTATATATTTCAGATATTTAATTAAGTCTTGCTTTCTGTCTAACTCTCTGCCAAAACATATTTTTCATTTTTCTACCTGCAATGCTCAAACATAAGTTGATGCCAAATGCATGCTGTTTGATTGCATTCCATCCAGATTTACTTCCAAGGAGGATGAGGCCTGTAGCATTCATTTCAAGTCGCTTTACAAAGAGCCGTTCTTGGCCCTCAATGTGTGTGGCAGGCGGGGAGGCAGGAGAGGAAAATGAGGTAGATGTCCTTCCCAGACCTTAACTAATTTATGAGAGAAATGGAAAACGGCAGATCAGATACCATTGGCCCTTTGCCCGATTAAGCCATAGCAGTGTTAGCTAAGATGTGATCAATATGGAAGACTTGGTCTGCAGAGCCTTTTTTAGCTGTGCTCCTGTACTAGTCAAGCACTTCCTGCAACTTCGTGGTAAAAGCCAACCTCATGAGTTAGAGCCTTGTCTTATAAGAAGGAGGAGGACAGCTTCTGGGTGAGACACGTGCTGGCCATCATGCTGTTGCCTAATCTGTCACCTCAACTATTGATTCCCAACTCTTGATTCTCATTGTTCATTCATGGAGTTGTTTCTAAATAATGGTGACTAGAGAGGAGGAAATAGTGTTATATTAGTTCTCTTTTGCTGCATATCAAATACTCCAAAACGTAGCAGCTCAAAAATCAACAAGGCATTACCTCCTAATTTTTGCAGGTCAGGAATCCAGATGTGGCTTAGCTGGGTGCCTCTGGCTCAGATTCCCTCCATAAGGCTGCAACCAAGGTGACAGCCAGGGCTTCGGTCCCCTCAAGGCTCAACTTGGGAGGAATCTGCTTCCAAGCCCTTACCTTTGGCTGGTGGCAGGCCTTAGGTCATTGTGAACTGTTGGCAAGAGTTAATACTTCATTGGCACAAGAGCCTTTCTATAGGACAACTTACAACTTAATAGCTGTCTTTGATTGAGGGTTGGGGAGAAGGTGGAAGCCATTTTCAATCTAATCTTGAAAGTGACATCCTGTCAACTCTACTGTATTCTATTCATCACTTAGAAGTGAGTCAATAAGTCTAGGACAATTAAGGGGAGGGAATAATACAAGGGTATGAATACCAGGAGGCTGGGACAATTAGGGGCCACCTTATAGACTGCCTTACACAGGTGTCAATAGCATGAAATAGACATTAGAATGCCCATATTGCTGGGTCTGCTGAGATGGCATGTAAAAAGTACTATCACAGGACTTGTCACAGAGTAGAGAAGCATTGCATTTATTTCTTGCCACCCCCAGCACATTGTCTGGTGCATTGTGGGCACTCAAGTACCTACATGCCCATGAAATTGTGTCTAGTTTATTAAAAACAGAGAGTCTCTCTGTTCCAGAAGAGATTAATGTCTGGTGTTATCCTTTCTGGACATTTTCTTCCTGTGTTTCATTTCTCCAGTTATCATCAAGGGAATGGATTTAAGTCTGAAATAAAATCACTCAAAAAGAAAGAATAGCTGAAGCAGACCTAGAATTACCTTGGTTGAATTATCTTCTTAAGCACAATTAGAAGTTTATTCTTTAGGTCAGGAATGCTGTTGCCAATCTTCCACAGCAGGTGATAAGAATTAAATTCCCTCATGACCTAGGAAACCTTCTCTCTGCTAATCTGGTTTCACCTGGAGGTTCAATAAATAGAAGAGAAAGCTCACAGTGTGTTTAGTCTTAACCACATAGCCCGAGGCACTGGGGAAGTATCCACAGGATGTTTGCCTTCTGTGAACCTGGAAAGCAATGTGTTTCTAGTTTTTCCTTTTTTTCCTCTTCTTTTCCTATTTCATCTGAATTCTTCTGTAGTTAATTTATTGCTCTCTCTCCCTACAGAATATAATAAATTAGTATCCTTGTTAATTCTGTTATCAAAGATATTTTTTAGGCTTTTCTGCTTCCACATGGGACTTTTAAAAAACAGTGCTTCATATGATCCCTGACCTTTTTGGCAATTATAAAGAGAGATCACAAGGAGTAAAGTTGAAAATTAAACTATAACTGGAATGAAATATCCTATAGGACTAAACCTATCAGTTGTATTGCAGATCAGCCGCTTATAATTGGTGATGTGTTATGAGACGTTTTATATAACTATAATATATAGGCCATAAATTATTATACCAGTCTGTGGTATAATATGGCACCTTAGGGTAGAATTTGCTCCATTTACATTATATTCAGGCAAAAAAAAAAAAAAAAGAGAACATCTGTCAGGGACAGTATAGTCCTATTGATCAGGGATATAAAAGTAAGGTTTACCAAGGCTGAGAAAAGGGGCTTTCCATTTTATTTCAGTTGTTCTATAAACAAGTTTCTAGTTTGAGGGAGCTATTTAGAAATGTATGTAGCCTTATGTAGAAATTCCAATAAAGCTTTCAAAAAAATAAAGCTGATATTTATATTGGTAGAAATGGTAAGAAAATGAGTCTAAAAGATTTTCCATTCTGATGTTATTTTGTTGTTGTTGTTCCGAATGACACTTGAAAGATGCCTAGGATTTCTACTGCTGGTCTTAGAATCACAGGATCTCAGGGTAAAATCAGACTTCAGAGGTCATTAAGTTCAACTAGCCATAAAGATCTTTTTGTCAAACTTATGACCATTCAAGGTACTTTAGTGTCAAAGTAACTCACAAGATAAAATAAATCACTCTCATGTTAACCCATAGGAGGTTAAACTTTTGACAGCAGATTTGTGGTGGTAGATACCATGTTTTCTACTGTCCTATTGGAGATGAGTGTTAGAGACCCATTTCCACTACAAATACTGCCTTGTGCCTGACTTACATGGTAAAAATCCATCCAACCTTGCTCTGCATACATTCCAGAACTCAAATGCAAAATGATGCCTAAACCATTTTAACTCTATCCATGCATGAGGATACTAACTAAGATGAAGCTTGGTTTTTTGATATATACACTTTTTAAACAGGTAGAAGAACAAGAGATGGTAAAATAAGTTATTCGATGTATTGACTATAGTAACAACGTGGCTCTGGGTTGTTAATGTTTGTCCCTGCCTTGTGATATATAGTTGCGTCAGATTAAAAACTCCCTTGGGTATAATTTTATTTACACCTACACATATATTTCGAAGAGATGAATGACCAACTCTGGGAATAGTTAGAAGTAAAGAATTTGAATTTTCTGCGGCACTGCTACAAGTTAGGTAAGTATCTTCCTCTCTTTGGGCCTCCCTTGTAACACCAATAAAGAGAGGAGGTTGTACTAGATGTTCTATAAGCCCCTTCCAGCCCTAACATGCTATTGGCCCATGATTCTTGTGTAGGGATGCCAGGAGACAATGAAAGAGAGAAACTAACTTCTTTTCTGTCACCAGTCCTTATAATTCATGGCATTGTGTATTTCTCCTTGAGTCAACATTGCTTCTTTTAGTGACACAAGCAAGCTTGAATTCTCCAGCTCCTTTGGAGGCAACTCTGCTATTGCAGAACAAAGATCATTCTCTTCCCAGCACTCTTCTGATTCCTGGTACCTGTATTCAGTTTTATGTTCCCTTTCTTGTTGAGGATGTCATTGCCTATAGAAAGATACTTTAGGTGAATTACCGGGCAAATGTTACCAGTGCAAAGCTGATGGATAAGGGGGACTGGAATCTTGGAATTTGTGTAAATAAATTCATTTGTTTGTGAAACTGCAGACTGATTAGAAAACTGTCATGGTAAAATATTTACTTTAAGCATGTCCTTTTTTCATTTTAAAATAACAACTGGAAAGAAAATATAAATATGTCACTGAAATAATGACTTCTCCATGAAGAAAAAGACATTTAGACAAACCAAAAGGATATATTCTATGGTGTAGTAAATCATTAAATCATTACATTACTATATTAGGTTAATACTTGACAAAACCTTGTAGTGAGATAAACGGTGATGTGGAGAATTTAAATCTTCAAATGTGTGTTGTAAGCCCCATTATAGCTGTTGTTTTTTTTTTCAGCCTTACCTACCATAAGATTTTGTCAGAGATATTCCAAAAAAGAATAATAGATGGGTATTAATATTTCTGCCTCTTTTACTCTTTGGAAGGTGTGCCAATAGGCAGGTAAAGAGATCTAAAAGAAAAAAGTCGGGCAGGGTGTGGTGGCTCACGCCTGTAATCCCAGCACTTTGGGTGGATCACAAGGTCAGGAGTTCAAGACCAGTCTGACTAACATGTAGAAACCCTGTCTCTACTAAAATACAAAAATGAGCTGGTCCTGGTGGCACGCACCTGTAATCTCAGCTACTGAGGAGGCTGAGGCAGGAGAAAGTCTTGTACCTGTGAGGCGGAGATTGTGGTGAGCTGAGATGGCACCATTGCACTCCAGTCTGAGAGACAGAGTGAGACTCCGAAAGAGAGAAAGAAAGAGAGAGAAAGAGAGCAAGAGAGAGAGAGAGAGAAAGAGAGAAAGAAAGAAAAAGTCAAACTAGATCACCATTTACTTAACAGGTAGCTGTTAGTATATTAAGAGTATTATGCCATTCAATCTGATTAAACCACCTGAAGGAACAGTGGAACCTCTTCCTAATCAGTCTCACATGAGACTTCCTGGGAGACAGCTGGGGGCAGCCAGAAGCAAGTAGCTAGACAGGATTGTGGTTTTCTTTGTAAGGAAATCTGAAACTGGCCACTTTAAGAGCCCTGGGTTCTACTGAGGGTAAGCCTCTAAAGTGTCCTTGACGCACTCAACTTCAAAGCAAATTCAATTTGATCTCTTGCCTAATAATAAACACTGGGCAGAAGCAGACATAGAAGGATTTGAAAACTGGTGTTAAAAGATCAAAGAGATCTAAATAAACTATTTTGTTTGAACTAGAGTTACCAAGTAGAATAGATCGTTTTACCATAGATGGAGACTCTTTGAGAAGGAATTAAAATTTGTGGGAGATCCCCCAAATAATGGCAGTTCGCATGCATATCACTTCTTCCCCAGAGCGTATATGGGGGATATATACCACTTTCTCCCCTCCTTTTCCACTTCTCATTATTGTTAGATCTCTAGATAGTTCACTTAACTTCTTTCTCCTTTGTCGTTATCTGTTTTAGATACCTCACCAGCTTCCTTTGCTTTCTTTCACCATATCATAGTGGTAATTTTCTCAATTCCTATATCCTACAAGAGCTTGATGAATGAAAAGAAGGAAGCCTGTGACAATTATTTTATTCAAGGCTCCAAAACAGAGTTTTGCCAAATGCTTGTCCTGCTCCTCCTCCGTGTGCCTGCCATGGTCTTTGTTTTGTTTTGCCTCTTTTTCCTTTGGCAATTACCCCACCTAGAGCTGGAATTTCCTGATTGATGAAGATTTAGTGGTCCAAACACAGTCAGTTTTCTTTTGGCCAGAAGGAAATACACATTATATAATCTGGTGGTTTATCTTCTTATCCCCCCCCCATCAACTTTTTTTTTGGTTTTGGTTTTTGAGTCTCTGCTTCCCTTCTCCATCCTCTAAGCAAAAGCATAACGAGCAAGTCTTTTAGCAGTTAGTAGATACAAGCCTAGCATTGTGCTAAGTATTTTGCATCTATTATCTCATTAACTCTTCAGAACCATCAATGAAGTTGGTTCCTTTATCATCCTCATTTTGTAGATAATGCAATTGAGATCCAGTGGAACTATAGTTAGCAAGTGTGAGTGCGCGGACTAAAACCAAATGAATGACTTGAGATCCCAAGTGGTTAATAACGCTTATTGCAGAATACTTTCCTAATCTGTGCCTGGCACTGCACCAGTTAATGAAAACAGAGTGATGAAAGATATGATGTGTCTAGTTGGGCGCGGTGGCTCACGCCTGTAATCCCAGCTCTTTGGGAGGCTGAGGCGGGCGGATCCTGAGGTCAGGAGACCGAGACCATCCTGACCAACATGGAGAAACCCCATCTCTACTAAAATACAAAAAATTAGCCAGATGTGGTGACATGCGCCTGTAGTACCAGCTACTCAGGAGGCTGAGGCAGAGGAATCACTTGAAGCCCGCCCAGAGGCAGAGGTTGCAGTAAGCCAAGATCGTGCCACTGCATTCCAGCCTGGGCAACAGAACAAGACTCCATCTCAAATAATAATAATAATAATAAAATGATATGATATGTCCAAGCTCTTCGTCTAATGAAGGAGACAGATGTCAAAAAGATAAGTTACTATACGGGACAAAAATGCTTTTACAGAGGTATGAGCAATGTTGTATGGCAGACAAAAATTAGAAAGAAGACACCCATTTTCCTCATAGTAAACCAGAATGATCTAAAATACTCCATGTTTGTTAAACAGCAAGATTTTTGTCGTTACTATTAGGCACTACGGTGTGCCTCCCTGGGTTGTTGATACCAATGCCATATAGATAGCACAAATAGTTTGAAAACACATGAGGACAAAACAGTCTCCCAGTCTCCCAAATAATAGATCTAAAGAATTCTCTGGATTTGAATTTAATGTTCAACAGAGGGGAAGACATATATAAACATACATATATTTTCATACATATGTATATACATATGAACACATAATATATGTACATACATAAATATATATCCATTTAAAACATACAAAAGTACCTATACATATATACATTTATATATCACGTGTTTCAAGAAGCTGTCTTCTACTAGCATCTTCGTGTACAGTATAATTTAGGCATTTAATAAATTTATTTGACAGAGCACCCCTAAACCTTTTATATACACAACTCATCAGATGGAAGTAATATGTAAAGGAAAGGCACCGGCTTCATTCTTCTATTTTTAAAAAGGAGTGAAAAGCCAAACTCCTGTGTATGCAAACTAATTGTGTGTGTGTGTGTGTGTGCGTGTGTGTGTGTGTGTGTGTAGAGACACAGCATCATTTTTGGTGAGGATGGAACAGGGGCTCTCAAAAGAAGGAGTTCTCAGAATCATGGCACCAAAAAGTTGTGAGTTTGCAATAATTGGAGTCATGGCGAGCATCATGACAATTTAGAACCAAAAGAGATGTTACAGATTATTTCCAGTCTGAGTCCCTGCCATACATGAGAAACTAAGGCCAAGAGGTGTTAAATGACTTGACCACAAAACGATCAGTGGAACCATACGTACAGCTTTTGTCTTCCAAATGAATTCTTTTTCCACCTTATCATGCACTTGACATCAGGCATGAATACTGGAAATCTTTCTAACGTAGACTAGTTGGAGGGGCATCCAAGCAACACAAGTTGCATACATGTCATAAAAAAACTTTAAAAAATTCAGATTTACTTCTGGCAAATGCATTCAGGAATTCAAACTCAGATAATTAAATTCATTTCTTAATATTCAAATAAAGACCAGATACACATTGGCATCGCCTCTTCTATAGTCAGAGTACCAGATGAATGGCATTTTTCTCTAGGGGGACAGGATTGCTACACTATACCATTGCCATTTGCATTCACAACATGGGAAGGCAGAAAAGACATTGATACAACATTTTTTCTGCCTCCTTCATTTTTAAATGGATGGTGACATGCTTCACAGCAGCACCTCCAAACAAAAGATGACAAATTCCCATTTATTTTCCATCAGTGGCACGGTATGAGATGTTGTACTAAGTCTAAGCTTGATGTTCCTGAGGCACAGAAGTTTTTGTTTTTTTTGTTTTTTTTTCCCGCAGCACCTAGCATTCCTGTAAAAATAACCATTCCATTGCCAGTCATTCTGTCAGGTGTCTTGGCAGAGTGAAGAAGACTTATCTGATTTCACTAAAACTATTAGTCTGAAATTCTGATCTGTAAATCTGGATGGGAACTACACAAGAGAAAGGATGCCTGCCAGAAGCAATGGATCTTGTACATTCTCAAAAACAGAGGTCAGATAAAAACACTGGATTGAAAACAGAGCCCTAGAAATGAAGCAAGAAGGAAGGAAACTTATATTGAGCGTTTGTAATGTTCCAGGCATTCTGCTAGGCTGTTTACATTATGTACTTGAAACCGTCAACTGGCTTTATCTTTTTCTTCCTTTTTCCACCATCACTGGTGTGTGCGTGCATGTGGAGGACCCAGGGAATGGAGACTACAATATAAAAAATGGTTTTGCTGTTATCGTTGTCATTTTTTCCTATGTAAAAATAGGATAATGTGACTTTTGCTATTGATAGATGTTTCTTCAAGATCCCAGTAGAGTATTTTGTGACTGGAAAATTTCTAGAAACTTGAAGGCAAAAATAAGTGAAACTGTAGAGAAGTATAGAAAAGGCATTAGGGGTTTTACATAAAACAGTTTTTATTAAATCTCCTTTAGAAGGGAAAATTATAACTATCTCAGCTAAGTTTTGTTATGATATGAATGACAGTGACTCCTAAAAGGAAAGCATGGGAAAGTTTTTTGTTGTTTGTTTGTTTTTGAGACAGGATCTTGCTCTGTCACCCAGGCTGGAGTACAGTGGCAGGATCACAGCCTACTGAGCCTCGACCACCACCCCCAAGCTCAAGCGATCCTCCCACCTCAGCCTCCTGAGAAGCTGAGACTACAGGCCTGTACCACCATACCTGGTTAATTTTTTTAAAAATTTTTTTTGTAGAAATGGGGGGTCTCTATGTTGCCCAGACTGGTCTCAAACTCCTGGCCTTAAGTATTCCTCATGCCTCAGCCTCCTAAAATGTTGGGATTGTAGATGTGAGTCACTGCATCTGGCCAGCAAGGGAGTTTTGAGGAGTGATGGAAATGTTCTATATCCTAATTGTGGTAAAAGTTACGTAAACCTATACATGTGTTAAAATTCATAGAACTATACACCAAAAGGAAAGGGAACCCTTCAATTTCACTGCATGATAATTTGCAAAAATAAAATTTCAAAAATTTCAATAATAATATGTTGGCCTATGTCTAACAAAAGTGATATTATTTAAAAATATTGCCAACTGACTATCATTAAAGCTTAATAAATAATAAAAAAAGTACTGTCACTCCTCACATGAGATAAAATTATCATCTTTACATTTATTTCTTAAAATTATTCTTTCCTGGCATCTGTAATCATCTATGGCTACTTCATTGCCTATGCCTCTCTGCTGTTTGGAAATTCAGGAAATAAAAGGAATTTTGGGATTCAGAGTGATAGGTAAAACCCCTATTGTACCTTCTAATAGGTCAAATGTGGTGACTTTGGTTGGTTCTTATTTTTGTTATTTCTCCAGTCATCAATCGTATTGTTTTTTTTGAACAAAGGTCAAGCACATGTTTGTAGGTGACACCAATTGCTTGAGAGAGTTTGTCCCTTCTCCTTACTGTTCTGATTTAAACCCCTTGTGACATTTTCTACTGCATGGATAGTGATAAATGGGGTTGATAGTGACATAGAAATGAACTTAGAAATAAGTTTATAGCACCGTTGGGGACCATCTGTTAATGTAAATGTTTAAGGTAAAATGCATTAAGGCTTAAGAGCTGACAAGACATTTTATTTGCCTCCTGCTTTAGGGATTATGCCTGGGACCTGCTTGAGTCTAGAGGGTTCCTGGTTAAACTTGGGAAACCTGGTTTCCTCCTTTATCTGCAGCTATTCAAAGCACTTATTTGAATTGTGTTGTTGAAGTCACTGGGTTATACAGTAAAAGTAAGGAGTTATGTTGGGTTTTGTTGGAAGTTTTAAAGTATGTAAATTAAATACATTTATATGGCTAATAGTCATTTATGATTACCTACTGTTAAATAGTTGTTTAATTTGTTGTCTTCAGTATTTAACAGTAAAACACTATCCCTTAGGACTATAAATGTCAATCAAGATAACAGTTCATTTATTTCACAGATTACTTTGATTAAAATCACTATTAAAGCTAGTTGAATTATATTGTAATTTTCTGGCAATGTCATAATAAAACAGTTTTTGAATGTGCCCATTTTATTTTTAACCCTTGAAGGCTTATTACTGGAGAAGAAATTGAAGTAACATATTTTTACTGTTAATGGGAAAATGGTCTTCTTCAAAAAGGAAAAATCAAATTTACCTCCTAGATAAAAATCAATAATTTTCATTTCTAGTGTAAACTTAGTAGTTTAATGAGTTGGGCTTATGGAATGGATTTTTTAGACCACATCAGACTTACCCAAGGGAAAGGAAGCACAGAAAATAGGGAACAATACGGAGAATCAGATGGTGAGAAGAAATGAGGAGAGAGAGGGAAAAAGTGTGAACGCAAGATTGTTGAAGACACTTTTCCAGAAAGGATTCATATTGGAGGTTTCTTTTCTAGGAGCTTCGGTGTATGATAAGGGAAAATAAGTGATTAAAATTTGAATGGTTTCCTTATGGGTAGATAAAACTACCCGTTCAGCTGGAATGATTCTGATGACCTTGCCTCTGAAGCTTATCCTTTGAGATCAGCAAAAAAGTTCATGTTCTCATCTCTCATTTGAGCTGGAGTTGATTGATGCATAATTAAGATCCCTAAGGAACAGGTGTAAAAGCTGCAGAGCTTTAAGATTCATCCATTTCTCTCTACCTTTTAAAGACCAGTCTCATGATTCTAATACTATAAACACTTGGTGGCTTAGTATTGGGAGCAGAGAACTTCTGGTAGGATGACATGAGATAGGATGTCACCCTTTCACAAGGAATAAATTCTTGGATGAAATTCTACAGGTCATTTAGCCCATCTCCTGTATTGCACAGAATAGGGAGCTGGGCACTCCTGAGGCAAAGTCATTTTCTCAAGGCTGCGTATCTGGTTAGAGGCAGTGGTAGGAAGGAAACCCAAATCTTTCTATTTTTAGACCATTTTCCTCTCTACTAGGCCATCCCTCTCTTTAACTTGGGATCTTAAGCTTCCTTTGTAATTGCTTGAAAGTAGGTTTTAATCTTCCTACTGTATACTCTAGAAACTATATGCTGGGGGAAAGCTGAGGGGATAGCGTAGAGTAATATCCAATCTTGAATCCTTTCTCTCATTTTAAATTGAGGATGCACATTGTGGAGTTTTAAATTAGCATAGGTAACATAGAGATTATTACTTAGTTTACCACTTTGCACTTGATCTGATGGACATTGCAGAGCCGTCACAGATTCTTGAGTTATGAGGTCAGTATTTAATGAAAGGATATATTGAAGGCTTTTTTCCTTAACTTTCAAGGACCTGTGGGAGTAGTTTCTACTCAATGCTTCTGTTTATTTGCTTTCCTAATAAAACTAATGTTTAATTATAAAAGTAAAATGAAAGAAGTTTGGACTTCTATATGAAAAGTCTTATACTTCATCTGTAACTACAAGATGTTAGATGTTCTTCATGGAGATGACAGGCAAAGGTTACTTTTACAGTTCTATGAAAGTAAAAAGCTTTTAAAACATTTGATTGGGAATTGGCAAAAGAAATAGATCTTAATTATATAAATTGGCTATAAGAGCTCAGGTGAATACGATAAACACACCTGATAGCAATAACTTAAGATAGCAAGACTGACCTTTATGGCATACACACCTGAATGTGGTTGGGAGTTCTGAGCTAAGGAACCCAGAAGTGGCCAACCCTAAGATCAAAGGAACATCTGATCCCCTGGCCTGTCCATTGGAACATGGGCCATACAGGGTGTTGAGGCCCCTTTGTTTTGGATTAAATGAAGGTTTCCAAGTGGACGTTGTTAGGAGGAGGGTGCTAAGTGAAACTGAGATGTAAACTGCATGCCTTTTGAAAGTGGTTGTGGTTCTCCTGTTCAGTCTGCTACCTCTGGACTCTCTCCCCTGTATGCAAGCCCCCAGTAAAACCCCAGGTCTCATTTGCTGGCTCTGGGTCTCTCCTTCAGCCTCTCGAACATGGTGCCATCCCCGCTGGAGTCAATAGGAGTTCGGTACCACAGACAAGGAAGAGCTATCACCTTACCTGATAAAATCATATTCTAAAGGGGAAAGTACATATCTATAACAACTGGCAAGGCTTATGACTTTGAATGAACAGAGTTCTGCTCTGTGGTAACACAGAACCAACAGTGCTAGGTAAGAATAGGGAAAACTTCTTGGTAGTGGTGATACCTAAGTAGAGTCTTGAAGAGGGCATATTTCTTGGTATAGAGAAGGGGGAACAATCAAGTAGAAAAGTAAAGCAGAAAATATATAACTCTCCATTTTCTCAGGGGTCTAACTCATTACAGTTCCATTTAACCCAATCAAAACCAATGCTCCGCTTTCCTTCACATCTTTACCACATTCTTTTAAAGAAGTGTACACACAACTCCTTGAGCAAGAAATATCAGGCAACCACTGCCATCTTAGCTAAAAAAATCTTCTATTTTAGAGAGATTACCTGAAAGAGTCCTCTGGAGACAGAATAAGAAGATGCTTTCAGTTTCACTTGGAGAGAATGTGAGAATTAGCCACCTGCTTGTTTGGGACATAACAACTAGTTGTTTCTGGTTAAAGCAGCACCAGTATTCAGATGAGTTGGAGCAACATCTGAATAATTGGAAATTGCTCAAAGCTAACAATGGTACTTGAAGTAAAAGGATGAACCCCTTCGAGAACAACGCTAAGTTCTCCTTTGCTACGTGGAGGGAATGGGGGCATGATAGGCCAGGGAGAAAGGAACAGATCCTTTGCCTACTTCTGCCATATCTGTTGCAGTGTTTCAGATAAATCACTTGAACTATCCAGCTTTGAAGTGCTTCAGCTTCCACTCGATAAGAAAAGTTGTTTGAACCTCTCTCTTTCTGCTCACCATCTTACCCTTCACCTTGAAGATCAGCTCAAAATAAGAGGAGTTGAAGCCCAAGGTGAAATGGGGGCCCTTTACTACCTCCTGCTAAAGGTGGTAAACAACTGTGCCTAACTTTGACCTCCTCTAATTGGCAACATCATTCTAAACTTAGTCCAGACAAAAAAGGATGACAGCAAAGGTTTGAACACTTTTAAGGGCCTCCCACTTTTCCCGAAGTTCTTATATATCTATGCATATGTGTATAATGTGTTTGAATGTTTTATTATAATTATCCTCCTTAAGAAAAACAAATTTCTTGGATTTTCCCTTTGACTTGAGCTTAAGAAGTCTCTTAACAGTTCCTCAGATGTAGTACGTGTGGAAGGGAAGGATTAGAATATACTCAAAGTTTGTGTAAAAAAGAGGGTAGTCATTTAAATGTAAACATGTAAACACTTATTTTTTACTGTGTTGGCTTTGATATTCTTTAATTTCTTTGTTACATCAGTCATTTTTTATGTCATGTTGAAAATGTGCCTTCCTGGTTAAAAGGCTTGATATTTGGAAATAAGGCAGTTTGAATCACTGCACAGCTATTTAATTTTAAAAGGTACTTTTTTTCTAACCTATATAATTCTTAATTGTCCTGGATATGTAGGCTATTTCAGTGAAATTTAGAAAGCAAGGCCATTTCTTACAGCTAAGCCTTTTAATAATAATTATGACACCAACCCCCAAAGACATGGTTTCATGTTTAAAGGATCACTCTCAGGTTTTGGGGGGATAGAATGTTGGTAGCAGGAAGCAGCAGAGGAATTCAGCGCCTTCTTGAGCTTCTTGTGTTTTATAATCTTCCTTATTTCCCACCTGTTTTGTCTCAGAGGGGATTAGTCAATAGAGCTGCTATTGTTCACAAAGCCATGCAGGTAAGAGATATGTACCCCTTGCCTCAGAGTCTTAGTAAACTTACAGAGAAAATATGATTTGATTGCCTAACAATATATTTATCATTTACATACCAGATAAGTGAAACTTAAAGAAAAACTGCTCTGAGCTCCCAAGAATGCTGGTTGATAGCAGACAAGGAAGGTGCTTTGGTAAGAAGGTTGTTTGCCTTGAGCTTCCGTGGATGACAAGAAATCAAGTAATCAAAGAGGAGGAATAAAAACACGGTTGAGAACAGAACAGTCAGAGGCATGTGGGCAACTATCTTCTCAGATAGGAATTTTATCTTTCTTCCTTGTTCAACAGTTATTTCATACACGAATGAGAAAGGCCAAACATAGTCATGAGCATTTGCTTTTTACTTTCTGCCTCTTCAGTTTTCAAGAAACACTAAACTCGCACCTAGGAATATTTTGACAAGCTTAGAAACTTTTTCAAAAAATAACTCTTGTATGTGGCAAGATGTTACTAAAATCAGATTTTTTTTTCCCATGGAGACGATGACTGCAGAACTTTTCATTCACACCCTCAAACTCGTGCAGAGAGCGGCCAAGATCTTTCTTCTTCTGCACATTTTTGGCATCATTCAGTGGACTTGAAAGAAACACAGAAAATTCCATGGAGAAATATCTTAAACTCCAACTCACCTCTTGGCTTCTTTCAGGAATGCTTATTTGAACTGAAACAAGATGATGACTTTTCGTCTCTCAATCTGAAGCATAAATAAAGTAGGAATTTTGCATTAGGATTGTGTTTTTTAAATAATCATAAAACTCATATTCAGCTACTTCCCTGAAGCCTCTAAAATAACACATTTTGGATTGCTATGTAGAATCACCTTTGCTAACATGGATAGGTATTTATATATCAATTTTATAGAGGACTGACTATACTGTAACTTTGGAAACATCTTCTCTTTTTAATAACAAGAAATGTTGACTAAGGGCTTGTCTTTCCTGATTCTAGATTAGCTATGATAATGCTCATCCCCTTATGCTTTTAGACTTCTCATTGCTTCCCAGTTAATATAACATGGGGATTATTAAAGTCTCTGTGTATGCATTTCTAGATGTGTATAGCATTCGATGAAGATTCCTTAGGCCTTTGGAAATTCTTCCTTTCCCTTTTAGAGAAGAGGATATTATCCTGGCTACCATACATAGCAAGTTGTATGCGTATAAGATATGTTCCCTTTTGCCATGAAACCAATCTTCCAGTTACACCCTGGGTTTGGTCTTTGTCTTTGCTCATCTTGTTCCTTTGCTTTTCACTTCTCTAATTCTACCCATCAAGTGATTATGCATCTGTTTTTCACCTTGCCCCACAACCTCTCTTAGTTGTTTTGTTCTCCCTTCCAAATGCTTCTGTCACCATGGCTTCATATCTGGCCCCACCCCTACCCCATCCTATACGCTGTTCAAAATCTTCATTCCCAGCCATCCAACAACTGTCAGCAGAAGAAAGTCCAACTCTCTAGCCTCTTTAGAAAGCAGACTTTATTCCCCACACTACATAATGCATAGTAGGGTGTCAGTGACACTGAGTATGCAGATCACATAATTAAGTCCGTAGCACTGCCTGGACATACATGGTATTTGAAGGAAATAAGGCCTGTTGTGGATGTTGACTGAAAATTTCCCAGCATTTACAGCCTAGAAATTTTAATGGAAACATAAATGCCAAAATTTGGAAATAAAGGAACTAGAGAAAACACTAGATACCCCAGAGCACGCAAACCCTGTGGCCAAGAATAAAAGGGAACTCACAAGGAGGTGTCTGTATTACAAGGGCTTGCGCCCAAATTCCTTTTCTGTGAGAAAGCAGTACCATATAATCCTTTTGTCTCAGTAAAAAAAAAAAAAAAGTGGTCCAAAGCAGACAGAATGGAATATGCATTCTTCCTCCTTTACCCCTAAAGCATTCTGTCTTGATCAATTTCATTTTTTGTCAAGTGCACTAGATGTTATAAAAGCACTTTGCTTATTGCCTGGTACATAGTTGTTTGGAAAACTTTGACCTGAAAAAGGCTGAAGAAAGCTAACAGTATACTATGTAAGACCTGGAATGTCAGGATAAGAAATTTGCATTGATATTACGGGTAATGAGAAGCTCCATACCATATTCTTTTTACCTGTATGTAAAATCAAGAGGAATTAATAAGAGTAGTATTTTATTACCAAAGTAGAAGTTGCGTCTGGCTCAGACTCAGCCTCTGATTCCCCAGGAGGTTTTTCCCACCCCTTCCCTGTTCCTGCTTTCCAGCTGATTTGACAGAAGGACAGAGGGATTAAGAAATCAAGTAGCTTATCTGAGAGGTTCCCCATGGGGCGCTTTGTCCCAGGTGTTCCTGCTTGGAGCTTATATAATCAGGAGCCTTCTGCATGCTGAGGGTATTACTGCAAAGGTGATTGTTTAAGTCAGTGGGTGATGGTGTCAGGATAATTACAGCCAGGAGATGTATGATCATAAAGACCTAGTTAGTACCCCAGGAGACCCCAAGACAGGGCTTCTGCCCATACTTTTGCAATCACACGTTCTGAAGTAAGGTGGCACCATTTACCAAGTAGGAACAAAAGTGAATGATAGGGAGAACTGTTTGTTCCAGTGCTCTGGGGACAGAAAAACAATCCACGTTAATCTTTTCTAAAGTGTCCCCTTTTGTTATGTTTATATTTTCGTCGAGGTTCTTTGTTCACTTGGAACTAAACCAACAAGAATTGAATGTGATTTCTAATGATCTAGAAAAAAATAATTAAGTTATTAAAAAGGAAATCTAAAGGATGATAAATTAGCTGAATATCTTTCTGTTCATCTATTGTTTTCTATTTTCTCTAACTTAAGGTTGTTTATAATAGACAGTTCTACATCAAACTTGAGATGAAATTAAAGTTGTGAGAGATTTATGATGTGTGGTCCAGTTGTGGCCACCAGTTCTAATATGCAGGGAATATATTTGAAATGGGATCACAGTTGAATATTAGGATACAGGACTATTCTTTTCAGCAGGACTAACGAGAAGATCAGAGACCTCTCTATTTTTTCACTCTCTGCCTCTTCTTTTGTAATCACATGAATAATACATGCTATTGAAAAAGGCTTCAAAATGTAATGAAGAATATCAAGAAAAACATAGAAGTCCTCTCTATCTCCAACCCTAGTCTCCTCTCAAGTGGGAACCACTGTTAACATTTCCATGTGCAGATGTCAAAAACCATTTGCTTTGACTTTATAAACAGGAACGTGCATGCACACACACACACCCTTGCCCAAAATGTTTTAGTTTCCATAAATGGTGTATACAGTCAACATATGTCCTGGATATCTCTCCCTGTCTGTACTTGTAGAAATATGTAAGTTCCATTTAAATTCAAAGTCAAATACAATTTGAGGTTTTGCTGAAGCTTCTTTCTTAATGCAGGCTTCTAAATTGTAGTGAATAAGTGACTGAAATTAGCCAGCCAGTTGCTGCCACAGCATGATAGCTTGATTTTATGGCTAAATGAACCCCAGGAAGGAGTGTGGGAAACTCTCTTCATGCTTCATTGTTCCAGAAGGACTTGCATGGTGAGAGACCCTTGGATCTCCTTCCATCCCAGTTTTGTAGTAAAAAGATCAAAGATCTTCCCCGAAGTCTCGCCCAACTGGGTCCCCACCCTGTTATCTTCTGAGGAATCTAACCCTGAGGGCTGCTGGGTTTTGCAGAGCCTAGAGTTGCAGATTATGAGTGTGTCCAAAGAACCAGAGTATGTCATCTGGATTCACTCACTCCTTCACACATTCATTTATTCATACTCAACAAATATTTATACCATTATTCATAGGGCAGACAGTGAACATTAAAATTATGAAACAATCACATATAGTCCACTCATTGCCAAAGAACACTACAGATCAAGGAAATGGGCAACTTCAAGAAAGTACGAGTAGTACATTGACCAGCCAAGTGTAGAAACTTCTGTGTCAGACTTGATGGGGTGAGGGAAAACTTCCTGGACAAGAAGACATCTAATTGAAATATGGAAGGATGCTTAGAATCTAGCCAGGTGTGGGGACTTGAAGGGTAAAGCAAGTGCTACCCAGAAAATGTGAATAAGTCAGATCTCTTTGGCCTGAAGTCCTCATCAAGGAGTTTAAGCTTTATTCTGAGAGTCATGGGAAACAATTGAGAAATTTTAAGAAGCAAAGGGACCTGATTTGTAAGATTTATACAATGGAGAACAATATGGAAAAGGAAAAAGACACCATTAGGATGCTGCTGTAGTTGCTGGGGTGAGTGATGATGATGGCTTTAACTAGGGGAATGGCCCTGGGACCAGAGAACTGTGCGTGTTTTCATAAGTCATTTCTTGCATTCTGTGAGCAAGCCTGCACAACTGCCTAAGCACCCAAGTTAAGTGTGGCAACTTTAAGAAACAGCATAAACCATGGGTGACATTGCAAAACTGAATGCAGGCGGTGCAGAGGTTAGATAAATATGGTTCTGGGGGGATATACATGTGTGCATTCTTTGTTTCGTTTTCAACAGGCAATTGTGCTTGAGGCTGGAGCTTGTTCACCCTATCTTTTGGACTCAGAGTATGGTGCCTGGTCTATTTTCTACATGACTGGGCTTTAGTTCAGAACTGACGAGTCATATATCATTCTGATTGATTTTTTTTTCCTTTTTCTTTTTTTCCCCTCTTGAATAAAGGGGTTGCAGGGGTGAAATAGAGATTGCTGTGAAACATCAGGGCCACGCAACCCAAATATGCAATTATCAGGAGTCCCCTAAGTCAAGCTCTCCTGTCCTCTCTTGGTTTGTCTACTCAGAGCTGAGATAAAGAAATAAAGGGTTAAATGAGGTCAGTTAGTGGGTAAAGGACAGAGAAAATAGATGAGCAGCCCAGCGTGGACTGCTCTGATCTCAGCCGGAGAGAAAATGGTTAGAAGGGGACATGGCAGAGTTACAGGATTACCAATCAGCGTCCTATGCAGTGGGGTAGAGCTAACCCCTGAGTTGCCTACCACAGCTTACTTTGCTTCTGAATTCTTGGGTTTGGTTTCATCTATATCCTCTGTTTTAGCCTTCTTTTTAGTGGCACTCCAAAGGCAAGGACCACACAGCCTAAGCATCCATTTTTATTAAAGCAGAAAGATGAAGATTTAAAATGTGCTTCTGTATGTGTGCATTTTAAAAGCAACCCTTTGTAAGAATGAGTGGATTTAGCAAAGTATATGCGATTAAATCACAATGGAATACATGCCTCTTACTCAGTCTAAAGTCCCTCGGTTCTGCAAAGTTTTTTATTCTCTTTTCAAACCTTATGCAATTGTGACTTCATCTAATTTATTGATACAGTTCTAAGGGATTAGTATCTTCTGACAACAGTCTTTTCAATATATGTGTATTTTTTACCCTTGAAGGAACTTGGGACTCTTAGGGTTTTAAAAGAAGTCTGAGGTTTTTTTTTTTTTTTTGAGACGGAGTCTCGCTCTGTCACCCAGGCTGGAGTGCAGTGGCCAGATCTCAGCTCACTGCAAGCTCCGCCTTCCGGGTTTACGCCATTCTCCTGCCTCAGCCTCCCGAGTAGCTGGGACTACAGGCGCCCGCCACCTCGCCCGGCTAATTTCTTTTGTGTTTTAGTAGAGATGGGTTTTACTGTGTTGCCAGGCTGGTCTCTAACTCCTGACCTCAAGCTCCTTGGCCTCCCAAAGTGCTGGGATTACAGGCTTGAGCCACCGCGCCTGGCCTTTTTTTTTTTTTTTTTTTTTAATAATAGTAAGTACCCATTAAAAAGCTGTAGATTTACATGCCTTGATGATTAGCTCTTAGACTTCAGCAAGCCTTACTGAATTTCCTCTGGAGATCAAGTATTGAGGGACAAAATACTGGGCTAGAGTTTAAAGCAATAGAGATTTGTTGACAATATTGATGATTAAAAATGAGGCTTTTTAAACAAGAAATTCCTGCTGATACATTTGACTTCTGAGAGAGAGAGAGAGAGAGAGAGAGAGAGAGAGAGAGAGAGAGAGAGAGAGTATGTGTGTGTTTGTGTGTGTGAAATGGGGGAAAATACCAATGCATCAAAATGGACAGGTCATTTTGTTGAATGTAACTGAACTCCTAAGCATTCAGAGATTAGGAGTAGTCATAATTTCTGACTGCCATGCATTATGCTAATGTGGCTGTCCTCTGTTGTATGCTTCTGCTGAGACAGCCACTTTACTCCTGCTTAATTTTCTCCCTAATGGTAGCAGTAGGTGCTTTGGTATCTACAGTCAGCTTTTGCCAATTTAACTGGCTGCCACTATAGGCCATTATAAATTATTATTCTTATTTAATAAGAATAATCTATAATTTCTTTCTTTCCCTCATGTTCTATAAAATGTAGACTTAGGTCTAAGTTAGCTATGCTTTTCCCTTCTTATAAATCTGAATCTTTCATTTGCAATGAGCTAAAGTTTTGGATGCTAAACAGCTGTAACCCCTGCTCTACAGACTAGAGAGTTATCAAGGCACTTCATTCATTCATTCATTCACACGTGCCTGCCTTCATACATTTATTCATCCCTGAATGCAATAACATATTTACGGAGCACCTACTTTTTTTTTTTTTTTTTTTCTAACCAGGCAGTGCTTTAGGTGTTGAAGATGAAATGGTTAATAATATCAATTGGTGGGAAGAAGTACTACCTAGAATGTCTAGAAAATACAGGTGATATTTGAAGAAAAAGAGCTTCTCCATACTGATATTCTCAAAGTAGTTTATCTCCCTAATTATCTATACACCTCCATTGGAATTCTTGCAAAGGTTAGTTTGCCTGCTGGATTTTGAAAAGTTGTCTTTGATTTTCTCCCTAATGTCCTAGGGAAAATATTTCCTTCCTTCCTACTGATTATTGTTTTCGAATTTGAAAATTACTGGAAACCTATATATGAATATTTTGTTATAAAAATACTTGTGCGTTTGAACAAGCACAGGATTACTTCCTATGCTGGATACTAGATTCCAGAAATTTTTTGAAATTTTTTACCAGTATCCCAGTTGCGATATTCCCAGTTAGTTGATTGCTTTTTCTGTCTCTTTCTGTTTCTTCCTAAGGCCCCTCCTCCTTCCCTGTCTCTCTCTCTCCCTTTTTTTAAATTTTTATATTATTATTATTATTATTATTTGTTTTGTAGAGCCAGAGTCTCCCTCTGTCACCCAGGCTGGAGTGCAGTGGCACCATCTTGGCTCACTGCAATCTCTACCTCCCAAGTTCAAGCAATTCTCCTGCCTCAGCCGTCTGAGTAGCTGGGATTATAGGCACACGCGGCCAAGACTAGCTAATTTCTTTTGTGTTTTAGTAGAGATGGGTTTTACTGTGTTGCCAGGCTGGTCTCTAACTCCTGAGCTCAGGCAATCTGTTCGCCTTGGCCTCCCAAAGTGCTAGGATTACAGGCATGAGCCACCATGTCGGGCCCCTCCTCTTTTTTTTTTTTTTTTTTTTATGAGCAATCATAAGTTAGCATCAACTAGCATGCAGGTAATAATTTTCTTATCTTATTACTTGTGTTCCAGCACTAATAACTGTGAGACTGCAGACAGTTTTTAACTTCTCTGAGCCATGGCTCCTTCCCTGTAAAATTATGCAGTACTTCCTGTGAAAATTGAGATAATGTGTAAAAAAAAAAAAAAAAAAAAAAACCTACTAGCACTATATCAGCCACCATGCTTGGCTCTCACCAGCATTCTCTGTGGCCCAATTGCCAGATCTCTGATACTTGTTCCAGACTCCTGGCACCATGTTTCTATTGCTGCTGCCCATATTCCCCTCCCCCAACAGATCCTGATCACCCTTCCTGCTGGAGCCTATTGCTCAAGCTTTCTGTTTTGCCTTTCGTACTTGTCAGGTCTAAATCTTCTCCAGGTATTCTTGATCTCTCATGTCGACCCCATTCTGCCACTGACAAATCTAGTTCTGAAAGTGTGCTTCAGAGAAACTCAGATTTTTGAGATAATTTTGATATATAGTAATGAGAATCTCAGCCTTATGGCAGTCTTTATGCTTTTAGCCAAGGTGGAATCCTGGCCAAAATGATTTTTTTTTTAACTTTCTGCCATGGTGCCTGGAATTTCTTCAACGTAGACTCATTTCTCAGCTCTTCAAAGGCTTCCAAGTTTTTAGATTTTCCTTCTAAGCCTCAAATCCTCTTGGTCAGCACCCTAAATAATCTATCACTTATCACCTGCAACAGGCTCAGCTGAGATAGGTCTTGTAGAAATGAAGCATAGCCTGAAGTTGGAGAACAGGAGAAACAGGAGGAGAAAAAGCACCAGAAGCAAATTTATTCTCATATCCCAGTTTTGAGTAAAGCTAGCCTACTGTAACCCTAGGAGTTTGGCAGCTGCTAATATCTAAAAATGCCCTGGTTCTGTAGCTTGGAAGAAAAAGAGGAATAGCCATTCTCTTTCCACTTTCCAAGGGTGATCAGGTGCAAATTAGGAAATAAATTTACATTAAGTTTCAAGAAAGAATTTCTGACTATGTAAGCTGAATTGACAAGAACAAAGTCCAGAAGGAAGAGGCTAAACTATCACTGAAGGGGTGATTTGTGGCTGAACTGGATGAACCGATAGCATTCCATGGCTAGAATTTGTGTCACTGGTTCATTCTGTGTTTCCTCTTATTTTCCAAATTGCATTCAATCGATATGGCAGAAATATATACAATTCTTTCAATATATCTCATATAAGTTTAGAAGGTGAAGCTTGTGTGTATTTTTCATGTAATGTAGTATTCCCCTGCAACTGAGTGCAATAACTACCCATAGTGCTGATACACAGGACTCTATCAATTTGTGCCCCATGTCAGAAATGCTGTGCAGAATCCCAGTAGCTGGCTTCAAAACCTGCCCTGAAGATCAAATAAAGGATACACATACAAGTTCCTCATAAGTGCTCAGCAGGTTGTTTGGGCTTATATTACTCTCCTACAGCTGCCTCTCAGGAAGGGATACCCCAACAAAGTGTTTGTTAATGCTTGCCACCTTTAGAGAAGTCTCCTGGACTGCTGTCTAAACCTACACTGAAAGCAAAGTGGAATAACAAGCCCTTTGAAAAGTCACTTGGGAAGATGACAGCCCATAATGGTCACTTTGGCTAGGATTTAAAATGCTTTATTATTGTCGAATTAAAGCACCCCTAGCCATATTGCTCTGGATATACCCCATCTTAGCTGATCTCAGGTTTAATACAAGAACAATCTCAATCTGATTTGCTTAATGAAAACGTGTCCCTTTATTTTAAAGCAGAGAGATACCCCAGTTCCTTAAAAAGTATTTGTTTTATTGCATAGGATTTAAAAAACCGTTTACTTAGCAGTTTCATTTTGTTTGCAGCCTCATTGCATTTTCTTCTCTAATTAGCAGATACATGCATCATCTCTTGGAGATAAAGCAAATATTTTTCTTTTCCTCATTGGGTACTTTCCTAGGGAAGAAGCTCATGGCGTCACTCTGGCTCTGGGTTTGCTGTGTGCTTTCCCACACATTCTCACCCTACCACACTTTTCCTGTAACGTTGCTGAGTTCTGCTAATTTAGATCCTTTCTCTAATTTAAGTTGCTTTCATTTAACTTGGCTGGAGAGTGTCTGATACTTATACTCACAAACAAAACTATAGAGTTTTAGAACTCAGAGCAATGCTTCCCATTGAGATTTCTGGATGCCACCATGGTGCCTGCAAGAGGAAGCTCATCGGAGTGCTTTCATCAGCAAGGAACTGGAATTCCTGACCGCTGATAAGACAAGATGACTGTCAGAGCTTCAGATATATTTACAATTTGACATTCAAAAGCTTAAGAGGAAAATAGATTTTTTCCCCCGTATCTCACATTTTTGAGGGAGGAAATTTTTCAGAAGCTTCCTATCTCACCCAACTTCCAGTAGAGTTATCTTTAGGTCTCCTTGGTTAAAACTGGATACATAGTTACCCCTTAATCAATCAATTGCATAGGAAAATTGAATTTCCGTGATGGCTATAGCCTAATCATGATGCATCCCCTGGGGCTGACCCACTTTCCTGAGCACAGAATTTGTCCAGCGTAACCAGTTTCTGAGGTAAATGAAAATACAGTTAACAGGTAGAGAAGAATAGATGTGGGTAGGCAACCACAAAATAGTGTTTGTTTTGAGAATAATTATGAGGGGGTTTTTTAGATACACTGTATGTTACTTGCAAGTGTACAAGCAGAGTTTGCTATTTTTTGAGATGTTTTTCGAGTAACTGTCATTTCTTTGTGAGATTTCATTCTAGATCCTAATTCTCTCACTGCACAGAGAGCGAGAGGCATGGGCAAATACATGGGAGTCCTGAGGGAAACTGTAGGCAGAGGAGTGTAGGGTGGCCATACGATTTATAACTTAAAGCAAGACGCTTCTGAGAGTCAAAAGGAGAGCTGCGAGTAACTCTACCAAGTCAACAGGTATAAATTATCCTGGGAAAACTAAAATGTATGGTAAAGTCAGATTTATATAAGGGAGTATATTTTTAAAATGTTATGGGGAAGCTAAAGTTAATTTTTTAAAGTTTTTGTAGGTGGAGAAAATGTCACCTTTATTTAGGATCATAAAAAATTCCAAATTTATATGAAACTTTTTCATGTACAATTTTGTTTAAATCCTAAGTCTTATGAGACGTGAGACATTGACTATAATAAAAAGTGCAAAAACCTCTCAGATCTTGCAGGTCTTCTATGATAAACTTGGAAAGTGTAGAGTTAACATCTATAAAATCAAAATATTGCCTATTGGTTTCTGTTCACTGGAAAACTATAAATGTTGATCGTTTTATTTTACACAATGCCTGTGCCAAGTCTTCCTGTTGTCTTCCTCAAGGCTTCTAACTTGCCGGACCTTAGTTATCAGTGATATTAGTAAGAATCTTTTTGGTCTTGGCCGTGATGGAAGTCTGAAAAACAGCATTTGGCAGGGGAATAACCCAAACAGAATAATAATTTTGCATAGACAAAATGTGTTTAAGTTAATGAATGAAAGATATGAATGCTCATGCTAGGGGAAGGGGAAAAGCATTGATATTTCCCTTAAAGAGAACATACCAGGGTATTTTCTTTCCTGTAAGTGGTTTAATTTTGTACACGGCTTCTGTGCTCACAGAATGTTCTCTGCCCGTCACAATAAAGGAGAGCCTTTTCATTGAAATAGACCATTGAATCTGTTTTAGCGACTGCAGTGACAGTCTGTATGTATCTGAAAGAATGAGAGGCATAAGACAGCTGCACACGTTCACGTCTAGGGTAGTATTTTCAAAAAATGGAGTTACTTTGAAATCCCCAAATCATCTCTTTCTTTTACTCAATTTCAAGTTAATATCTAATGTAAAACTTTTATAAATAGCAAAGAGACTTGTACTTCTCTAGCTTTGTGATATTTAGTCTTGCCTTTTCTTATTGGTACAGTGTGCCCTTTATCAAATGATCCATCCAGGTGATTGATACTAAAACGACTCATTGATTTCTAGTTTATGTGTCTAGATCTTAGATCCTAGAAATGAGTTGTTAATAAATATCAGCGTTACATCAAGAGCTTAATAGAAACATATTCCTGAACAAATTTCTATTGCCTTCTAAAAGGGTTATTTCTTGGACTGCAGAGCTGTTAATCTGTAGGTTGCATTCAGTCTAGGCTATCAGATTAGGGCACCCCATGGGCCTTGATGATAGTATTGTCATTTAGATGGCAAACAAGGCATGAAATACCTTTTCATGGAGCTAAACACCAGAAAATGGGGACATGAAGCCCTGTACCTTTGGGCACAAAGATTGCTGTATTAAGTCATGTGTTTCCGGTACTTCTGGGCTCATTAACCCAGAGGTTGTTTCTTGCTCCCAGGGATCATTCTTTTTGGTCCAAAACGAAATTTAAAAAATAGATGGATCTTATGGATTGATGTGAATGTTTAAACAGAAGCTCTACTGCTAAAACAGTAGTTCATAATTAATAATCCCTTGATCTTTACTTTGTTTTTTTTCCTAAGGACCAGATAAGAAAGCAGGTACAAAGCAAACTTAACACTTTGGCAGAATGTAACATATCTGACTTTCTAAAATTCTGTATGCCAGAATACTTGGCTGTTTCCCATACCTTGCTCTTGATATACAGCCAACAGCCCAGCCAGGAGCTATGTAGAAAAGGAGGGGAGACACTCAGGGCAGTGGATTTTCATGGCCTCATTCTTTATAGTTAGTGTCCCACTATTGTACTTGTGGAATGACTCTGAAATTGCCACATCATTTATATGTAAGAATTGCTACTTCTCTTTATTTCTCCAATTCAAGTTTAAGTTATCCTGAAGTTTCCCCACCTTCTGGAGTGGCAGGAAATTTAGCGATTTCCTTTTCTCATAATGGAGCCACATATGGTTCCCCAGCTAGCCACAACAGAAAAACGTAAGGATGAGGATGGTTCTTCAGTCATGGTGGAGGCGTATTTTCTGTGGGTCTTTTGGCTGTAGTTCTTTGGGCCACTCCCCGTGTCCTCTGTTTGAAGCACTCCCACTCCAGGTGTGTTCAGTGATGTGTGATCAGCCTCGTTTCCTCTGACCACCAGACAGCTTCTGCAAACATCTTCTCTATCCTGCGTGTGGCATGAAGCCAGAGCACTGGACTGTGCTACCTTGATGTTTGCTGTGGGTTGAATTGAGTCCCCCAAAAGGATCTGTCAAAATCCTAACCCCTTGTACCTGTGAGTGTGACCTTATTTGGAAGGAGAGTCTTTGCAGATGTGATTAAAATATAAGCTAAGATAGGCCCATTCATAAGATGGGGAGCATTGTTGGTCCTCAATCCAATATTACTGGTGTTCTCATAAGAAAAGAAGGTAGACAGAGAGACAGACAGGCACAGAGAAGAGAGTGCCAAGAGAAGCTATGGCCACACACAGGGAAAAATGCCATGTGAAGGCAGAGACAGAGACTGGAGTGATGCATCTATAGGCCAAGATATGCCAAGGATCACTGGCGACATCAGAAGCTAAGAGAGAGTAATGGAACCAATTCTGCTCTGGAGCTTTCAGAGAGAGCATTGCTCTGCTCACATCTTGATTTGAGACTTCTGGTCTCCAGAACTGTGAAAAATAAATTTCTGTTGCTTTACACTACCCAGTTTGTTATGGCAAACACTAAGAATATAATACAGTTCCCTTCTGTGCTGATATGGTTCCTTACATCTTTCTCACCCAAAGATGTGACTAGGATCATTTAACCTAATTCCTCTCTATTGAGTATTTGAGAACATAAAGTGAACCTTCCTAGGACTGGAGAAGGTAAAGAAAATGCTACTTCAGTTTTATGTTTTTCTTGTTATCTCACCCTGCTAAGCTTACATTTTCAGGAGGCAAGTAGGTATTGACAGTTCCCAAGGTCAAACTTTCTGGCCTCTTGACTTTGTTCACTCTGGCATGTTCTTCATTTAGAGTGTCTCTTAGAATACAGGCTTTTCAATTATTTTCAGCAAATGTTTACTGAGTACCTCCCTTGTGCAAGGCAATGGGATAAGATAGTCTAGATAGTCTCAGGCTTCAATGAGCCAACAATCCAGAGCGACATATAGAGTGACATAAATATATTTACCAAGTATTAGAGGAGCTCAGGGAAGGTGTGAATAGTTTTTATAAGGCAAGAGAAGTGATGGGGTCATAAAAGTCTTTACCTCTAAGGGTTATTCTGAACTGTGTCTTCAAGAATAGAGAAGATTGTATCAGGCCAATTAGGCAAGGACATCTTAGGACATGGGAATATTATGATAAATTACATGGTAGGTTTGAAAAGAGGGGTTAGCATGCATGATTAAATTATAGGTGGGGTGAAAAAATGGTAGTAGGTGAGAAAAAGGTGAATTAAGATCAAATTGTGAAAAATTTGTGAATGCCTACAATGGGCCAGGTCCTCAGCTAATTATCTTTAATACATTGTCTTGTCAGGTCTGAGAAGTAAATAGTTGCATTACATAGTGGATAAACCCGAGAATAAAATGACATGGGTAATTTGTTCGAGCAATTCAGATGGCAGGTAGTCGAGGCCAGAGTTCAAGCTCAACATAAGTCCCAAGCCCCTGTTCTTCTCTGTACAGCCTGCTGCAAAAATAAATGGGGAATGCTTCAGGGCTCCTGAGAAAGATAGTGGCAATGGGTTGGCCCAAGTGGAGGATTAATTGAACTTCAGAGGTTATACGCAGAGGGCTGTGGCAATACAGGAAGGAGGTGATTTGGGATTTAAAAAGAGGAATCCTGTTGGAAAGGAGGGGATATATTTACCTAGATTTGATGATCAATTAATTGATTGATGGTTGAAGGGAGTAAGAAAGTAGTGCAATGACTGTAAGGTTCTTGGTTTGAGTAATGATTGGAGGATGGTGCCCTTCCCCAAGGTGAATTAGAGACAGGAACAACATGTTCTTGGGAAAAGATCGTGAGTTTGTTTTTAGCTTCTTTAAGTTTTAAGCGCCTGGTGGAAGATATCCAGCAGACCTTTGTAAATTTTGGCCTGGAGTTCAGGAGGGAAGTTGGGGCCAGAGATCCATTTGTGATCCATCAACACGTAGGACAGTCAGTGAGTTTTCCTGAAATACAAATCTCATTTGTGACATTCCATTGCCCAAGTTCCTGCAAAGATTACATGAAGCTATTAGGATTAAAAACAAAAAAAAAGACCCACATTCTTAACATGACTTTGAGCCACTGTTTGATCTGGGTCTGCCTATGTCTCCAGACTCATTTTGAGGTATATTCTCCTTCTGTATTTCAGTTCTCAGATGTATATGTGAAGGTCCTTTCTGACCTAGTTGCCTGATACCAGAATGCCTTCTCAACATACATATACATCGGTACACAAATGCATGTGTTCACACCAACACACACATGCAAATCTGCACACATACATGCACACTTGCACACATACATGCACATCTGCAGAAGCAATAGACACATGTACATATGTGCACACATGTGAATAGATTCATGTGTACACATGTGCACACAAATACCCATGCCTGCGCATGCACAGATGTGCACATTTCATCCAGTAATTCCAACTAATTCCTCAGATGCTCATCTGAAACATTTTTGTTGTCAGGGAAGTCTTCCATGACCTCAGAGTCAAACAAGTTTCCCTGTTCCTTCTATGCCATAGCACTTATTAAATTGTGTTGAGTGCTCAGTTTTCTGTTTTATTAGAATGGAAGTTCCATTTCAACAGGACATGTGGAAACATTCACATATTTCCCTTCCTCTGGCACACTACACAGCATAAGTGGGCAGTAGTCTTTGTATACTACAGACACACATGAATGAACTGATAGATGAATGGATGAATGAATTAATGAGGCTATAAGTATAGATGAGATATAGTAAATGGGCAGGGGAAAAACAGGGCACAGGAATATCCTCCCCACTCCACAATGGACTTCCAGCCCACTCGTTCTCTTCTGTGGTAAAGACTATGACTTTGGTAAACTTTGAAGTCTTTCTTTCTAACTTCTTGACCTCTAAAAGGAAGATGGAGTTTTCGTTAATGCCCTGGGTCAGGCTCTATGGAAAATATGTGAGGAAAACCAGGCAGTCCTTTCTGTTAATGTCTGAACTATCTCATTAATTGATACCAATGTTGAGGTAATCAACTTCTCATTAAAACTTCTCATTAGATGGCTATTTCTCTCTTTTACCTGCTGGCATGCAGTTTAGAACATTTAATCATCACTTTCCCATTTATCACTTAAAGGAAATTCACCTTTCCCCCAGTTATCACATCCTAATTTTTCTGGGGTTTGTAAAATTTTAATCTTATGATAGGATTTTTTTTTCCCTTGAGTAAGCCTTTAGCAATTGCTATATCCAACATTTCAAATCTGTGTTTTAGTGAACTGAGGAATTTACTCATCAAGATTTTATTTTGCCAACACTCATTCATTGCGTGGAATAATAATTCGGCAATTATCATGATATTTCATGTCTGGGCCCAGTTGCTCATTTGGTCAGAATACACTGAGACTGAAATAGCAGTTTATTTCTTGCTTAAGTAATATGGTTTTGCTTGTGACCAAAAGCATATGAATATTTTATTTAACTCCAGACAGACACTTCTCAGGTTTGTGATTTTAATTATAACAAAAACTGAATCGAAAGAATGACTTGATCATGGCATAGATATGCCAGTGTCAGAGAAAATAATCCACAGACAGATCAATAGTATCATTTTCATTTATGAATACTATTTTAATGTCTTATGCACAGGTATTATCTCTACAAACCATCTCTAGCTAAAGAAAGAACTTCTTTAGTCACAGGTGAATTGTCTACCTTTCCATAAAAATGTGCCGTCAAAGCTTTCTACATAAGAGAGTACAATTTTTCGAATAACTTGTAATTTTTTATTTTACACACAAGATCTGCACTAAAGAAAGTGCATTAAAGCAACTTGCATCTCAAAATAATCCATGTCTCCGGTTGAAGTTTTAGTGAAAATTCATTTATTCCTCCTCTGAGTTTTACCCAATTGGTAAAGTTGTCTAAATATGGGCTTCCTTAGAATCCATCCTCCTTCTCAAGCATTTCCCTATGTTTCCTTCCACCCCCAAATTCTTACCCCATTTCAGGCAGAGCTGAGCAAACATAAGCCTTCTCTTAAGTATTGAGGGAAAGTCTGGTAAAGGGCTAAGCTACTTAAGGAGCTAACAGAATCTAAGACTGTATCAGAGAAACTGGAGAAACACAGGTTTCTAATTATATCTGGTACCAGAGAGAATGTCAAAGGTATTGGGTCTGGGGCAGGTTCACAAGAGTGAAAGTAAGAGATTTAAAATAGGTTCTCAACTCCTGATAAAAACATGAATATTTATTTATTTATTCTAGCTTTTCTTTCTTCTCTTATCATTATGATTATTATTACTACTGCTACTTTTCTGACTTTTCTCTTCCTAACCTACTAGTGTTTAAGTTCCTGAAGACAGAGGTCAGTTCTGCTTTGATCACCACTATATACTCAACAATTAGCATATATTGGGTGCCGAGTATCTGCGGAAAGACTGTTCTCTATAGTTTTAAACATTTTGAATTAATCTCTCCCCTTTCTGACTTCTAGTGTCTTTTCTTCCCCTTCAGTAGGGTAGCATAGACTGTCTTTTCTATGTTTTTGAGGTCAATACATTTCAGGATCTCTCAGATAGTATAATATCAGCTCATAATATTCCAACAAAATGGCCTTGGATGACTGTAGGTAGCAGGATGAAGAGAGATTGCTTGGACTGAAACCTGATTCAAGAGGTGGAACCCATGTTGGCAGTATAGATGTTTTATCTTGAGAATATTTCTTTTTTTCAATGAAATGAAAAAGAATAAGCCAGAAGAACTGCTTTACCCAAGCCCAGATTCTTCAAATGTGCTTTCTCTTGATTCCTGTAGGAAGATACTAGAACAGAATTCTGCATTTCTAAGAACAAAAAAGAAAAAAAGTTAAGTGCATAAGAAAAAAAAGTGAGCAAAACAAACAAAAAACCCACCAAACTAGTAAAATGCTACAGTTGGACTATACCAAAGGGAATTTTCATTTGATCCTGCATCATTACTTTACCATACTTTCCTCTGGACACATCCTATAATTAAACAAATTTTAAAAAGTATCTTTCTAAAATAGCCATTAATTTGGGGACTATTATATAAATTTTACCATAATTGAGTGTGTTTAGTACTTCCCTATACAGATAATTCTTTTAATAAGGATGACTGAAAGGCTTATAAGATATACCAAATAGAATCTCTTTATGCGTGATAACTGGTGGTTTCAAGCAAAAGTATATAGGAGTGAATATTTAAAATGAAAACAACCAGTTAATGAAGCATATTTTGCTATTTGTTTCCAAATAAAAACAAGCCTTGGTGTCTAAGACTTAGTTATCTAACTTGTGATTTTTTAAAAGTATAGATGAAAGGTACCTAGGTAGGGGTAGAAATAGCTTAGATGGATAAATACACAGAAGGCTTCCTTATGCAGATTTAGGAAGCAAAGTAAATGTATACTAACTAAAGAAAGAAAAGGTGAATGACAAGCTCTATGTATCATGACTGACTATGCTAATTATAGCTTATTATATTCTGCTGGACCTATGAGCCCTCCTCAGCTAAAAAACACCATAAAGTTCATTTAATACAACCTTCCTATTTTACTGATGAGGATACTCAGGACTTGAGAGAGTAGAGAGCAGACACACTTACCTCCTAAAGCCAGTAGTGTGGTCTTCTCTGAGGACACTGAAGTTGAGACATGAAGGATGAGAAGTTGCTGATTGTGTGACGAGTATGTGAACTTTGAGGGGGATTAATGCTTGGAAAAGGATGAAAGTGGCATGAACAAAATTGTTAAGGTAGCTGGCCAGACTGCCAGCATTGAAGGCCATAGTAAGCAATTAAGATATAATTCCAAAAGCAGTGGAAACATTGGTGGGTTTTAACTTAGGGAATGATGTAATCTCATTTATATTTTGAAAGGGTACTCTGGCTGCCTTATGAAACATGGATTATAAGGGAGGGAGCTAGAGAGGAAGAGGAAAGATTACTTAGAAGGCTTTTAATAGGGAGGTTGGGGAAAGTGGAAATATTGGATGTATTTTGGGGGTAGTGCTAACAACATTTGCCAGTGGTTCTTGGATAGCGAGGTAGAGAGAGAATTAATAGAAAGGGAGGAATTGAGGGCATTTACTTTCTTTTTGACTTGAAAGGCTGAGTAGGTGATGGTAGTGTTTGTCAAGATGGAGAAGACTGGGGTAGAAACAGAAATATGTTTTAGATTAGTATTTATATTTTATTTGACTTGTATTACCTAATCCAAGTTGAAAAAGATTAATTTTCACCTAGAGTCAAATATATATTTTATTTTAGTCAGGACCAATATAAACGTGCCAAAGGAAATGATGAAATATGGTTAGTATCAATTCCCTATATAGTAAACAAAATAATAATTTAATTTTCACAGTGGTTGGAGGCCATCTTAGGAACTATATGTGAAGGTAGAATTTGTGAATAGGGAAGGGGTAGTAGATGTGTGTCACTGTGTTTTATATGATAAGTGTGTATATGTGTGTTAATGTGTATGAGGACAGAATGCCCCTATGAACTTAGGAAAGTGAATCCTGTTGGGTTAGAAGACAATGTAAGGTAGTCCAGTATTTTCAAGGGTGATTTCTAGAAAATCCTAATCATTTTTCCCCAAGTAGTTTATGTGAATACTCATGAAATTATAGACAGACAAATTCTCTTTTGCTTAAGATGAAAATCATCTGTTATGCCTTCATCATCAGTGAATGTTTTGGGAACTTCAAGACTATATCCATCATCCAGAGTTTTGGCGCACACACAAAAACATCATCTGTGCTAGCCTTGGACTTTGCTACCTGACAAATATAGTAAAGCACTCAATGGAGAATCATGCATTAGCCGGATATGTAGGACATCGAATTTAAATGTTATGTAACAGCTATGAAGGGCACAGTTTCTCTTACAGTTTTAAACATTAAGGAGTCCTGTCTGAAACCTGAGACTTAAAATTAAAACTAGTAAATGGCACTCTTAAACTGTCCACATCCATGGTAATCACAGTGCAATACAGCATACTTTTTTGAATGCCACCAAATGGAATAAAAATTTTCCTAAAATGAATGAACTCTCTGCTTCTAGTTTAAAATAGCATAACAATACATATATACTCCAAAATCACTTAAAGGGAGAAAAAATATTTCCTTTCTAGTGGAAGGGGAGGCAACTTGTGATGGACAGTAGAGGGAGGAGAAAAGGGAGAATTAAATTTTTTATGCCACTGTCAGAAAACTGGGAGAAAACTTAAAGAGAACTAATGGGGAGATATTATGAGAGAAAACAAAAACTCAAACCAAATCTCTAAATGGTTGAGTTGGACAGCATTGAAACACTCATTTCCCTTGTAATCACTCTAAAAAATAAGCCACTGTCTATGATAGATAACATGACAGTTTCTGTTCAGGTAGAGCATACTATTTCAATGTCCAAAGATGTTATTCTTTTAAGTAATAGATGTTCAGTGAATGTTACATTGGTTTTTAATGGACTTTCCCCAGTTGGTTGCTTATTTCCTGATATTTTTATGTTGGATATGCATAAGAGTGTGGACTGGCTTCAGCTAATCCTCATAAATTGTCTATCCATTAGCAGATTTAAACTGGACTTGGGGCTGCCATGTTTGTGGATTCAGAAGTAGCCTTATCAATCAATCAGCCTTACCTTCTTGTAAGTTCAATGATTCGTTAATCAAACTTAGAACTAGATAATTCAATTTCTAATGTTTTTATTTGTTGTATTCTGCCTACAAATATTTCAGAATACTTTTCCCTTGAGTAAACAAAGGAAAAATCTTCAGCAGAGGCAGACAGGTTTAAAAGTTTGGCGAGGAGTAACTCAGAATGACAATGTTGGTGAGCCTTCCTTTTATTGTCATACGTGAAATAAACGAATATTTAAATAGATTTTTTCCAGGCTTGTGGGGATCTGGCAACCCCATGCTCTAGCTGTGATAAAATCTCACTGGCCTGAGAGTCCTGCCTAGATTAATTAAGAATTTCTTTCGGTCTCTCTCTTCCATACATTATATATTTTTCAGGTAACCATGTTAGCAGTTGTACACGATATTTTTAATATTAAATTAGGTAGCCTCAGCTGCTTATAAGGAGAGTTTAAGGAGAATATTAGATATATTTATAAGTATCATTTGTCATGCAAGTGCTAATTAACCTTGAAAATAAGCACTGGCCCACCTTCCCAGTACCTACGATAAAGCACACTAGGCCAAATCTCTATGAGGCTGTGGTTTTCTATTAAAAAAAAAAAAAAAAAGGTATAAAAAGCTACTAACAACCCTGCACTTGTTCCCCTGAACTTAAAATAAAAGTTAAAAAAATTATAAAAGAAAGGCAACATGGCTAATAGGATATGTAAATTAAACATTTCCTACTCTTCTTTCATTTGTCATTATGTTTTGTTTGTAGGTAGATTCAAAGAATACCATACTTGTCATAGATAATTATTTGTATAATGTTACATTATTTTAATTTACTCAGTTCTGTTGCAATGGGAAAAGAAATTCAGGAAAACAGTAACAATAATAAATATAAAAGCATGCATTTTCATAACAACAACAACAACAACAAAAATGAGAGTTAAGACACATTGTAAGTTCCAAGAAGGCTGGAAGAACACACATAAGAAACTACAAAGAACATCTGGGAGATGCTCGTGTGAACTGATGATGTGGGCCAACCTTCAAATTGCACTGTCCTCTACAGGTCCTTTCTAGATCCATTCCTTTATCATCTCAAATGATGTGCAATAATAATGCTGCTTGCAGAACGAACTGATTCCTCATCTACCAACTAGAATGTGAGCTCCATGAGGACACCACTGTCACTTTTGTCTTTTTATTCACTGCTTTGTTCCAAAACCTTAGAATGGTGCATAGCATGTAGTAGGAACTTAATAAATACTTGATAAATGGGTGAATGAATTTGGCATTTGATGTTTTGATGATGAGTAATATGGTCTATGGTTTAGTTAATAGGATTGCATTAAGGTCAACTTCCGGGTTTGGATCATTGTTCTATGGTTATGTTAATGTTAACATGAGGAAAAGATGAATAAACGCTCTGGGAATTCACTATTTTTGCAACTCTTCTATCAATAAGAAGTTATTTTTTAAAAAGTTTTTTGGGAAATCGAGAATGGAGAAAGGAAAAGGGAGTAAGGACATGAAAGGCTGAGGACCACCGACTCTGGAATAGTGCAGGAAGACAAGGTATGGGCAAGAAAGAGCTGATGTGAGTGCTGGCAATTTGCCTCTGGAAGGCCAAATAGCATTTGACTGCTACTCAATCTTTTTGGAATATCTTGAATTAAAATCTCAAATACTCACTGTCCACTGTGAAATTTCAATTTCATCAGTATTCTTTTACCTGTGCTGCTTTTCTCTACTCGCTGAGGGCTGCTAGTGCTAGCTGCACAAAGCCCTGAATTCTAGACCTTCTCGCTCTGCTTAAAGTTTATTAACAAGGGCCTGGTGCAGTGACTCAAGCCTGTAATCCCAGCACTTTGGGAGACCGAGGCAGGCAGATCACCTGAGGTCAGGAGTTCAAGACAAGCCTGGTCAACATGGTGAAACCCCATCTCTACTAAAAATACAAAAATTAGGTGGGCGTGGTGGTTCACACTGGTAGTCCCAGCTAATCAGGAGACTGAGACAGGAGAATCGTTTAAACCTGGGAGGTGGACATTGAAGTGAGCTGAGATCACACCATGGTACTCCAACCTGGGTGATAGAAAGAGACCCATCTCAAAAAAAAAAAAAAAAAAAAAGTTTATTAGCAAGTATTAATGCATCAGAACTTAACAGGGCAATTTCTTGTATTATTGGGAGACTAAAAAAAAATTGGGAATAAAGGAAAGCTTTGAAGAGAAAAAAATGGGTAGCCATCAGAATCATTTTGTGAAAGGAACAAATACTTATGAGTTAATCTATTGTTCTTAACAACCTGTTATCCATAATAGGAAAGGAATTCAGTATGTGTGTGACTAAGTTAACTACTGAAAACTTTCAAAACCAGAAGCCTAAATAAGTTATAGTTTAATTTAAGCAATATCCACAAAACCTAATATAGTCCACTTCTGAGTAATCATTTAATTATAGTATTTTATCATCTTATTTTTTAAAAATATGCTGAGGACATAAACATAACTAAAATATCAACACATTCTTTCTTCCTACACATAACTATTAATCTTAAATGTTCCAAGAGAAGATGTTTAAAAAGTAACCCTTTGCAGAACTAGCCCTTCTTTCTGGAGCTGTAGGCCTCTCTTCTTCCCAGCCCCCTCCTTTTCTTTTATTTTGTCTTACTTGTTACCTTGAAGTCGTAAGTATTCTAGTTTGTAGGAGTGAACTGCTGAGAGAAGAGAAGAAGGATGCATTTTGCATTCACTTGTACATCAGCCTTGAAGCCTGGCTGGTGGCAATATTGTGGACAATAGATTTTTCAAACAAATAGACCCTTGTCTATTCCTTCCTTCTGTAATTGTTGGCAGAGTTCTTTGTTATGTGTCTGGTTTCTTGAAACTTTGAATGAATAAACTAGGACACGGGATTAATGTAAAGTACTGGCATCTTTGTTGACTTATTCAACAGACTGTGTGTACCTAGAAAAGAGAAATAAGCACTTTCAGAAGTGTTGTCTGCACATGTCTGGGATTATACAATTTAAACAATGTGAAATGCAGTACCTTGAAAAAAGCCAGGCTAGTCCCCGGACTGTGTAGTTTACTTTCTAAATAAAAAATATCCTATTGACCATAAGCGAATGAACAATTCACCTGTCAGCATATGGACCAAATATAGATGAAGATATGTAGTGGTAGAGTTACAAGTAAATTTTTTGATGTGAAATGTCAGAGAATTTGCAGCCAAACTATGTGAGTACCTCTTTGTAGCACAGTAATGATGAAAAAGATTAGGCAAAGATTAAAGTTGAGATGCAGTTTTCCCACCTGGAGAGAATGGCCATTGTTATCTAAAATTCACATGGTACAATGGAGTGATAAATGAGTTGCTCACAGTAGACCAAGCTTTCTCAACCTCACCTCTATTGACATTTTCAAATAACGACTTAGTGTTAGGGACTGTTCTGCACATTGTAGGCTGTTTAGCACCACTCCTATCTTATGCCCGCTAGATACCAGCAGTACTCCCTTTCCAATTGTGCAAATAAAAAATGTCTCCAGACATTGCCAAATATCCTCTGGAAGTCAAAAAAGCATTCCTGGTTGAGAATCATTGCACTAGACCAAGGCATGGATCATATTGACCAGAAGGAAGTTGTATATGATTTAAAAAAATTATCCAAATCCAGAAGTAGTACACTGGGACAGTCTAAGTTGGGGACCTCTTGAATATCTCCACCATGGGAGCAAAGGCTAAGTAAAGCAGTGGCCCATTGCTCAGTCCAACAATACTCCTCCATCAATTATCCTCTCTTGACTTTTTGTGTCTTTAATCTCTTAATCGGCCTTGACTTCTTTTCGTTGACCTTTAAATTATCTCCTTTATCCTAAAGCAAATCAAAATTACTTCTGATAATACAAAGGTATAAAATTAGTATGATGTCTTCACATTACTACTAACTTGTTTGAAAAGTAGTCTTCATTCTCTACCTGTACTTCCTCGCTATCTACTTTCTGGAATACATCCCACTTTGCTTTTCTCCCCGCTATGTCACTACTTAAAGTGGCCGCCCAAATGCCGTAATCCAGCATCTCAATGATCACATTAACTGAACTTTTTGTATACTTACCTTTGACTTCCATGCAACTTTTGATACTCTTAATGGTTCTCAAACTTTTTTTGTGCATCAGGATCACTGCTGAGTTACTAATAGTTAAAATACAGATTTCTGAATTCAACACCCAGAGTTCCTAATTCCATCGGGCTAGGATGTAGAGTGAGGATCTGCATTTCTATCAAGTTCCCAGATGTGTCCATGCTGCTAGTCTGGGGGATCACAATTCAAGAGCCATGCCTTGATCATTCTCTTCTTCAGTGCTTCAACTGGCTTTTACAATACCATAGTTTCCTGATCTTGACTGTCATTGACATTGTTAGTCACATTTTCTGGTTTCTTCTACTCCTTTTCTCTAAAACAGGGCAATGTTGCCCCTCAGAGAACATTGGCCAATGTCTGGAGATGTGTTTAGTTATCACAAATGACTAGCAGGAGAGGGGGAAGGAAGATAAAAGGATCCACTGCTACTGATGTCTAGTGAGTAGAGGCCAAGGGTGCTGCGAAACGTCCTACAGTGCACAAGACAGTATTATTCACAAGACAAAGTATTGTTCGTCTCAATATGTGAATACTGCAAAGATTGAGAAACACTGCTCTGGATGCAGGCTTTCTCTCCAGCGAGATTTTTTTTTTTTTTTTTTTTTTTAGGTTTGAGACAGGGTCTGGCTCTGTCACCCAGGCTGTAGTGCAGTGGCGCAATCATGGCTCACTGCAGCCTCCTGGAATCAAGCCAGGAATCAAGACCTGTTGATATTTTAGTCATGTTTATGTACTCAGCATATTTTAAAAAAATAAAATACCATAATTAAATGATTACTCATAAGTGGACTATATTAGGTTTTGTGGATATTACTTGAAATAAACTGTAACTTCTTTAGGCTTCTGGTTTTGAAAGTTTTGAGTAGTTAACTTAGTCACGCACATACTGCATTCCTTTCCTATTATGGATAACAAGTTGTTGAGAACAACCTGGTCAATTTTTTGGAGAGATGAGGTCTTGCTCTGTCGCTCAGGCTGGTATCAAACTCCTGAGCTCAAGCGATGCTCCCACCTCAGCCTCCCAAAGTGCTGAGATTACAGGTGTGAACCATGGCACCCAGCAAAGAATGCCCTTTTTGTCATCTCTTCAGTCTATACCTCTGTCTTGTCGACCTCAGACATGCCCAGCACTTCAACTCTCACGTCTCTGGAAAAGACTCCCAGAGGTGTTATTTTTAAATATGACATTACTCTTGTGTCTGGCCTGAATTTGCAACTGCCTGATAAATATAAGCTTAATGAGCCACCAGCATCTTAAGTTTAAGATGCCCGAACTAGGCCAGGCACAGTGGCTCATGCTGTAATCCCAGCACTTTGGGAGGCCAAGGCGGGTGGATCACCTGATGTCGGGATTTTGAGACCAGCCTGACTAACATGGAGAAACCTTGTCTCTACTAAAAATATAAAATTAGCTGGGCGTGGTGGCACATGCCTGTAATCCCAGCTACTTGGGAGGCTGAGGTAGGAGAATCGCTTGAACCTGGGAGGTGGAGGCTGCAGTGAGCTGAGATTGCACCGTTGCACTCCAATCTGGGCAACAAGTTTGAAACTCTGTCTCAAAAAAAAAAAGAAAGCCCAAACTAAACATATCCTTCCAGTAAGAGATTGCTTTATGGTCAGTAGTGGTAATTTTTTGATAAGGTATGTCTTTTGACCTTCATAACTTATAAAAATGGTACAAGATGGTTCTCTTAAGAAAGTATAAAATCACATGTATGGTTCAGAAATACCACTCTGGTAGGAATTTGAGGAGGTCACAGATATTCAAGAAAATTGAAAGAGAAACTTTCCATTCCATGTGAGATTATCTAACCTTTTGATCAGCCAGGGAGAAATGTGTCTTCTTATTCCAAGTGAAAGGCTTCTTATTCCAAGCCTGCCTAGAACTCAGCCTAGTACTGATTGGAGAAAATACTAATCTGATGTTTTATGCTTCAGAGAAAGAAAGCATGTGAGTATATGATCTTCTCACAAATATAAGTCTTTTCATTAGATTTGTTTTACCAGAAGCCATTATATATTTTGTTCCTCAGTAGAATGCCATGTATGTGATTGTTACTGGTACTAATAGTAAATCTAATAATATCCACCATTTTTAGAGCATTTACTAAGTGTCAGAACAAGTGCTTTGCATGCCATCTTATGTATACTAAGCCTATGGAATAGATTTTATTATTGTACCCATTGTGCACCCATGAAAGCTAAAGACTAGAATGAATGAGGGATACATGCAAGGTCACCTAGATCACAACTGATAGAATTGGGATTTGAAGACAGGCTGTTTGACACCTAAGCTGATACGTCTAAAGACTATTGCAATAGCACAAAATTCAATTGCTGTGGGACATGGTTCTCAGAACCTGGTCTTCTTGAATCACTAGATCCATCCTCCTCAGAATTTAAGACCTGGGTGGAAAGGGAAAGACCATCCAGCTCACCCCATGTGCCTCCCAGGAATTGGGGGGGTTGTTCTCCATTACTGAAAGAAGCAGTGCAACTGGCTAATGGATGGCGACACAGGGGAGAGATTTTCTTTGTGGGAGTTCATTACGGAGACATCTGCAGACCTCTAACTCTCTCCTGCATGCTCTTTTTCTTTCATAGCTTCCATCTCTAAGCTGTAATGGATGCAAAATTACTGCAGCATTTTGTTCTGCCAGGCTGACCCCATTACGCATACACCACAGTCATAAAGCTCTGGCTTAGTTACTGTTTGCATGTTCAAGACTCCTATGAGGCAGGGAGGTGTGAGGTTTGGCTACATTTTCAAACAGAGTGAATGACTGCTTCATTTTAAAAACAAGGAAGCCAGCCTCTTTTCAGAGTGAATATTGTTTTGATTACTGCTGGACTAATCCGTACTTATTTACCCCTTAATGATGATGTTTCTCTGGTGCATGAAGGGTCTTTAAATAAATGTTAGGGCAGCGATGCCAGGAAGGCATCATATCATATGCAATAGTTACAGAAGTTTGGGAGACTTCATTTCCACCCCAACATCCACTTGTCTTGACAATATTTTATTAAGACATAGCAAAAGATATAGCAGGGTCGTTAGATAATGGTTAATAAAATATAAGAATTTGGAAAGGTAGTGATTCTCAAACATTATTCTCAGTCTTCCTTCTTCTCCATGCCTTGTCAAAGATTTCTGCAACTCTCATCTCACCACATATAGTGATAATACTTATCAGAGAACGTGAACAAACTGTTTTTGGTAATAATTGACATACCTTTATCTACTAGATTCTGATTTTAATTCACTCAGTAAAAAATATTCTGTTTGTTCTATGCACATTTCTAAACACTTGAGACATATTCGAGAATAAGACATACACGGTCCTTGTCCTACAGCTTACATTCTGGTAATATTTGTCAGAAAGCAGTCACATGATTATGAAAAGGTTACCCAAGTTTCTATATATTCTATAATTTATCCTATATCTTCTTCCACTATTTCACACATTTCATAAAAGATCTCAACATATAAATATTGTTTTTAGCCTGTGATATTGTCTACATGGAGGGAAGGACTCAGATGGAAATAAGGTATCACAGAAGGGTACAGAGTGTCTTTTCTTTTAAAGTAATTGCAAAAATAGGAGTCATGTTTGTTATCAGAGCACGTTTATATTTCATTATCAAGCTGGTAAAAAGAACCATGGATATATGGACATGTTCTGGATCCTAGATACTTAATAGAAATGATCACTAGCTGTCCCTAAAGAAATTCTATTATAAGAAATTCTATTATACTTCCTAAAATCATGGACTATCTCTTCCGAGGTATGCCCCCCAAAAATGTCAGTAGCAATAAATCTGTAAGAATATTTTTAAAGCTGCACAGACAGGTGTGATAGGTAGAAGTCATGGTGAGTGGGAGTGAGGAAGGGCTAGTAGCAAACAAGAAAAAGAAAAGGAAAAAAGCATTTTCAGTCTTGGGCAGCACTTCTCTCTCTTCTAGCATTTGTCAGAATCCAGTTATTAACCTGTCAACCTCAGACAGATTGAAGGAGACACCACCTTTCAAGGTGAGCCCTTAAGAAAAGAAAAATAAGAAACAGTTATTGTTGGGGTTGACAGACATGATCCCACCAAGGTCTGGGCTGTGCTTGGAGAGGAAATGATACTCAAGCCTGAGTGTATGCTTAGGGGGCAAGGGATTAGGTATAGGGGAGTAGGGCTATGGAAGTAGTAATAGCAGTGAATAAGGAAAGCTTTCTGTTTGAATTTGCTTGTGCAAAGAGGCAGAACCATTTCAAAGATACAGGGTGTGATTTTAGTGAAAGAAGTTAGATCTGACCCCTGCTGGGATTATGGCATTTCAGTAGAGGAATGGTGAATCCCTTCCCAGTGGGGAACATACATCATCCACATACATGAGGGGGGGGTGGGGAAGAAAGAAAGAGGAATGACTCTTTTTATCAACAAAAGGATGCCCTTATCTATGATTGTGGTATCATTTTCTTTTAGCAAACATAGTTTGTAGCCTTAGTTTGCTCACGAAAGCTTCAGCGAAAAACAAGGGTCATCAAATATTTCTGGATTTCTGTGTTCTGGGCACATAGTAGGCCCGTGCCTTCTGAAACTTCCTGTATTGAGTGGAGCCACATGATCATTTGCAATCAATGAGCTGTGAAGGGGAACGGCATGTGTTCCTTACAGGCCAAGCATTTACGTGTTGATGTGGAGAGTCCTCAGAGCACTTTTTTTTTTTTTTTTTTGCCTTTGTAATGGTGCCATGGCTACCAGAAGTTTCAGACAGTGGCCATTGCACCAACCTCAACCCTGAAGTGAGGAACCGTGGCAACATGCAGGCAACCCTCAAGCCCACCCACAGTAGACAAGAATATACCTTTATTGTTTTAACCAATTTTGGACTTGTTTGTTACTGCAGCATAATCTGGCTGTTATAATGGACACATTTGGTTAGACATGAGTGTAAGAAATTTTATTTTCCTTGATGAATAGTGGGAAAGTGTGTATATAATATCATTAACCTTTTACAACAACCCAGATTACCACACCTATGTACCCAGAGTCCTATCTCTGGGCTGCAGTATCCTCAAAGACATTTTGTTTGTTTTATTTTAGTCCTGTAAGAATTAAGGTCAACTTAAAAAAAAAAAAAGTGCCGTGCTAAGAGAGACACGACAGAATTGAGACACTTTGTTATTAGATTCTTCCGTATCTGAGGGGCCTTTGTGCATGTAGGAGCAGCCATTACCATCTCTAAGGTGTCTAAAGCTCAATTTATTTAAATCATATATCTAAAGACCAAAACTTTTAAAACCCAAATTTTGTTATTTAAAACTTTGTAAAAGATGATAAATTCCAACTCCAAATTTAGTATGGGTGATTTTTCATAACATTTCCAATACCTTATGAAATACATACCTTTTACACTTAAACTTTTACAGTTAAACTTAAATCTATAGTAAATTATGAGTTTGGTTCATTTTATCATTACATCTCTGTGTTTTAGTATTTTCTGAGGATTATATTATATCAATACCAATGAATCTATTAAATAGTTGTTGCTTCTCTAATATGAATCAAATCTAAGCTGCTGATCAGGCTGAGGTTTTTCTTTTTTTTAATCATTAAATTTATTTATTGTGTCAAAACATAATTGCCTTTCCCAAAAAGTCTAAATGTTTTCCTATAATTTGCTGTCTCTCCACAAGTAATATATTTTTAAAAGTCATACTTGGTGACATGATATGATCCTTGTTCATTATTAAATATTGCCCTTTATTTAACACTATTAAAAAGATATATTCTTATAGACAGCTTATTAAAAGTCAGGAATCATCTGGCAGTTTCATCTCCCAAAAGATGAGGATGAATCCGAATATTTCTTTCTCTTTTTAGCATGCCAAACTAATGTGTCATCTTAGAATGCATCGTTGAGCCCCATTTCACTAGGTTATTAGGTGTGAAGCCCAGATCAGACCAAGCCTATCCGATCTTGGTAAGCCTCTTTCTTTTTTTCATTTTTTCTAATACTGTTCGATGTATTTCCTGTTATTTTTATTCACTATTTTCTACTTATCTAATAGTAACATGGTCATGCCTATACTTCATTACTTTGTAAACAAGTACCTAAGTAACAGCTAAACTAAAACATACATGTTCATATGTTTTAGCATTCCCCTAATCATTCAAATCAATAACAATTAATATACTCTATTATATTCATATTTATTTTATATTACAACTGTTTTATATAATATTCTGTATAAAGTTTTTTGAGCATCACTATGAATCTTTCACAAACTTAACTTGTCTTAACAGTAAAAATGAAGCGTGATTTTGTTGTTAGCAGTCTTATTTAGTGTGCAAATTATTATCAAATGGCCAGCCAGATCTCCTTTAAATGGGCTCCTTTTTCTTTCAGCACATTATTTGATATTTGTGGCCACATAATTGTATTTTGCAATAAAAAAATTCTAGATTCTTTGCAATTATTTTCTTCCCCTAAGCAGGAAATCAACAGAATTCCAGAGAACCTTGTGCAAATGAGTGTTGACTATGGCCACGGAGCACCTGCACTTTAATAACAAAGCTGAAAAATACATTCCTTTTAGAGGTCATAAGTTCACACTGAATGTTTCCATGAGAAGGGCGTAACTTTAGGTAATTTCTTGTAAGCTCATTGTCAGCTATGTCAACCAGCTTATGATTCTTATCTAGATGGTCAGTATACTATGAATATCAGTGAATATTCATAATAGAAGCTGATAGAAAAATCAAACCATAGAAAAGCAGGGAGAGTGTGAGAATATATTCACCATGTATACATATACGCCCCTAAAGAAAAACCTGAAAATATCTGCTCTAAAATTGATTTATCCTCCTCACTATCCTTTTTAAGTTTTTTGTATTATTCACCTTTTCTTCTTTGAACATATTTTATTTTTGTAATGAGAATGCAAAGAGGTTAAATTTTTTAAATAACTAAAGAAACACTTCAGCAGGAAATAGCACTGTGTGTTGTTCAACATACCCAGTGAATCTGCATACACAACATATTAATAAAATCTCCAAAATTGCTTTACTCTTTACAACTAGGAGATATTTTGCTTTTTGTGTCCATATTTTCCCTTTAGAATGAGGAGGATTCTACATAATCTTATTGTATCATATTTCTACTTCATTGTATTCTCTCCAGGGGGGAAATTAACAGCAGAAGACTTGTCACTTGAGTTCTATACATGACCTCTCTACTGTGAGTATTACAGATGGAATGCAGCAAAGAGGAGATACAATTCCAGGGGAATATGGGCTCATAGATCTTTCAAAACAAAGAAGAAAAGCTTTCTCACAATTGCTATAGCAAATAATACTTTTCACTGCGTTAGAGTCATCACTGTAAGAACATTGGATCCAGAAGTGAAGAACAGGACTATATTCCAAATGGCTTTTCAAGGTGACTGAGAGCACCTGCTCCCTAGAATCCTTCAGCCACGTTGATAGGTGTGTCATAAAATTGTGAGATCATGATCCCATCAATGTGATACGAATCAAGAAAGCAATATGCTCTTTGCTGGTATAAATGATAGCTGCATGAGGGCTTACCTATAAGTGAGGAATGAAATTTGAATTTTGGAAAGAACTTTCTAGCTGCATGAATACCTTGCAGCCTCTCTTTTCAACAGTCTCAACCTTTTTACTGTCATGCGATTTCTCCTATAGCTCCATTTACATCCAACTTAAATTTCACTCTAAACATTTTCATTTTTTATTTTTTATTAGACAATTCTCTTTTGATTATCTAGTTTTATAAAATGGCACATGGGTTTATCACTTGGAGACAAAGAAGCAATACCCTATATGCGGTGTGTGAACTGAGCAATATGTTCAGTGACCATTAACTGACAAACTTTAAAAGAACTCATGAGATTGGTCAATGATCATGAAGTGCATCTGTAATTCATGTAGCTAACGTGGACTGAAGAACTAAGAGCAATACATATACTTCGTGCAAATACCCACAGTTAGTATAATATAGAAACAGAAATGTAAGCTCTATTGCTAGAAGACTAGAGTTATTAACCGAGCCATAGTAACTAACATTCATGCATGTGAGAACCATGCAAAATGCAGACTACCTGTGTGTGTATGTGGATTTTCTGTTTTAACTTTATAGCTTCAGCACACCATGCCACAAACTTTGTGCCTTCTAATGCCTTGGCTGAATATCTTCTCAGAGGATGATTATTCACTTTTACCTTTGTTTGCCAACTTATTCCACTGTGGCTCTTTTTGTCCTGCAATGCATTCTGTGTACTGGTGAAGAAGTTTTGACCATGAATAGCTGACAAATATGTGCAGGTGGTCATTCACAGAAGCAGCAAGAAAATTCCTCTGTGGTTGTTAAGGTGAAGATTTTCCAGGGGCTTGGGGCACTGGTTAAGGAAACAGATTAATGAGTAGTAAACAGGGATTGATGGGAGTCCTCTGACATTTTGAGGATATCTCTACACATCACTGCAGCCTGAGGGAAGCTTGGCCGAAAGAAACTGGCCAGAGGCATGTTCTGACTTTGGCTGACTTGGAAAGAATGGCAGCGCTATTAACAATGTACAGATAGAGAATTTCCTCTCAGTGGAACGATGATGCTTTAATGGTCCCATGTAATGCTAATGCCATTAGCATTCTCCATTTCCAGATACTACATGGGATACGTAAGTGGAAGAGTTAGGAATTGTTTTCTAATATTATTCAGATATTAAATAAAAATAAATACCTTTGTTAAGATATTCAGACCCAGTGTTAGTGTAAGTGGGTACAGTAGAAAGAAGCCATAACTTGGAATATGTAGTAATTAGGTTTAACTCACAGCCCTGCCAATTATTAGCTGTGTTTGCCCATTCATTTATTCACACATTTGTACCCATTCATTTATTTTCTTACAAATCTTTACCAAGTGCCTATTACGTGCCAGATCACACACCAGGCTTTCTGCAATCAGGGTCAAATCACTTCACCTCTTCAAGTTTCTCACCTGTAAAATTCTAAGACTTTTTTGGAATTTATTTTTTTAAAAATACATACTTGATTCAAAAGGCAGCTTTATAATTTGAAAACCTCTGTTTTACTCCTGCTTTTCTTTGGAGGCCAAAAGTGACTCTGACACAATTTCATGGAAGTAATGAAAATATAATCTTTAGTGATTAACTTCAGAATTGAGAAAGTAAAAAGTATTTTTCAATTCATCTTCAGCATCTTATGCCATCACCTCAGCAGGAACAATGACTGTGCAACAATTCACTGTTTTGTAGGATACTAATTAGAGGGTAAACTCCTCATGGAAAAAGCCCAAGCCTCTGCTTCACTCCTCTCCATCCAGATGGAGCTACAATGAAATGATTTTCTATGGCTGTGTGTGTGTGCGCGCACGCATACACACAAGCCTGGGAAAGAAGAGCCCCCTACTCTGTCCATTATTCAACTCAATGTTTACTGTCAAGATGAGTTTTCCAATTTTCCATTGTTTCCCCTAAATTGAGTCTCTCATGTAGAGTTTAGAGCTGGTATGTCTGCTAGGAAATAGCTATATAATAAAGCAGCCATATAATAGCACTATAATTCATCCAGTTATTCATTCCTTCCCTGAAAAATAGGACCTAAAATTTATCAGTATGTGTAGGTTTCAGTTAAATTCAGAGGACAGTTATTGAGTGACTACTGCATGCAAGCTGGCTGGACTGAGACTTTTGAGATGGATAAGAAACTCTCCCCTCTCAAGGAGCTTAAAATCTAGAGGAGAGAGAAGTGTATAAAATATATAATTAAAAATGTTTGCTGTAATTTCTAAGCACACACCTGGGGATGTGAAAATGGACAGAAGGGAGGATTTAGCTCTATCTTGGAGGCTGGGATATAAGTCAAGGAAAGCATTTCAATGGAGATTACGCTTAAAGTGGGAGTACTGTATACATGAATAAGCAGAGCAGGCCAGGTAAGCAAAGTTGTGGGTGGGGAAAGATGCATTCCAGCCAGCCAAAATGTTTTGCCTCATTGGAAGATTGTTTTTCTCACCTTTAGCACCCTCTGCTTATTCCTCGCTTTGTTTTTGACCATTTCTAAGTTGTATCTTAAGTCTCTGATCAATGTAATGGGATGGTTGTATCCCTCCCCACTCCATCCCATATCACATCACTGAATGAGCAACAAATCTTGGCTTCTGAAAAATGTAGTACTTGCCTACAGCTCTAATGTAGGTCTGGGGGCTTTTCTGTGTTACTTGAAACCAGTATTGATTGCATTAGCTCTCAATATAATGCCCCAAGAGTCATCCTTGCTGCTTTAGATGAGGAACAAAAGGTAAAATCAAGCTAAATGAAATGAGGTAAATGTAGGATCAGAAAAACCAGGAGTCTTCATTGCCTGCTCTCAGGCATTATCAAACCAAAAAGCTCTCTGGCTGGCAAGGTCAGTGTAGGAGACAAGAGAGGATAGGAGTACTCAGAGACAATATGTTGCCCTGCTAAGAGCAGGTCATGGTCCTTAATGTAAACCACGTCATTTGCTTACTGTCTTTATTGTTCAATCTCTGGCAGACGGAAATTGGTTGAGAACACGCAATGGTACAGAATCTTCTGTGTGTGCTTGCATGCCAGTGAGATCTATTGGGAGAATTAACCTCTACTCTCCCAGTGCAATCGGTGGTCATTTTGAGTGACCATATTATTTATCTCCAAACCAGGACACCTTAGAGAACAAAGAGAATGCTGTTAAATAAACATGCGTGTATAATAGACACACAGCCGTACTTCCCCAGGCAAACAGGGACTCTTAGGGGATGTATGATCACCTTAACATGTTTTCTGTCTGGAGGAAAATTTCCAAGGAGAAATACAAATAATACCTGGAACATGACTCTGGAGGTAGGCTAAGACTGCAGGGAATTAATCAATGTATAAGTTTAGAAGTTTATAAGCATGTTAAAACTTCAAATTTCAGCAATGATTCTCTAAATTTTTTGCTGAGACAGATAAAATAACTGTTTTTTTTTCTCACACAGTGTACATTCTCATAGGAATATCTGCGTTATTTGCAGTTCCTAGAAAGCAAGCTGTGAAAACACTGCAGTTCAGGCTAATGTTTTTGTATATTTGTTTTGTACATTTTGTACATGTTTTTGTAATGTGTTTATACATATGTACAAAGATAACTTTACCTTTGATGATCAGTATTTAAATTATTTAAGTTCTTAAACTATTACGAATACACTACTACTTGGCACACTCTTTCCCCAGATCTTCATCTGGCTGTCCCTTTTCATCTTCTAGATCTCGACTCAACATCTCCTTCTTAGGCCATTTCTGACCACTATAACTGATCCCTGTCATGTTCTATCACAATGTCCTTTTGCCATTTTCTTAGAACTTATGAGTGTATAAAATTATCTTCCATATTTACCTGTGAGCTTTCCTCACTAGAATGAAAGAAATTACGGACAATCGTTTCACCTACCTTGTTCAGCAGTACCTCTCCAGCACTTTGAAACCTGTAGGGATGCAACAGGTACTCAATAGATAGTTGTTCATTGGATGGACTCATGGGAAATAGGCCATCTTGTTTTCATTGAACAACTTTTGCAGGAAGCATTCTCCTCCCTTCATGATTTTTGTGCCTAGGTAAGCACCTGCTTAGACAAGTCCAGTTCCTGCTCTCACCACTTCACCACTAGATTGTTACAATGCAGCCTTAAATAGCCCTCGAATGCGGACTCAGCCACATCTTGTAACAAGATTGTCATCAGCACCCCTTTCACTATGCTTGGCCTCTATGTACTTTACTCTTAGCCTTCTCCTGAATTAACCTTAGCCCAGTAGCATCTTGTGCCAACGTCGATCTTCTGGTTGACCAAGTAAACATATTTTTTCATTCCTCTTTTTTTGCTCATCTTTTTCATCTCCTGTTGATGACTGTCAACTGCAAGGACACCGCACTTTTATACATTGCATGATATATACTTATTCAGAATTTTTCTTATTGCCAAATAAATTATTTCATATGCTTGTGCAACTCCTTTCATTAAAAGCATGTTTTGTACTTTGTTTTCGTTATTAACAGAACTATTTTTTCAGTTATCTTACTCATGCGTTTTGCACTGATTGGACGTCACAGCATTCAAAATGTTCATAAAGTACCTTAAAAATTGAACACAGAGGCCTCTGTGGTTAGTGTGATTGAAAAACTTAACTGGATTTTTAAGTCAGTCTAATTTTAATTAACTTAACTTTAAAAATTGATATTCAATTCAGTCACTGGAAAACATAAGTATGTGTGGAACTACTCGGATATATGAATTACTTTTTTAAGTGTAAGTTTTGTGAGATTTATATACAGATAAAATATTTCTAATAAAAACTTAGTGTCTGCATTGAGATGTGCTGTAAGTATAAAATACACATCAAATGTTGAAGACTTCATATGGGAAATAGGACGTAAAATAGAACATTTACAATTTTTAGTTTTGATCACATTTTGAAATAATATTTTGAATATATTGGGTTAAGTAAAATATATTATTAAAGTTAATTATAGCTATTTCTCCTTTTGGGGGGTGGCTACTAGAAAGTTTAAGATTATCTATTTGCTTTGCATTATATTCCTTTTGGACTATGTTAGCCTAGATCATTTATTGGCTTAGGCCATATAATGTAAATTTACATTAACTTTATTTGGTCTTCATCGTATTAATAATAAAAGCAAAACAAAACGAGGACCCACCAGCTGCTGACAGTCACAGGCTGAGTTCCCTAGGAACAGACTCTGAGATGAAGTTTAGTGTGCCAGATAATTTTTAAGGATTTCCCTGGGGAAGGAAGCAGGATTGAGCAGAGAGAAGTTGAGCCCCGATGCAGGCGCAACAATGGCTCAGCTAACCTCATAAGCACCTCTGACTCTAACATGACCTTTCAGTTTGTCCTGAGTTGGGCCAAGATGGCTAAGTCTTTCTACCCCATCATCAATAAGTCATTGAATGTGGGTCACTCTGGGAAGAGCATGATCTTAGGCAAGGTGGGGCTCTGTGTCTAAGGCCAACCCTGAAGGGGCTGGCAGCTGAAGGCTGTCTATGGACAGCACTCCTTGCAGCTCAGGTCAGGCAGTAAGTCCTTAGTTGCAGGGTGAGCTGGGCAGCACATTACAATGTCTACTATACTAACATTTTTTGTTAAAGATTTCCCATGAAGATACTGATTATTGATTGTCTTTTTCAGTTTTTAATCAGATGCATTGGCTAATACCAGTTTGTAGCTCGAGCTAAGTCTGTCCTCTTAGGCCATGGTGCGAATTGTGTGTTTCCCTTTCTTCCTTCATCTCTGGCTTAGCTCCTTGCATTACCTTCATGGCCCCTATAGATGTTTATGTTAGGTTTTTAAGGCCAGACCAGACTGACTTGAGCCCAGCCATAATTGGGGACCAGATTCAAGGCTCTCACTTGGTGGCAGACAACAATGGTCAGACTTTATTCTTATCTATGTAAGTTCACAAGTAAGTGAGCTTTTGTGTTTTTCTGTTTAACTATCATTACTACCTGTTATCTCCTTGAAGACAAGGGATATGTATAGGTACATATATGTGTGTAGATTGTGTATGTGTTTGAGAATGTATGTATGCTTAAAGCCTTGTTCAAAGACTGGTTTATATTAGAAACTAAATAAATACAGCCAGGCACGGTGGCTCACACCTGTAGTCCTAACACTTTGGGAGGCTGAGGCAGGTGGATCACGAGGTCAGGAGATCGAGACAATCCTGGCAAACACGGTGAAATCCTGTCTCTACTAAAAATAAAAATAAACATTAAAAAAAAAAAATAGCCAGGTGTGGTGGCGGGCACCTGTAGTCCCAGCTACTTGGGAGGCTGAGGCAGGAGAATGGTGTGAACCCAGGAGGCAGAGTTTGTGTTGAGCAGAGATCATGCCACTGCACTCCAGCCTGGGTGACACAGTGAGACTCCATCTCAAAAGAAAAAAAAAAAAGAAGAAAAAGAAAAGAAACTGAAAAGAAACTAAACAAATATATTATTTACTGAGGGAGTAAATATGTGTGACAACCAGTGGTGTTCTTATTCCATATCTCCATCTTCAAAGAATGCTTCTGTGCCTTTAGATTCATAACATTTTCCTCTCACCCCTTAGTGGTGAAGAAGCTGAAATATTGACCCCATCCCCCAAAATTAATAAGTTGAGTGTAAGTGGTACCTGTGGTCCATTTGAAAGGGAATATCTGAGTGGAATGGGAGGACAGGCACCTATTCTCAGCAGGCAGAAAGTGTACTTGTTGTCAACAGGTAATATGGGAAAGCTAAGAAGGATTGACTTTATTTTTCCCTGTAGTCTGCCTTTCTATGTTCCCAATTCTTTACACTGCTGTGTAATTTTATGGAATATGATTCTCAATTAGGAAACTTGAACAAAGACAAAAAAATGGTAAGAGACTGTCTTCTAAATATATCCTTAGTTCTTCAGGCAGCAATTTAATTTCAGTTAAAAGAAAGAACAAAGGCATGTCAATGTTTTGGAATGAGGCTAGCCGAGGACTTTCACTGGCACTCTTTTTAGAACTAGACCATTGGGGAAGTTGCAATGTTACATAATGCTATGCTTCTCATTGCCATAGAGAAGCAGCAGCTGCTTTGAGACTTTAGAAAATCAGCAGTGGCTTGAACTCTGTATTGCTTGTGTCCAGAAAATTCCAGGCACTTTGTCAATTTTTTTTTCTTCATTTTCAAATTATCCTTTTGAGGAAAATATAAAGGAGTAATCCCATTATCTCTATTTTGGAGATAATTAAGCTGAATTTCAAGAGGTTTGTTGTCTTGCTTCAAGTTGTCCATGAGCAGAATGGAGAACAAAATCTTGCGTTCTGTCTTTTCCAGACTGATTCTCTATTGTAGCTTCTCTTTGGCTGTTGATACAATATCAAATATTTTGTATGTACATGAAAAATTTAAAATTTCATTTATTTCACTAGTTTACTGAATCCCTGCCTTTCACGGCTGACCAAGGTTAGAACTAATATAAAACTATTTCCTTTAGAATGCCTAGTGAATATTTTTTGCCACTCAGGCTAAAACACCACTGATAATTTTTACTGTCTCTTGTTTATGTATAAATAACTGAGAATAGAAAGGAATATGGGAGGTACATGATATGGAATGAGACACATCTTGACTAAAATATTTTAGTTTAGAGCAAATTTGCTCTGATCATGGTTATTAAAAGGATCTATTTATCTGTATGTGGCATGATGGTATGTGTAACCTCATAAACACATGCAGAACCTGGGAATAAGAAAGATGACTTATGGTCTTACCTCCAAGATTTTGACTCTGACAAGGTCGTAGAACCTGTCCCTTTCATAGTTTCTCTCTCTCTTTCTCAAATATATATATATATTTGAGAAATAATATGTATAAATATATATATATTTCACAATAATTACTTGAATAAATCCTAGTTACCTCTCCTAGAGTTTCGAAAAATAAAGACGTAGATACGAAGGAAGATGGCACAATAGAAATGAACAGTGGTCGGACTATCCCTGTCCTCTACAGGCTTGTTAAGCAATACCCCAAGGAAACTTTCAAGCTGACTTTGATGTGAATGCCCGGGTTGATGTATAGGAGTAACATAGACCGCTAAGAGGGGTTTCTTGACAATCCACAGTATCTCTCTCCCTCTTATAAAAGATAGCTTTTTAACATCAAGAGGACAATTGTTGACTCTAATTTGAATTATTAAACCAAATAAGGGGCTGTTAAATTCAAGGAGCAAAGATCTGAATAATAATTAGTTATCATTTGCAGAGATTATTCAAATGATAGCTAATTATTGGGCAGGCACTCTACATAAATTATTTCCTTTCATTCTTATGAGATGCGTACTTTTTGAGGAAAGAGAGAGGTTCAGAGAAGGCATGTCAGTTTTCCAAGATCACACAGCTCACTGTTGACTGAGCCTTGACATGAAACTACAGCTGTGTTTAAAACCAGTGCTGGCCGCGTGCGGTGGCTCAAGCCTGTAATCCCAGCACTTTGGGAGGCCAAGACGGGCAGATCACGAGGTCAGGAGATCGAGACCATCCTGGTTAACACGACGAAACCCCGTCTCTACTAAAAAATACAAAAAACTAGCCGGGCGAGGTGGCGGGCGCCTGTAGTCCCAGCTACTCGGGAGGCTGAGGCAGGAGAATGGCGTGAACCCGGGAGGCGGAGCTTGCAGTGAGCTGAGATCCGGCCACTGCACTCCAGCCTGGGTGACAGAGCGAGACTCCGTCTCAAAAAAAAAAAATAAATAAATAAATAAATAAATAAATAAATAAATAAATAAAACCAGTGCTATTTCTACTGTATTATCCTGCTTCCTCGTAATGATCCAACATTTTCCTTCTTTTTCTCCTTTTTAAAAATCATGTAGATCTGATTGACTTTGTCTTTCTTTTCCTCCAACGGTACACTCACTAACTGCTGTCCAGAATTAAATTTATAGTCACAAAGCAAGAGAAGAGTCTTTGTTTCCAAGCCAATGGCTTGGGTTTCCAGAGGCATAAATCCTAGGAATTAGTAATACCCCATATAAAATCACTGAAGAATGGTGCCTATGGTTATGTCAGTGGCCTCTATGATACTCCCTAAAGGTGTAATTTATCCCACAGTCCCTAGACACATTCGTTCATGTTCTTTGGAACAGAGCACACTTGCTTTTCCCAGAAATTTTTCAACCAAACAGGACTAGGACATAGATCAAGGTCTGTCAGACTACGCCCAAAGTCTCCTCTGCAGACTTTGTTGCTACTAAACTAGAAATAATCCATAGTTTCTCCTGTTTCCTTTGCCGTTAGTGACCAACTTTATATACACTCAAAATGAATAAGTGATACAGCTTGTTCTTCTCCTCTACTTCTCTGCTTCCCAAAGTAATTTGCAAGTTAGAAGAGGAAATCCATTAGGAGAAGCTGAATGGATTAAAAGATAATAGGATTTGGAGAACAGGACCCAGTGAATCACAAATAAATTCATTACATTCACAGCTGACAATTGCTGAGTCCCGGCCTGCTCCTCTCACAATGGGGCCAAGGTCTGTGCGGCATGCTGGTGTGCCTGGTGAAAGGAGAAAATGAGCTTCATAAATAAAAAACTTTGGAGTCAATGGTATGTTCCCCAGGGACTGCCAGTACTTTACTTAGCAAGAATAGAAAAGGAATTCTTAAGGATATAACGGCAAAAACAACACCGTAAAACACAAAGCACAACAATGGAAAACTGTAGCGCCTTGCTTCCAAAGCTTAGTCATCCATACTTTTCTGAAATGCCAGGAATTGGGTTATGGAAAAGAGCTCAGAAAACTACAGGAGCCATCCATGGAATGACCACAGAATTCTCATTCTGGAAAGTTTCGGCAGGGCTATATTGTTACCATTGTTCCTTAATCACCTTTTACCCCTTGGGGCCATTTGAGGACCATGAAACTCCAAGAGTGGGTAGAAAACACTCCGCCAACCAAGAAAGAAATAAGATTCTTTTGTTTGTATGTGTCCTGGATTCCGCATGCTGCCTGCTCGGAGAGGAGAGCCTTACACTGGAGTTGGCAGGCATTTGCTGCTGTCTCAATAGGTAGATCTTCAATTAGGTCCCAGTTTCGTGCCATGTGTTATTTCTAAAGTATTTTGGCCTTCAGCTGGAGGAAGGTGACAGGAGAGTGTTCTGTTCCTGTAGAAAATTTGCTTGTCATCAGAGTAACTGTGTACTGTTGAAACAGCTACTGCCTACGTTTCGCTGCCTCTTGAAAGCTAGCATTTTGGTGTGAATCAATTATGAAAAGTGATGCGCACTGCCCCAACACGCACACCGCCCCAACACGCACACATACACATACACCCCGCCTAAAGACCTGCCTGAGACATAACACAATGTCTAGAATTGTGGGCAATCATGCAGAGCACTTCAAACAATACTAAAATCCAGCCACTTGTAAAGAGTGAGTAATAAAATAAGTTTGGGGTTACATAAATTGGGTCTAATAAAATAATTCAGATTCCTATGGTACATAACAGTTTTATGGTAATGCCTTTATTTTCTCTTGTCCTTCTACAAATGCCTTTTTGAACATTTATTCATTACCCATTTCCTAGATAAAGAAAGTAAGGCTTAGACCTTTAACCAGGCTATCATAGCTTAAAAAATGGCAGAGCTATTAAATTCATACTTAAAATTATGTTTTTTGTTTTGCATTTTTCTACTTCCTGGCATATGTTTTTTTCTCTGATATTAGGGTATAGGACAGGACAAGGGATAATTAAAGTCCCTCCAAAGATTAGGTCAGAAAGGGACCATAAAAGCTTTTCCATTAGGAAGTTGGCTTTGGCGTTTCATTGTCATTGGAGAAGGCCCGTCTATACCTATTGCATGTGTTATGCTAGGAAAATACCTCCTGAATCCTTTTGTAGAAAGCAGTAAGATAGCATTTCTCAGAAAGAAAATGCGTTGCTGAGCAAATACTTTGAAAAAAACAATAAATGATTTATTAAATGGCATTACAGTGTTCTTTGAATAGGACATGGGAACAACAATCAAACTTGGATATATTGTGTTATTTTCATCTTATTTTATCAGAGACAGGGTTTTGCTCTGTCACCCAGGCTTAAGTATAGTAGCGTGATAATAGCTCACTGCCACCTCGACCTTGCAGGCTCATGATCCTTACTCCTCATCCTCCTGAGTAACTGGGACCACAGGCATGTGCCACCATGCCTGGCTAATGTCTTTTATGTTTAGTATAGACAAGGTCTCATTGTATTACCCAGACTGCTTTCTAACTGTTGGGCTCAAGTGATCCCACCACCTTGGCTTCCCAACGTGCTAGGATTAGAGGTATTATTGCATAGTTTTACAAGTATCAGACATGTATGTTCTAAAAAGTGCTGGAATCATTGAAAATAAGTCACTGTGGAGTGCAGTGACTCTTGAAGATAGGGGATAGCAGAAGGGTGAAACTTTGTAGGCTAATCATTAAGGCCCTTGCCTAATTAGGATTTATAGTACCAAGGCCTGACCAAAGTCATAAATTATCAGACAAAATTATTGGACAGAAAGTGAATGACTGCAAATCTTGTAAAAATCACTAGGGATCTTAGGCAGAAGGTAATGACTGAAATGAGAACTTGCCTGAAACGTCAGAATAAAAATAGTTCTTGATATATGAAGATGATCTGAAAAATGAGCCAAAATTTGTGTTGCAAAGCAGCAATTCAAGAATTCAAGCTTAAAACATTGCCTATTTTTTTCTTCAGGAAACAGGATACAAAAGTCAGTGTGAATGAGCAAAGTCATTGAGTTGCTCCCAAAGCAGAAGAAATTAGACAAAGCTATTATGGAGATGGGGATGGATTTCCACAAGAGAGGGCAACCTCTATGTGAGGGTTAACTTAATGAAAAATTTGCAGGTGATGTACCTGTCTTTTCAAAGTTCTTTTCATCCCTGCAATTTCATACTTTTTCACCTTCAAGGCCAATGGCTTTGTCAATTCTACCTGAATTGTGCCTTTGACTGAGTAATGACAGATTTGAAATAAGAATATTGGAGCATTTTAAGTGTCCAGTAATATTTGCTCATCGATCTACTTTGAATGGTGGATGTGTGATGACTGGTCTCCATGCATGGGATCATCTAATGCCTGTTAAAAATTAAAGACATGGTGTCATTTGGCCTTTTTATAATGCAGTACTATCTTGTCACAGAAGACTTCAGGAGTTCTCTTGGTTAGCAAGTCAACAGAGACCTGCGTATCTAGGCCTGCGTATATGCATGCATCTTGTCACTCGATGTATTGGGTTGTAAGAAAAGGAAGTCAGTCCTAGTAAATAAAACCATCCATATGAGATTTATGGGTTTCACTTATAAATATTAAACTGATAAATAAAATATTATCCTATCATACTTAATAATAAAGGCATAAGGCTGCAATATTACACCTGTCCTGTAACTTCACAGATATTAAATGAATATCTAGAAAACATCTCTGACTTGCTACGAGTGTGTCACTAAAGCCCTTTATTGAGCATATATGTCTTTATTCTCTATCTGATAATGTTGCAACTTTCACATTATTTTTGAAAGTTCTTCATTGGTGATTAAATTCCTGAGAATTTCTAGTAATGCATACCAAATGTCCTGAGACATTTTAGACATAAATCTGACTCACCTTCAAAATCAAAATAAAATATCAGTATTACTATGATTTCAAGTCATAATCTGAATTTAAGTCCACCTTTGAAATTAAATGCTGTCAGGATCACATGCTCAAAGGCTTTCTTGAAAATATGGCTTATACAAATGGCATATGCATATATGTATCATATACATGGTATATATACATATATATGATATATACATATATAAGATATATACATATATATAATTGGCAACAGAAACACAGGAAACGATATGAAAAAATGATTTTGTTCGTTTTGAACGCTATATTTGTTGTCATTTTTTAAGATAGTAAAATTGTCATTCGACCCAAACCCACTTGTTTCATTACCTATTAATTTCTGTCTCTTCACACTGCTTGTGGAGATAGCAAACATGCCATGAAAACACTTTGGGAAAATAATTCTCGCACATTCTCTAACAAAATTGGAAAAATTACTGATAGAGTGTTGGTTTGGTCACATGGTGCTTACATAAACTGGAGAACTTTGATTTGAGCTAATTCAAATTTTAATATACTATCCTTACATATACCTATGTTTGAGAGACTGTCGTATGGGATCTGAGAGATTTTGAAAACATGGCCTTTTCCTTGCCTTTTGTGAGCAAGGAGAGATGTAAGCTGTTTACCTCTGTACCCAGCAAAATACCTTCCAATGAAGTTAGAATCACTAGGGCTTTTCATAATGTTATACCTCCTGAGTATAAGAGGATAATGATTCTCTTTAGCCATAAGAGTGCCATGTTGCAATTGTTATTATCACTCCCCCTCACTGTGTGTGTGTGTGTGTGTGTGTGTGTGTGTGTGTGTGTGTGTGAAGTTAAATGATCTTTAATAGTGGTTTGTTAGCAAAAAGTCAATGTAAGTGCAAGTCACCTAAATAAAAACTATGGTATAAGAAGGAGGCACATGTATGGAAAACCTACAGGAAAACAAGAAATGTTTATTTTTGGCCCTTTTCCTCTTTTAGGGCCGTTTCCTTCCTTTTTCCTCTACCTTGGACAGCTAGTTTCAATAAACAAAACCTTGTCCTTATTACTACCACTTTTAGAATGCCTTAATTTGCCCTTAATGCTTAGCCTTTCAATAGGTGCATTCTTGTATGTCCTGAATAAACATACAAACACATAAAAACACACATACACACATACAGATGTATACATATTTTGTATAGTATGTCTTTGTATATTAGGCACATATTTTAAAAATAAACACATTCAACTAAGAGAAACATTGTGTGGTAAAATAAAAATCATCAAACTGATATAAGGTGTATCAAATGGAACAGGTGTCTTTTTCAACTTTAGTTGATGCCTTTCATTGGCCATTTATGCCTCAGTGTGTTGGGCTCAGTAATAAGTGATATGACAACACAGCTCATACCAGAGGTGCACTTCTACATAGCTGGTATAGTCAAGAAGAGTCAAGCTGTCTCTATTGATTTGGAAGTAGATTATACCTACTTATCACAAGCACCTTAGCTTTCTTATCCTTCTTTTCTATCAAGGATTGTCCCCTTGTCCATATAATATGTTGCCTATCATCCTTAATGTCACTCATAAAGTAGATTATTTATGTAATGTGCTTAGCCCTGTGTCTGGCTCCTTGTAAGCAGTTGATAAATGTAAGCTACTGTAGTTACCACACTTTGATCCTTACCACGTTTCCTCGATATATTGAGGGCAAATAATTGAATCTGCATTTTATTAAAAGAAAACCGAGACTAATGGAGGTGAAGAGGTTACCTGACTTCTCTTCGGCTCAGGATCAATGAACCATATTATAGGTACTTGAACTAAGAATGCCAATCTTTTTAGGCCTATGACTGCTCCTCAGGATCAAAATTTAAAAGTAGTTAGTTATTCTTGTTTTCTGAAACCATCCTGAGAAAATAAAGGAGATACCGCTTCTGTCTTTTCTCTTCTCCCTGGTTTTAAACCTGTGCCTGGTAATAATGCAAAGGCCATGTATTTATTTAAAAATTATAAACACATTTTACCTGAAGTGACAGCCGAACTGTGGTTCCAAATAGCCTCTATTGGTGGCCTCAAACTTCTGTATATATTCAGTATATTCCATAAAGTACAATTTTATGAAAATGTCATAAACAAATCAATCACTTTTGACTTAATTTTCAGCCACCATCAGCTTCTATTGAGAATCTCAGCCATCAAAATATCCATAAGACCGTGTGATAAGTACATATAAAGTACTGTGTGAGCACACTGAAAAAGCAACGAGATTCTTTTGGGGGGTTCAGGGAAAGTCCCCGAGTGAGGGTGCCATTTGAATTGAGTACAAAACGATGAATAGACATTTGTCCATTGAAAAGGGCAGACAGGCTAGGCGCGGTGGCTCACGCCTGTAATTCCAACACTTTGGGAAGCTGAGGTGGACGGATCACAAGGTCAGAATATGAGACCAGCCTGGCCAACATGATGAAAGCTCATCTCTACTAAAAACACAAAAAAATTAGCCAGTCATGGTGGTGGGCACCTCTAATCCGTTACTCAGGAGGCTGAGGCAGAAGAATTGCTTGAACCCAGGAGGCAGAGGTTGCAGTGAACCAAGATGACACCACTGCACCCCAGCCTGGATGACATAGTGAGACTCCATCAAAAAAAAAAAAGAAAAAAAAAAAAAGTAAAGGGCAGACAGAAGCAGGAGGTAGAGGGACCCCTATCAGACTGAGGAGGACATTTGTGCAAAGATATGAAAATTAAAAAAACAGTGAATAATCCAATATGGATGAATTGGATGAGTGGCAAGAGTGGCTCTTGGCAACCTGTAAAGTGGCATGCATGCCAGGTTAAGAAGTTTGAGATAATTTGGTAGTATTTGAGCTGCAAGAGATGGTTTCAGGGAGGACTATGCCCTGTGAAGTGGCATGCATGCCAGGTTAAGAAGCTGGAGATAATTTGGTAGTATTTGAGCTGCAATAGGTGGTTTCAGGGAGAACTATGCCATGAACAGATATGTGACTTAGATAACCCTGACAGTCATGGGATGGACAAACGGCTAGGGTTGAGACCGCAACCAAACTCTTCACAATTTCTGGAGAGAAATGATGAGGCATGAGACTGAAGAAGTAGCTGTGGAGGTGGGGAAAAGAGAGCAAATTCCAGAAAAATATTGTGGATTTGCTCAGTGGAACTTGGCACTGGATAAAATATACATAATAAGTGCAACAGAGGAGACAGAAGATTAACTTGGATAGATGGGTTGATAACTGTACCCAGAACTAAGGGAAATATATTAAGCTCCTCTTCTCAATAAAGATTAGATTTATATGAAAATATCATCTATTTATTTGTCATCGTTTTTACAATAATATATCTTGTATCTTCATATAAAAGCGGTTACAGCAGCCCTCTGCACTGTATTTTCATAGGGTTTTGTTTTTATCTTACTTAACTGTAAGCTCCTTGAGGGCAAAAACAGTCAAGCCTATCTCATTCATCCTTTGTAAACCCAGCACTCTGATTCCCAACAGAGTAGAACTCAACAGATATTTGATGAATTAGATTGAATTTAAATCTGCATATAGTTACAGGAATAAATGCTTGGAGGATTTTCCTGTCTCTGTTTCAATTCTTTGGTTTAGCTCAGTCTTTTTATGTTGGCTCCTGTGAGCTTTTTGCAGTGCTGCAAACACTTCTAGCTGACAAGAGAGAAAAAGAAAGTCAGTGAAAAGGAGGAGGGGGCATTGCAGCATCTAGATTGAACTCTGCAGGCTTGCCTCTCTCATAATTTTCACCTTTGGTGGGGAACTGTCCCAGATTTCATCCACCAGGCTAAGATTCTGATATGGTACCTTCTTAAATCAAGCTTGAAGGGAAATTGATTGAAAAGAAAACACCATTATGGGAAAACAATTCATTTTCGTCTCCATGACAGAAGGTAAACTTTTGTCTATACTGTAGAATAAATATGATCTGGCTGATTGCTTTAAGATCTGGAAGCTTGGAGGAGTCATGAAGGCTTCGCTCACTCTTTAGAGGGAAATTATCTTCATTTTGGAGACATTTGATACAAAGGTTTTGGTGAGCTTTCAAAAAGGACTATTTTTTCTCCCTGTGTGATTATTTATATTAACTAGATATAGGTGCATGAAAACTTGCAAATATTTCTGTGTGCAGTTGTGTGTTTCTACTGAAGTACCCTCCAGACAGGCAGTAAGCAGATTTTTAAAATTTCTCTATTTTTCTATAAGCCCCTTAAATATTACAGTTGTCCAGTGCTTTCTGTGTTGAACGAAAACAAGTTTAAACTCATAAAGGTGGAGTGAAGGCAAAAAGGTAGAATAATGTCTACCTGATGTTTCTAGTAGTAGAAAACACTTCATTGTTAGAAATAGCCAAGAAGGCACTTACGTTGTGAGACAGCCATTCTTCCCATTGACAAAAGTTGGATTCATTTTATCTTGCAGAAATTTCAAACTAGCATCCCCTCAGACAAAATCTAGCCCTGATAATAGTTATTTGGCCAACATAGAAATTATGATGGCAAGTCTTCTCCACTTCAACACAGGCCCCACCATGCCCATTGTACAATGGTTGGCCTAATTCACACATTTAAGTTTCTAGCTCCCAAAAGACTTGAGGTTGACTGCCTTGCTAAATGTTTTTAGTGTAACTCTGCTTTACTAGAAGATGAATTCCAGCCTTGCAAAAACTCAGATGCATGTCTCTGGAGATTGGAATGGACAAGGAATAAATGTACTTGTTTATAGTACTTCTAGAATGTCTCCCTAAATCACCTTAGAAGCAGAAATCTTACCCAAAATATCATGCTCACCAGTATATTCTTTATCACCCATCATGCTCTGAACCATCATGCCTCTTGTCTGGGTAGCCTTGCTCTATGAGACAATTTGTGGCATAAAAGTTTTTGATTAAGTTTTGGCTAGTGAAGATGTTGTTAATGTACAAAGTCAATAATGCTTTTTGTGAAATGGTCGCCTCTCAAGCCAATCTTGGAAGCATAACATTTCCTTGACCACTTTAGTGCTAATGACTTCACATTTATCCCGAACTAGAAATATGGTATCTTCTTGGTTGTTTATGTTCTTTCTTCTTCTCTCTTTATATCTCTCCATACTTCTTTCTTCCTTCTCTCTTTTTTCTTCCCTCTATTTCTTCCTTCTTTCCATCATTCTCTCCTCTTTGTTTCTCTAATTCTGTTTCTTCCTCTTTTTTTGAAAATCTTAGCAAGAGTTAATGGACTTATAATCTAAACATTACGTTATTAGAAATCTTTGTCATAAAACCTGGATAATTGATGTTTGAATTCTCCTTGGCTTGAGTCAATCCTTTATCCTTTTTAGGTAAATGAATTAAGTCTCATGCAATTTCCTGTGTGGGAGACTCTTTAGATGAATCATTTAAATGGAAAGCCCTGTCTGCTCATCAAGGGGCATGATTTTAGAGTTTTCCTGAGTATTATATGCACACTTAGTACAGTCATTGAGACACATAAGGCAACCATGTGCCTTAATCTATATGAATTCTCAGTTCATATGTGATTATTTAGGTAAAGTATATAACTGAAATTTTACATCTTTTGATCTCTTTCCCAAATTTCCCTGAGTCATTTTAAAATAACCTTTCTTTACTGCTTTTTGTCTGGAAGCATTTTTATTGGAAGACTTCAGACCTAACTTTAGTACCAGAGACCAAAAGTCATATCTCACTTAGTTCTACAATCTCTATTCCATTTGTGATACGCAGAATAAATAGTAAAGGTGCTATTTTTTACCCCCAGAGTGACAGACTGTTATAAATGTTGGGATCCTATGAAGTACTGTGGAGATTTTTTAATGAGCCGTTGTAGAGCCTACACAGATATATTTATATGTGATATTGTTTTTATACCAGCCTCAAATGCTCCCAGGATCAGCCATACAGTTCTTCCTTAAAAGGATAATCTGGAATCTTTACCTAGCAATTATTCTATGATACTTGTTAAATCTGCTTACAGTTCTCTTCTCTTTCAATGGGAAACTCCCAATTAATTCCTTGGTACTCCTTGCGATCAGAGAAAATTAAAAGGGATTCATTTGATATTAGATGGGATCACACTTATATACCCATTGCATTGTATAATAAGTAAGCATGAGTATCATTCTGTTGTATAGTCCCAAACTTTTCCTTGCATTAATTTCCAAGAGGATAAAGGAAAGACAGCCAAGATTTATTAATGCCTTCATGGTGCTAGTTACCTCTATAAACTAGTGAAACCTTTTCCAAATAGTGTAGATAAAGAAATTGAGGCACAGAGGTGTTACTTAACTGTTTCAAGTTCACACAGCTAATAAACAACAGAGGCACAATTCCAAACCAGCTCTTCGTGTCTCTAAAATCTGTGTGTTCTTTCCATAGTAAGCTGCCTCACTTATTGAGCTTTTATTGTGGTAATTATTTTACAAGCATTATTGCATTTAATCCTCATAGCCTTGTTATGTAAGTTCTCACTGTCCCCATTTTTGCTGATGAAGGAAGTAGGATTCAGAGAAATCAAGTAGCTCTCATGTTGTCTCACAGTGAATAAGCAATAGATTCAAGATTAACTCCAGAGCCTGTGCTCTTAACCACTACAGAAAATTATGAAATTACAAAGCGTGGTTCTGCCTTGTGGCTGTAGCATCAGGTTGGTAAGAAAACACAACACCAAGACTGTTAAGGAATCCTCTGGACTTGAGTGTATGTATGGGAGGAGAGGAGGGTGTTCTAGATAGGATAGTAACATGACAAATTCAAGGATATGGGAATGGCATGTTCAGCTTTATTTTCATTTTAGATAGAGTTATAATATCTGATAAGATAGCATGGAAGGAAGGAACTTCACTATTCTAGAGTGCAGAGTTGTCAGGAATGCACTTGAAAGAGAGAGTGACAACCATGAGGTCTGATAGGCTTTAGAACTCAGGTCTTAAAGAGCCTGGAGAAAAGAGCGTGTATCGCAAACCCTGCATAGACAGCAAAACCACTGCCCAGGTAAACCAAGGCCACAGTCTAATCTTGGAAGGAGAGAGTAATTTAGGACAGCAAAGCAGAATCCATCTCCTTGGGTAAAGCTTTAGGAAAGCCCTGTCTGAATCTAAAAGGGAGCTGTAGGAAGGAAAGCAGAAGAAGGACATTTGCAGAAGGAAGAGAGGCAGCCTTGGCCCTTAAGAACTCTGGGGGAGGTTCCTCGCCCTACTCTTAACTGAACATGGCCATAAGTTGAACACCAGTGAACACCAGCAACTGCTGAGACTGAGGAGAGCAGCAACAACTGAGCAATTAACCTTTGGTGATGGGTGTGAAATTCTAATTAAGAGCAGAGTCTCTTCTATCAGAGGGGAGGGGGAACAGCAGAAAGATGTATGAGGGGGATAAAAAAGACCAGCATGTTAGTAAGTCAGATTTAAAAGACATCCAAATGGATGTAAGAGGGTGAGCGCAAAGAAGGAGATCACTGACCAATTAATTTTTCTGTTTCCCAGTCGAAGTTTCTTCTCTTTTCTCTGAACCCTGCAGTGACTGCTGTGTGCAGAAGCCAGCAGCTCCGGGAGGAGCTGACGTTGAACGCTTATGCTCCTCTCTGTTGTAAATTCCTTTCTTCATTTGCTGAGTATCATGGGTAATTTCTATGTAAATTTTCTCAGAGTAGCAATTTAGCAGCTTTTCTGTTGACAAATGAGGAATAACTTAATAGTCAAGTGACTGCATGTCATCTTTCGCGAGGAGGTGGAAGTGGCGCCTTGTAGATTGCAGGGATGGATGCTGGAAGTGGGCGATCTCGGGAAAGCCTCATTGCCTCAGTGCCCTATTTAATTTCGCCCATTTAAGATAGGAGAGAATAAGCTTCTATACTTGGGGAACGTAGTTTCTTGTGAAGAGTGATTGTTATGAATCTTTTCTCTTTTAGCACTTGGTTAATGAATACCTTCCAAACCGAATCAAGAGGCAAGACCCCTCCAACTTTGTCCAGAAGCCTTCACAAGCAGAGGCATATTTTGTTTTGTATCAAACATTTCTCACTGTCCATATTCAGGAGGCAGGCAACAGTGGGGTCCTTTTGGAAGTGACCAGGGATGGATGCAGGCAGCAAGGCATCGTTGCTTTCCAGATGCCACCTTTACTGTAAGAATTGAAGTCCTTTAAAGTGGACTTTGAGAAACCTCACCTAAATCATTTCCCAAGGAGATAGCTCTCTATGCAGTTTTTTTCTCCTAGCTAGAAAGCTTCCTCTTGCCACTGTGCTGAAAATGGGAAAGGTAGGTGGATGGGGAGGTCTTTTTTAAAGCCCAGATTTCTGGAATTTGTGGTCCTTCTACTTTCCTATCTCCAGCAGCGACCTTCTCCTCACTTATTCATGACAGAATCATATGTATAAAAATTCATGTATTCTGTCACCGTTCTAAATTCTGGATGGTGAAAAAAATTATGCAGGACCCCTCCTTTTATGGAACTTTCATTTTAGGAAGGAGAAAACAGTAAGCAAGTGAACAGATAAGTACGTGGTATAAAATTGTTTTAAGAGTAACTGGATGGGAGGAGGGGTTACTGGAAGCTCAGAGGGTTCATGGAAGCCCACTCTGCAGAGATGAAGGTTAAACAGAGATCTGAATGATCAGAAAGAGCCAACCATTCACAGATCTAGGGAGGCATGCTCCCGGAAGATGGGACAGCTGAAGCAAAGGCCTTGAGGTGGGAAAGAACTTAGCTTGCTGATAAATCAGATACAGAGCCAGGCTGCTGTTGTATTCTAAGATTATTTCAGACTTGGGAGTAGGGATGTGTTTGCATGTCTAGCTCTATAGGCCCTCATGAGCCTGTTGGACACATTGTTAAGTTGAGGTCAACTAGTTCAAAGCAGAACCCAGCCCCTTCTCCATCATCTGGTTTCTGCTGACTTCATAAGAACATGGTTCACTTTCACTGCCTTCCTTTGTGGGCATACTCAGCCTGAGAATTAAAAACAGAACTAATTTTCTCATCTCCCTTGGATCCTGGGGAAATTAAAACCTGCCTAGGCCTGAATTCTTTCCCTAGATTGAGATTAAAACAGCTTTCCTTGCAATCATCCAGACACCAATTTAATAAACATTATCTGGCCCCCTCCACATATAACCCCTGGACTGCCTTACTAATTTCTTAGCATTCTTCTCCTTTTCTCCATAAATCCTCCCTTTAAATAGTTTTTCTTTTCCTATGCCTTTCTTATTCTCTTTTGTGGAAAACCCAAATTAGTGTATTTATTTTTGCCCTTAAAGTCCACCATATCCAAATGTGATACAGAAGCTATTACCTTAAAAGTAAACAATTAGAACCCTAAAATCTTTTTTTCCATCTCCACATTCTCCTCTGTATGTTCCCTATCCTTTGATGCATAAGAGGGTGAAAATCTCACTTGTGTATTTTATGTACCACCATTTTACAAGTGTTTCTGTAAATATCACTTCATGTAATTCTCATAAAAACCTTGGGAGATCAGCAACACAAGAACTGGTAGGAAACTCGGTAAGGGGGAAGCAGGGATGCAAGGGAAGCCAGATCACTTCCAAAGTCCAAAGATGAAATCTTCACGTTGACATCCAATCTGCACTAACTTTTGACGTGGCATCACCATTCCATAGCTATTTGTTGGTGTCAGCACCCTGGATAGGGGGAATTTTTTTTTTTTTTTCAAATTGTAATGCAAAGGCTAACAGAAAAGAGAAGGTAGGCTTGAGAAATCTCAAGTTTTTTGGGGACTCTGGTTTATTTTTTGGAAGAAAATTGATTGAAAGCATAGGTGATTATTTGTTTCTTATATCTTTCAGAAAAAATCAAGTGCTCTATGACATTACTGAGTATATACCCAAAGGAATATAGATCATTCTATTATGAAGATACATGCATGCATATGTTCATTGTGGCACTATTCACAATAGCAAAGGCATGGAATCAACCCAAATGCCCACCAATGATAGACTGGACAAAGAAAATGTGGTACATATATATCACGGAATACTATGCAGACATAAAAAGGAATGAAATCATGTCCTTTACAGGGACATGGAAGGAGCTGGAAGCCATTATCCTCAGTAAACAAACGCAGGAACAGAAAACCAAACACAACGTGTTCTTACTTATAAGTGGGAGCTGAACAACAAGAACAACATGGACACAGGGAGGGGAACAACACACACTAGGGCCTGTCATGGGAAGGCAAGGAGGAGAACATCAGGAAAGATAGCTAATGCATGCTGGGCTTAATAGCTAGGTGCTGGGTTGATAGGTGCAGTAAACCACCATGGCACACGTTTACCTACGTAACAAACCTGCACATCCTGCACATGGACTGTGGAACTTCAAATAAAATGACACATTACTTTCCCCACTTTTTTTTTTTTTTTAAGCAAAAGTGTTTTCACACAGAACACAGGCAAGCATGTCTAATATGTTCCATTCTAAGTCTTGCCCTTGCATGTGGTTGAAAATGACTATGGACTATCCACATCACAAATTATGGGTTCCAGTGTGTATATGGACACTTCTGAATTCACTCAAAATTTTTCTTACTGATCCCTATTGCCAGGTAGGGGAGATCAGTTTCTATATCAAGCAAGACTGTGTCCAACTTTTGAAATGGAATGAATAGTTAAAATTGTCCATTTCTCACTCTGGTGGTTGCCTATAGCTGTCTCCGCCCCCACCCCCACCTCTCCTCCCCACCACCTTCACCAGCAGTAGAAAAGTATGTCATATGTGTGTGGGGTGGGTACAGATAGAGAAACTTGGCAGAAATAGGGTGAGAGATGTGACTAACACCCTCAACTAATTTCTGTGCATGTTCCCAAACAGAGATCTGCAGAGAAAGGAGCAAGAGCTCCTTGCATTCTAACCCAAGCCACCCCTTCACACTTTCAGTTTTAGTTCACTTCTCCACCTTCCATGCAGGGTTGCCATCTGACCTGGCTACTGAGAAGATCAGACCTCCCAGCAGGAGATTCGCCACATGAGCTAAAAATAAGAGTTTCTACTTCTCTGTGGATACCATGAACCCAATTAGATTAAAAAAAAAATAAGAAAGAAAGAAATTACAGCTTCATTAAGTACAAGCAGAATAAACTCCAATAAGGCAAACCAGATCAGTTATATAATTTAAAACTTGACTCAAAAATCAAAATGATTTGAAATCACTGGCCACTTAAATGAAGGCAGAAGCTGCATGGCAGCCATTATTTGAGCCAGCAATTCAGCAGAAGCCCAAGGTTCCAGCACAGCAATACAAGTGACAGGTGATGTTTCCTGCATACACAAAATTAAATGGAGAACTAGTTTTCGAAGGTCTGCCTGTCTCCATGAAGACAGAAGGTATCCTTCTGAAAGTCCTTTTGTTTAAAAATATGATCAGGCTCTGAAAGAATTTTAGGTCTTGATACTAACGAACAGAAGGCATTTATTTATTAAAAATTGTATCACAAGGGGGTGAACTGGGGCCTGATTGATTGATGTTGAAATTTGATTTATCCTCAGTAGAAGGTGCCAGGATATTAAGCCTCTATTACTCCATGAGTGATACCATTTTGCCTCTGGTGGGTGAGGTAAATCTTCAGATTAGAATTGGTAAAGCCTCAAGACTTTCAAAAACACGCAGGCTCCTATTGTATACTTGCTGAAGTTCCTGTAATTATTTACAATTCCCTGCAAAGAATATTCTTGGGGGTGAGTCCCAGAACAGAAGTGAGCCTCCAGTTGCAAAAACCATAGCAAGTATGGCAGGGAGCATCTTTGATTCAGAATAGAACTGCCAGTCATCTTTCCATCGGAACAGGGGCAGGAAGTTACTGCCAATACTGATTGATGCCATGAGTCAGCTGGAGTTGTTCCATGATCCACATGGGCCTTGGACTTGGTGCTATCCTGGAAACTAGATTCATTGCTCAAGGAGCTGAGATAAAAGAAAGCAACCTAACCAATGACCAGCTCAAATGAGCAGGGCCTCAAGGAAGTCAGCCTCTGAGAACCTGAGATTTCCAGCCTCTGATAGTGGGACTCTCACCTATTTGTTTGCTTTTTGGGTAGATCTAGACACCATGATGTGTCAGCAGCCTCTTAGTTGCTGAGACAATTGTCCCAGAGTGCACAGACTCAATCTAAATCCCTACAATATGTTTTCAATGAATTTATGCCACACTAATTTTCTAATTTGCAATTTTTAAGTCAATATACTTTATTTCCTTTTAAAAATAGGGTTTTATATTTTCATACTATATTTCCATTATATTAAAATTGGCAAATAAAGAAAATAAAATATGTAAAGTCATTACTCTCATCCTCCCAGAAGTGATGTGCTAACAATTAGACATATTTCATTCCCAATTTTTTTCTGCAGACACATTTACTTTACCATATTGTGTACTTGAGTCTATTTTCAACTCTGAGACACTTGCTATATTGAACAGTGTTTCTACAGACACCGTGCTGTTTCTTCTTTCCTTCTTTCACTCAACAATCGTTTACTGAGCATTTTGAGAAGAACTGGGAGGACAGAGATAGAATTTTGCATTTTATCTGCAGTCAACTAGTTTAGAAACCAGAAACAACTATCTGGAATCTCATTATCTTGTTATTTGCACCTTTAAAATCCCTTAGCAGAACAGGTACACAGTCTTAATTTGGTAACTAAATGAAAACAGAATGGAATTCATCAAAGTGGATTCATTTTGAATTGGCTTGGAGTTACTGGCAGTCTATGATGACATACACTACTCCCCACCATTGACACATGCATTCAAATGCAGATGCTGTATTAGTCTGTCTCAAGCTGCTAATAAAGACACATCCAAAACTCGGTAATTTATAAAGGAAAGAGGTTTAATTAACTCATAGTTCCATGTGGTTGGGGAGGTCTCACAATCATGGCGGAAGGTGGAGGAGAAGCAAGACACGTCTTACATGCCGGCAGACAAGAGAGCTCGTGTAGGACAACTCCTGTTTATAAAACTATCAGATATCTTGAGACTTATTCACTATCATAAAATCAGTGTGGGGGAAATAACTCCCAGGATTCAATTATCTCCACCTGACGCCACCCTTGACATGTGAGGATTATTACAATTCAAGGTGAGATTTGGGTGAAGACACAGCCAAACCGTATCAGAGGCACTCACAATATTATGTATTTGTGAAGAAGAGGCAATTGTGGAAACTTTATTTAAAAAGTGTAGTGTCAATCTCATGAGTTGAGGACAGTTAGGAGACCCTGGAATGACGCCTGTGGGCTTGCATTTTATTCTTGATCACTACTAAACCATTTTTCATTGCCCTCTGTTTCAGTAACCTAAAAATATAGGGTTCATAAAACAATGAGATTAAGGAAGCCAACTGATAACTATTGTGATAGGAAACCTTTCCTGATTTGGGAAGGATGGATAAGGAGGTGGAGAATGAGCTTCTAAGGCACAGTTTTAATTTTCTGGAAAAACTCATCTTAAAGCTGATTATCTCCCTGACATGAGTCCTACCAACTGACCTGTATCAGCCTAACTGCAGTGTATCTGTCTAAAGCTGTTAAACACAACTATTTTCAAAACATTTATCCATTTTCATAAAAGATATCTTAAAATTCAAGCTAGAAGTTTTCTTCCTTTATTTGAAAAAGGAATATGACAATTTTAGGAATATGATTATATATGCATATAAGGAAGAGAAGCAGAATACTTAAAAGACAAGCATTTCCTCTTTTATTTGAGATAGGGAAAGACAGAGAAAGAAACTCCTAGGCAGTCAGAGAAGAACATTCCTAACTTTACATTTGATCCACCTGTTGAGCTACTGAATAAATGCTTAATACGTCCGTGAGCCCACAAGTTTCTTGTCCTGGGTCCTTTAAGCTGATACATCTCAATCACCTTTACTGAAATGTTATCCTGAGAAAACTGTAAGCCCAGGGCTGCTCACCACTGATTCTTCATTTATGAGGGTTTCTCAGGAGAACATACAGAGAAAGATCTCTAACATTTTTCCTGAGTAGACCTCTTCTTTCTCTTCATGAGGATATCATAATAAATGACTCACTGGTAATTTATCAGAGCTTTTTCCTTCCCCAACCCATTTTCCTTAATGCATTTTTTAAATTTATCCAGTATTTGAAATGTGGAAGTCCAGGCTTGGTGGGAACCCAGAAGAGAAGAAAGTGAAAGAGCAAAATGACAGTGAAGCTGAGAAATCCAGATTTGGAAGGAGTAGCATCCTCACAGATGCTCACGGAAGTCCATATGACACTGCTTGCATTGCCGGGGGCTTTATGAAAGAAGCAGGGTCACGCAGGATTAGTCATTGTCCAAACAGCAAAGAGCATGGAACTCACCAATATCCTGCAAACTCTTTCCTTTTGGCTCCTCTAGCACTTACTACTCTTTTATGCCTTTTGCTTTACTTAATTAATTTCCTTATATACCAGAAATATAAACCAGGGTAGTTGGGGGCCATTGTGTATTGAGTGCTGCCCCAAGCTAACTCAATTCACTTAGCTTGCAATGTGAATGGCTCCTCTCTTCTAGAGGTGCTCAAGGTGCACCCCACATAACCACACCTGATAGTCATGTTGTCAATGCCCAATCACATTTTAAACACTTAGAGGGCAGACACTATGAAATAGAGAAAGATTTGAATAGCTATTCACAGAATTCAGTTGAGGTGAAAAAGTCGGAAGAGGAGGCTAGTTTCACTGACTACAGAAAGAGTGATTTGGTTTTCCAAGAGTGAAATCTTCCCCCACAAACATGTACTGTTTGGCAACATGTTTTTTTAAGCCTTCAGAATTGTAATGCTTTTTGCTGGGTCATATATTTTCAAATTTTGCCTCAATCCCATCATTCCTTGTTTTGTTATGGCAAGCTTATTCACACATTTATATACCTGCCAGGCTATTGTAGATATTTTGATATGTGGCTCGGCCTTTCTGGGCCTCATTTAACCACTCTAGACTGCAGTTTTGTCAACTGAAAAAACTTCACATCATATCTGCCTTGCCTATGTAACGAGATCTTATGATGATTCAAAGGAGCAATTCAGGCAAAAGCTGTGTAAAGGTTACAAAAGACAATATAGACTACATTATCATTAAACTACTTGATAGTCTTATGACTATTTTTATGGTAATGAAACACAATCAAATGCAACTTCGTATATGTAAGTAAAACTTTTTTAATTCTTATCTTGTAAAACTGAATCTTCATCCTTTGACTGATCAGCTGACCAGCATAAACCTTGGAGAATCTTAAACTTCTGAACACATTTTACTTCTCTCTTTATATTCCCCTGTGGATCTCTATGAGTATACAGAGATTGAGAGGCCACCCTACAGGTTACGTTTCACTCAAGGGGTTGTGGCATCCTATTCATTGTCAATTTCTGGACTTTTTCCCCCATCGTGGAAAATTGGTGTTGCATTGCCACATGGAGCATCCCTTCTTCACTCTTGACCCTTGCTTCTTCAATGGTGGAGCAACCTCCTGAAATTGGAGAAGAGAAATATAAGCTGTGTGTTTCAGAATGAAAGGACCGATCACAAGAAATTCTCAAGCCTTAAAATACTTTTAGCTTTTGAATATAATACATCACATCCATATTTGTTGGTAAAATATTAAGCAAAATTATAGACAAAATTTTAAGAAAAATGATAGACAAAATATAAGAACCTATGTAATTGACATGATTTAGATACTTATTCAAAGATGAATCATGAAAAAGGTACAGTATTATCACTGTACAGTATTTCCTATCCCTGTGACATTTGAACACCACCTTCACCATTTTCCATTTTCATCATATTCACTTATCACTTGCACTGTGATTTACTTAATAGTCTTCTTTAAGTTGATTTATTTTACTTAAAAATAAATATATTTATTTTGAAAGCAAAATATGTAATTCTAAAGTAACTGAAAAGTTGGTATTCTCATAAATAAAAGATAATTATAAAATTAAAGCCTTATGAACAAATTATGTTGTTATATTTTAGCTATATATTATAGCCTAACAAAAGAAAAGAATTAGTCCTCATTTAAAAAAAATAACATAAAGGAGATTGGCAGACTTTAAAAAGGCTTTTAAAGATCTATAAGTGCCTATTTTCTCTCTGAGGAAATAAAGATCAAAAGAAAACTTAAAAGTTAATAATTTTGCATAATTATGATTTGAAATGATTCAGTATATTTTTCCATTATGACTTCAAATCATTTAATGTATCAAAAACATAGTCATGAACATTGGGGTCATCATCTATTTTGATTGTGGAGATTTTTTTTTATACGTAGATGTTTTCAACAACATAACCTAAATTTATGGGAAGTTGTATCTTTTACATTTTATTTTAAAAATCTCTTTCTTCCTTCACTTCTTCATTGAAGTAATAAGGGACTTAACTTCTTTAAATCAAAGTTTCCATTATAGATAATAAAACAACCATCACAACAAGAAACTACTAAATGATTATTCAGATCCCAGTAGAAGTGCTTTACATGGATATTCTACTTCAACCCTCACAACAGCTCCATAAATTAAATGCTATTAGAGTAATTATTTTACAGATGTGAAAAAATAAGTCTTAGAGGAATTTCTTAGTTTGCTGTGATCACACAGCTAGTATGTCAGGCAATCTGATCTGGCACCTGCGATCTAAACCTTTCTTGAAATAATCTTACTCCTTACAAAAAGTATTACTAATAATGATAAGAGGCTATATTTCGTTATTTTTTGAAAAGTATGTTTATGGTCTATGTCACAAATTAAGAGTACAATCAGCAACTCCTGTACCATTGGAAAATGAAATTTTACAATTTGGATTGCTTTTCAGGAAGCAAGGTTAAACAAACAAAAATAAACAATGACAAAAGCCTTTTAATGACCATTCTGGATTTTTTTTCATTTTAAAAATGAATGCTCAATATTTCTTCCTCCTAGTGTATTGCTTTACTTCCTTAACAGAATCCTATTTTATTAACAAGACTGTGAGGATAAATTTTAGAGTGAGGTTCAGAGAGATGTCTTAGAGCCAGAGAAAAGTGAAAAATTCAAGAAGTCTACAGAACCCAAGTGAGGAAGATTTTGTTTGGAATTGGCAGCAATGACTTCCTACTAGTATCTTATCATGCTAGTGTAATTAATCCCACTCCCATTTCTACTTCTTTTTATGGCAGAATTTCTTAACCTCCGCACTGCTGACATGGTGGGTCATATACTTCTTCATTGTGAATGGCTGTCCTGTGCGTGGTAGAATGTATAGCAGCGTTCTTGGGCTCTATCCACTAAATGCCAGTAGCATCCCCCAAGTTATGACAATAAAAAGTATTTCCAGACTTTGTAACATTACTCTGCTTAACCACAGCTAGAGATTACCTCAACTTGTGGTACTTTCTGCTTATTTTGCTGTTAACTAGTATCTGCCATTATTGCTGGTGGTCATGTTATTGTTGTTGCTTTGTCCTTTAGTAAAGGTTCTTTCTCTGCTTAGAGAGAGGACATGCTTAGAACCCTTTGGGTCTTAATAAAACCTCTTTTAATATTCAAGGTATAGCAGTGAGATACAAAAATAATTGCATATTGATATATATCTAAGTATTTTCACCTTGATTTCAGCATTGCATCAACATCGCTATCAGCTTGTCTTCCTGGAGAAGGATATTTTTTGGAGATTCTAGTCAAGCTCAGTGGTTACCAAAGTGGGCGGGAGTCTTACCACCTTGGGGTCTCTGTGGAAACCAGAAAGTAAATGGACAAAGCTGGGATTGCTTTTTGGCTAGTATAATATTTCCAGAATCCCTGAGGCTTGGTTTTAAATCAGTATAAGCTGGTTTTATGTCTCACTTTTGTGTTGTACTATTACAGAAAGCAGCAAATTTTTATTTTGGCATGTCCTGTCATGACATGAGCCAAAAGCTATCATCCTCATAGATTCCCTAAGGGAATAGTTGCCCTATCAGCATTTGAGGGACACACTCCTGAAACCTTTTGGAGACCCCAAAGTTATGTACTGTCATTTGATCAATAAGTGACTCAAAATTCACATTGATCACATCATTTCAAATTCTTACCTGTTAGACTGTTAAAAGAACTCTAGGTACTTTGTTGGGAAGGATGATGGAGAAAGGAGAAGTGAAAATACAAAGGATTACTTAAAAGACTTGAGAAATATTTTAGGCTTGAGAAGAATTTTATAAGGGAAAGATATTTGTGATGGGGCCTAGCGAGTACCACTTTTCACCTATTGCCATTTGAAAATTGCCTGCTCGCGTATTGTTTTTTCTGAAATGCTGCTATGTGAAGGCAGGGATGAGGAGGGGATTGTGACTGAGTGAAGATCCTTCTTAGAATCAGGTCCTCATTTGTCAATTGTGATTTTTTGTCCATTCAGAAGATAATTCTTTTTCCTAACATGGCCTTGTATTTTTAGCTTCTTGCTCCACCCTTATTCAAATGCAGGGTGATTTATTCTCCTGTATGCTAGGTGACTTCCTCCTGTGTGTACTCTCTTTTGTAAGTATTTCTGTCTCCCTAAAATCAAAACCAATATTCACCTTATGTTGTGTAGAAAAGTCTCTGCTAAGGCACCTCACACCTTTCTAAAGCATGTAAGTTATAACTTATTTATATATTTACTTTGGAGTCCCATTCCTGAATATCTAATAGTGAGATTAATGTGCTAGTTAATGTGGTGTAAATTTAGGGTAGAAATCATTTTGAGAACCTCACAAATACCTACTATTATGATGTATGAAGCTTTAGGTTTTTATGGCTGCCACTCAAACAAAGAAATATTATTTGGAAGATGTGATTTGATGTTAGTATTTAATAAAATGTACTTATTTCACCTGCTTGCTGAATAAGCACCCTTCTTTACTACCATCACTGGTTTTCATATTAAGGTATGTGGATTTATCCTTTATCATTGCTCACCTTTGAAGATGGTGGCATAATTAAAGAGTTACAAGGCGGTTTCAGAAAGTTGTAGATAAATTGAACTAAAATATAAAAATTTAAAAAGAATTATTTCTCAACATAAGCTCCATCAGGTTCAAGACATTTTTGTAAGCTATGATACCGGTCATTTAGTCCATCCTTAAAGAACTGAAGGTCCTGAAAATGCAACCATGCTAATGCAGTCTTTTTGACATTATTATCTGAAGAAAACTGGGTGCCCTTTAAAGATTTTTTAAGATTAGGAAACAAAGTTAGGAGAAGCCAAATCAGGGCTGCAAGGTGGTTGCCTAATTATTTCCCATCAAAACTCTCACAAAATTGCTCTTGTTTGATGAGAAGAATGAGCAGGAGCACTGTTGTAGTGGATGAGGACTCTCTGGTAAAGCTCTCCTGAGTGGTTTTGTGTTTTTGCTTGTGTTTTGCAAAAGCTTTGGCTTTCTCAAAACACTCTCCTAATAAGCAGGTGTTATTGTTCTTTGACCCTCCATAAAGTCAATGAGCAAAATGTCTTGAACATCCCTCAAAACTGTTTCCATGACCTTTGTTCTTGACTAGTCTGTTTTTGCTTTTATTTGGCCACTTCTACCTCTTGGTAGCCATTGCTTCGATTGTGCTTTGTTTTCAGAATCATAGTGATGAAGCCATGTTTCATCTCCTGTTACAATTCTTCAAAGACATGCTTCAGGATCTCAATCTCACCTGTTGAAAATTTTCATTTAAAGCTCTGGTCTTGTCTTCAGCTTATCCGAGCACAGTGGTCTTGATACTGATTGAGTGAAAAGTTTGCTCAACTTTAATTTTTCAGTAAGCATTTTTAGTGAACCAATTTAGGTGTCTATGGTGTTGGCTGTTGTTCATGCTGCTAACTGATAGTCCTCTCCAATTAGGGTACAAAAAGATTATTTTTTTCTTCAGAAATTGAGTGGATGGTCTGCTGCTGTAGGTTTCATTCTCAGTATCATTTTGTCCATTCTTAAAAATATCCATTTTAAAACTGCTGATTTATTTTGGCCATTGTCCCCATAAACTTTTTGTAAAGCATCAGTGATTTTACCATTCTTTTACCCAAGCTTCACCATAAATTTCATGTCTGTCCTTGTTTCAATTTTAGCACAATTTGTATTGCTCTGGTAGGAGTGCTTTTTAAATGAATGCCTTATTTCTCTTTCTCCCTCAAACTAGATCACGTTCAGACATGTTGTAACAAGTTAGTACAAGTTTATTTTGCTACAAAGCCAAATAGAAATTTATGCATTTTTTTTCTTATGTGCGTTTTCCACGAACTTTTTGAAGACCCCTCATATATCCATGTACATATATGGCCAGTGCTAAATCTCACAGTGGAAATTGAAGACACAGGTTTACTCATTGGAGTGAAATGGCTTACAGGAAATTCTCAAGGCTGTCTAGAAAGAGTTGAGGTAACCTCTTCCCTCTCCATGGTTCCAGTATCACCCAAAGCTTTTCCTCCTCAGCACCAAATCTTTGCTGCAATACTCCTTCTTCAAAGTTGCTTACGAAATGGCCTCGTTTCAAAGAATGAAAGGTATTTTAACAGTTGGGTTGCAGCAGGAATTTTAAAGCCCAGAACTTTAACATAAATAGTTGAAAAGAAGAGAAATAAAAACTCTTTATACAAATTATTAATCTTAGTTTACTCTATGTGTAAAATTGTCATTGCCCTAATGATTTTAGTCCTTTCTCTGACCTGGATTCTCCCACTCCCCAGCTTTTAAAATTAGTGCATTCTATGTAATGCTTCTTGTAATTCAGCACATCGGAGGTGCCCCATTAGTTTTGTTGCTTTATTCACCTGCATCCTCACACATCGTGTGATTGTGCTTGCAGAGCACATTGAACTACAACACATTTTCTCACTCCAAAATCTGTCACCATAAAGCAAAGCAAAATCCTTCCCTCCTTTACTGAATGGATGGCTGGGTGGATAGCTGTTCTTTGCACATGTTCATGTTGAGTAGGTGCTGTATAAAATCACTTGTTCTTTTTTTAATGTGACTCACGACAAAATTATCCCAGCTTTCAGTAATCTCAAGGAAAAAAAAAAAAAAAACTTGCCATCTGCAATTTACTGCTTTTAACCTGAAAAATAGGATCTAAAATGATACTCAGATACTTAAGAGGCTTCACGTGTTGTAGGCAGAAGCTGACAGATTGCACATGGTGGTAGGCTGGTGCCTCATAAGGAGGGAAGGCAGAGGCAAGTAGACAACGGTATGGAAAGCTTCTTGGGAAAAGGTCATGACAACTCTTCAACCAGAGATAATTAATTATTTCCTATATTCTGTAACTAGCCTGTTTATACAAAGAACTGGTGTACTCAGTAAAACATAGCAGTGAAGCTATGGAAAAGGAATCTGTAAATAATAATGCAAGGGAACTTCTCTTATGTCTATTGCTAAGGGGATTATCTTAGCATTCAATTTTAAGCCATGCAACCTGGAATGCTTACTCAATGTATACTTCTTGTTCTTCCTCTTCACGTAATGCACAGACTTGAATTCCTATATTGGGAGAATAACTTACCTCTTTTAAATAATACCACAATTTGCCTTGAAGATAGGGGAGAAAGAGAGTGAAGTGGAGAAATTTTCAAAACTTTGTCTTCCAGGGAGCATATTCCTACTCACCTGTGACATCTAACATAATAGATTTTCAAGAATTATTTGTAAGATAGATACTTGGAGAAGTTTATACTTGCTTCTTAATCCCAGGCTATAGAAACTTCTGCATTCTAGAATTTCAGAGAATGTGTCTCTGTCAACTGTATTCTGAAGGTAAGAGACATTTGACATTTGATTGCTTCAATCAACATTTTCCAGTGCAGATCACTAGGCAGAAACATCTTGACACGGCATATATTTGATACATAGTGATTATTTGCATTGACTTTTAACAAAGTCCTGTTTAGAAAGATTGAAAGAAAAGGCAAATGTGATTGGATGTATACTAAAGCGTGTTCAGTATGTGTTTTCAAATATCTGTAAAAGTTCCCAGGATGTGGCACGTATCATTCACTCACAGCTGAAAATCTCTCAGTTGAACAAAAACAAGTATTTGCTTTGTTCCATGATGCTCTCCACGTGTGACTAAAACGGCATAGTGAAGCCTCTAGTTGTACATTTGCTTTGGGAGACAGGGAGCTGTCCGTGGTCCTGAATGGATCGTGCTTTAATGAGGATAGGCACAGGGTGCAAAGAAAAGTGACTGGGATCCCCTGACATGCACTGACTTTAGCAATAAAGGTTCTGGAATAATGAGATCCCATGGAATTTAGCAAAACACGAGTAGAAAAAAGTGGTAAAGACAGCCCAGACTGTAGTTCAAAGTCTAAGAACATCTAAGTTGCAGGTTCAGGTATAAAATTAGAGCTCTATGGTTTATCTCAAGGCAGTAACTTTCAGAGGGTGGTTTGGATAGTCTTTCCATCTGTAGATACATTATCTGAGGCAATTAGTTTGCCTATTTTTTAAGACAAGCAAGTTGGGCCTGATTGTTCCTGAATTACCAAATCTAATGGCAAAGCCAGATGCCCTGGTACAGAGGCTGTGCCTCCTCTACTCCCCATTTCCTCCCCTTTCCGTCACTATTTTCTCCACCCTGCCTATCCTTACTTCTCTTTGCTCCTCCTCTTTTTTCTTCTAATCTCTACTATCCTCCCATTCATTTCTCCTCTCTTACATCCCTTCCATCCCCTTTCCTTCTCTTCCTTTTTTTTCCTTCTCTCTCTCTCTCCCTCTTTCTGCATGTGTCTGAATTAACTCTTGAGTCAGCTTTTAAATTTGGTAATTCAATGTTATGGTTCTTTATGGGCTTCACTTTGGGAGAACTACTTTTCAAACAGAGAACCTGATTGGTGATGGACCTTCGGGTTACTTTGACATGGTTTACAAAAATAAACTTATCAGTAGTTCTAGAGACTGCCACTTGAGCGATTATAGTCTATGCCCGCAGAGGCTTGGTAGGCTTACCACAGTTCCACCTCTCTCTTCCATCATTGGTTCTCTGCTCTGTGAAACAAGTACTGTACTCTTCTTCAAGCCCAGGTGAATAACGCTTTTCTAGGAAATTATTTGGGATTATAAGAAAATAATTCCTTCTATGAGAAAGGAAAAAGTGGTGCCTTTTGGTCTTAAGTAGATTATTTACCATCTCTCTCAAGAGAGATGAACTATAATTCTTAACGAAACCATATTCTAATGAAGTCATTGGCCACAGTGTCTTCTATCCCAAGGGAGCTGCAAATCACTAAATTCCTGTCCCGGTACAAATATAAGACATCCAGTGATGGCCTGACAAGTTTTGAATTCCTTCTTGTCCTTGATATACTGTGCTTACCCCCATTTTAATTTATCTCTTCCTCATTCCTCCATATTATTTAATTTAGTAAGCAAATGTCCCCTGGTATAAGCTGTGTAAATATTATAACTGAATTGCTGTCTGTTTACTTAACTCATTACAGAAAACTATGATAAGGTTTTTAATTACAAAATTAGCTCTGCCAAATCAATTTCTTTCATTTAATGAACTGCAGAAGTTGGTACAAGGAGGATAAAAATCATGCCCTTTCCCATCTTATTTAGAGTACTTTTTTCTAAAAATAATTGTTATAATAAAAAATAATGCCAGCAACAGCAATAATAATATTTTCTTCCTTTCTGTTTCTGTGTGATTCATTTAAACTGTTAATTCATGCTGAACTTGTTCAAGATTCCATAAAGTAATCCTCTTGAACCTACATTTTATTCTCAGCCTTTTCTTGAACATCTTACTCTGTCCTCCCTAGCTCTTCACTTACCAATTTCTCATTTTCTCCTTAATAACCTTATGAATAAGTTTTCTATATAGTCCCTTGTATTGCTCTTTGTACCTGTCACCTATCACTTCTTCTTCTTAGGATACTCCTCTCCAATATAATTTTTATGTCTAATCTAACTATATATCTTTGAATTATTTAGCATACATAAACATATCTGATAAAGCAAGTTCAAGCACAAAGATGCTGTATCTTGCCTGCATCCAACAAACTGGGATTATCCTGAGCTCTCAAGCAAAACATGGTTAAATCCTGACAACAAAATGAAGTGACATTTATGCTTACATATATGCTTCCTTGTTTTCTCCATTTTCATTCTGAAAGTAAACATCTAGTCCATTTTGTTTATGTGTCTAATAATCATTTTACTTTAATTTCTTTGGTAAAAGCTATGGACTATGGCCATGGCAGAATTATAATTTCCATGGAGAAACTTCTATTTTATCAAATATTTTTGAAATGCTACATTCACAGTTAAACCTAGAGAGGATTAATTTGGGAAAAGGAGCTACCTTATGAAAATATGGGAAATTCTTTCTATTCTTTCGCTTTTCTCATGCCTATTTCCTAAAATTAGATTCTTTATACTATACAAATAATTCAACTTATTTCAAAATCTAAAGCTAAGAGAAATTAACGGGTCACTGCTCAGAAAAAATCGTAGTCATTGTGAGTTTTCTAAGACTGTCACAACATTTGACCAACAGTGTCCTTACTGGAATTTTATGGTTTCTTTCTCTAGACAAGGCCACATGTATATGAAAGCAGACTTAAAATATTTTTACCTATAGTTGGAAATCAAATCATAAATGAGAAACTATGTAATACTTATATTACACCACATAATTTGGGAGCTATAAATCCAGGATATCAGACTTTTTTTCCCACTAATATTGTAGTATTAACAAAAAATTCTCTTAATGTGTTTGCAACTAAATTGGCATTAATTTCATGAATTCTTTCTTTGAATAGTCCTCATTTTTAGCCAGTGGTTGGTGGTTGAGTTGCAAATGGTTATTGCCTAGTAAGAAATGGCCTATGAAGAATAATCTATTTCACTGGATCCCTCGGTTGGGAATGTAGCATATGCTTGCCCAGGTCCACTTCTGATGACCAGGTCTGTTGGTCCTTGCTACTGCCTGAAATAGCATAATAATTAATTCAAAAGTTGGCTGCTTTTCCCTAGAAGTCTTTAGGACATTGTAAAACAATTAAGTCTGTAGAAGAATGAGAAGGAATCTTTGATTTATTTGGGGTCTAGAGGTGTCATAACTGTGAATCACAAAGTTGTGACACGATGTACTCACCTCAGAAAATTTTCTTCATGAAATTAAAGTTTCATTTTGTCTTAAAGAAAAGGTTCTACTCTCATGCGATTTTGTGTGTTCTCATCAAAGCAAGAATCCAACTTCCTGATCTGGTTACTGGGACTCTATGCAGACACACACAATCCAACCTCTGGGGCCTATTTTGCAAACAGTCTTTATGTCATGACTTAGAATACTGCATGAGAAATTTCTCCTTGAAGAGAGCTGACTGCTTTTGACAGTTAGCTTTTCCCAGTGCAGTTATTAGACTGCACATGACTGATGTGTGTGCGTGTACTGGGAGGGGGCTTCATTCCCTGGAACTATAATGTCAGGTTTCATATTGTCTGAGATCAGCATCTCTTCAGAAGCAGCCATGTACTACTTTCTCCCCAAACCACTTTCCCTTCTGACCATAACTGGTTATATAATTCTGCATCTTCTATTACCCCGACTGCTGATCCGTGCCTGATGGCTATGCCAGGTCTCACAACACCACGCACTTTTGATTGCTGCACTCTAAGCTGCTTAATAAGACAATTAAAAATGATTTACAAATGGCCATCACAATGCAACTGGGGATCAGGAAGAGAATGTTCTATTTGCTCCAATATTAAAAATGCATGTCCTTCTATAGTTCCTTCTGCAGCTGCCTTTGATTCTAGTACTGGTTTACTTTCTTTGTAGAATTTATTTTTTTTTTCGAGTATCATTTTAAAATAGTTCCTCCTAAATAATGCATAGCTGGAAAGAATTCAAGGGATGTGTTACAGATGCTAGGTTGGTCTGAAATCTTCTTCCCTTTAGCGGGGTGAACACTGCGTAGAATTCTGGAGTAGTTAAGAAGTAGTACAAACGGTCTTTCATCATGTCAGCTCCTTCTCAGTTTGAGGGTCAAACCTAATTTAATCATTGACACATCCATCTTGATCATTTCCTCTTTCCTCTTATTGTTGCATTGATTAAAATGGGCAAATCTCCCAAAGATTCTATTGTGAGTCATATAAACGTTCGTCTATAAAAAGTGGAAATTTATCAGAAATGATTACCTTGATACGTTGAATGTAATAACTGAGAAATTCAAGTAGAATCTTATCTAGTATGTGTTGACAATGCTTATGTTTTGCTTAATTTTGTTTAGTTTCTTTTTCTTGTCCAGAGGAATGAAAATTGATATTGGCCCAAATATTAAGAAGATTCTCTATTTTTAGTGCTGAGTCCCAAGGAGTAGTAAGATGGGCATTGGCGGGGTTACCATAACTTTTCTTAGGAAGGATGTGTGGAATAGATTTTTTTAAAAGAACCATCTTTGAAGCCAGATATCCCTGTATTTTGTTCTTGCCTCTGTTACTTAGTAAAGTGTGGGACTTTGAGCAAGATGCCACATCTATCTGAGATTCCATTTTCTCATCTGTAAAGTGAATACACTAATCTTAACATCCAGGTTTTCTATGAGAATTGCATAATGTTATCTATGTAAATAAAGTACCTAGCACACAGTAGGTGCTCAGAAAATACTGATTTCTTTTAATCCTCTCGTTCAGGAGCACAGATGATAAAATGTTTATCGCTGTTAGTGGTGTTGGCCCTGGTATATCCCGCCAAATGCAGTGAGATACTAAGCACTTTGATGCTGAAATTACTTTTTCAGCACTAGATTATAACATTTTTATGATAATTTGAAAATTAACCCATCCTTTGTGTATCAATAGACTACTTTCGTGCTATTTTCAAATAATATGAATGCTACAGTGATGGTGGCCACATGATATGCTATGAAGGAATTTTATTTACATCAAACTTCCCACAATATCCTTTTTATCGAACTATCCCTGAAATAAAACCAATAAACCTGTCATTGGAACCCAGTGACCACTGACCCACTGATGTGATATGGATGGTTTCTTTTCTGATTGCCAGTTACTGTGATTAGGGGTAAGGAGGAGATAACGGGTGTGACTTCCTTCAGTGCTCCCCTTGCACTCTATGTGTCTTCCCCCTCCCTAGCTGTCTAAAGTTCTGTTCACTTTGAAGAGCCTCCCATATTTAACAGTTTATGATGGATGACCAGCTCACCTTGGGGCACTGTTCAAATTTCAGATAGGAAGGCCAATCCTCAGTAAGTGCTTCTGATCAAAACATTCTTTCTTACCTGTTCTGCTTTTTTAAAATTGCTTTTACTTTTCTTCCTTTTATTTTTGTTTTTCCTACCAGGTTTTTTAAAATTGTTTTTTTTTTTCTTCAGTGATGTGTAATTGTAGGTTACCATTTCATCTGCTACTTTATTTTTTATGCCTCAACATTCGGTCTTCTCACCTCTGGTTCACTTCTTATGGGATTTTCTTCACCTAAAGGTACAACTTGTTCTTACTAGTCAGTCCCAGCTCTCTGGAGCTGCCCAAAACTCCCTCTTGCCCCTACCTGCTTCAGCCAGCAATATCTGCAGATATATCAGGTACCGTCTGGGTCCTACCTTTCTCATATAGATCCACCCCAAATCTGTCTTTTCTTTTCTTTCTTTTTTTTTTCCTTTTTTTTGCCTTCAGGACTTACGATTCTCAGAGAAAAGAGATGGAGAAACCAGCCCGTAACTTATCTATCAGAGCTGAAACAGACTCATTGACAATAGTGGCATAAGTACCCAATGATTTTGAGCTAAGTTGTGTGTGTCTCTGACTGTAAAGTCACCCTCCTTATCTCACCAGTGTGCTGAGCCTTACCCAATTCTCAGCATACCACATCCATGTACTGAGTCACTCTACATCAATCCCACATTGGGGAAGAGAGCAAATCTATTGGCAAGGGATAATACAGGATGGAGTTAGCACAAAGGCTCTTCTAGTACTACAAAATGGCTTTCTTGCCATCTACTTGACCCAGCAAAACTGTTGTGTGAGAATATTTACCTTAAAGTTGGTTGTTAGAGGGAGATAGTTGATATTCACATATTAGATCTCAGTAGACAAAATGGATAGTATAGGGTAATATTTTTGTACTCCATACTAAACTTAATAATTTATCATCTTTTATGAAAGTGTCTTACATTCTACTTCTGTGTTTTAATAACATGTTAAAATTACGATAAACACATAATGTTTCTAATTTTTTTAGGTGCTTATCTTTTTCTACCATGACAAAGCTAAGTTTCTCTTCCTGATTATTCTTGATAATATTCTCCCCCACAAGGCCAATATTATCTCTTGTTTCTTCCCTCCACTTTACCTAGGCTGATTTCCTCACTGTTGACTGTCCTATCATGCGTGTTCATCTTTGCATTCTTCTTGAAGCCTGAAATGACTTTCACTACATTCTCTACCTTTGCAAATACAGCATTTCCCTCAAAAGTCAATTCCAAGTCTTTCCTGGACACAAAAATCACCACTTATGTTTCTCTATGTGAAATTTCTTATGAAATGTAATACCTAAATTTATAATGTGTGGTATTGTTTCTTGTTCTACTAAATGTATTACTTTGCCTCCTTTGTTAGAGTACAAATTCCTTCAAGTTAAGGGAACGTGGAGACTACGGGTACTTCTCTGGTTCATGTGATGTTCTCACAATATTGAACATAGCACATGAATGAATATATGATTATCAGTTGGTTAGTGGCTGGCTTGCTTTGGATAGTCATTCATTCATTCCTTAATAATGGTTTTCTAGACTATGAGTTACAGAGGCTCCCTTTCATCCTCAGTCACCCTTGAAAATATGTTGAATTATATCTTATACTTTGCCTTAGATTAGTGTTTGTTACTATGAAAGAATTGATTAGAGTGCTAACAACAACAACAACAACAATAGAGTTCTTTGCTGTGGCAATAGAGATAATCTGTTAGGATCAATTATCAATTTATCTAATATTTATTGAGCACCTACTATTTGCTGGAGCTGTGTTTACTGTAATATAATGAGGGAAGATGTATCCTTGAATCTTAAACTCAAAGGCAATGATGAGAGAGGAAGAAAAGTACTCTCAAAGCTCATGTGACAGGGAGGAGGATGAAAGCAATTAATATGGTGAAGGGTAGAAATTTAATCAGAGGGACACCTCAGAGAAAGTACTTGGAATTGCTTTGGGCTTGTTAGTTTAACCTGACTGGATTGATTTCTATGCTGGGGTGTAACCTAAAATGACAGTAGGCATCTAGGCCTAGCAAAAGTTGCTTTTAAATGAACTGGAACTGAGAATGAAGCCTTAGTTGAACTTCTACATTAGTCCTACATGTCTCTTGTCTTGGTCTCCTTTATTTACACAAAAAATAAAAAATAAAAAAATAGGTGTTAACTACAGCAGACATAAAGTAAGGTCTGAGCTCTCTTGGTCCATGGGACTTATGAATTATTTTTGCTCTCATTAATGAATTGCACTGTACTTTAACTCAGATTGAAGTAGTACCTATCTCAATAGAAAAGTGACCTCTATTTGGAATCAACCCAGCTGATACAGATAACCATGGGGCTTTTTTTCTCCCCAAGAATCACTATAGAAGCTTTATGTCATTCTCTACCTTGCTTATCTTTCCTATGCTAATTCCTCTCCAGCTCATCTCTCTGCCTTTCCTCAGGCACTGAAAGTCACTGACTCTTCCCCTGAGCCGCTTGGAATCCATCCTCTATTGTACACACATCCACTATATTCTTTCCCCTGTAATTTCCACCTTAATTCAATTTGACTTCTATTCATTCCACTCCCCTTGAAGCTCTTGCATGTTATGATACCAAGTGGACTCTGCTTCCCATCACCTCTTCCATGCCTGGGATAGCCATTGTCAACAAAGCACACCTCCCCACCTTTGATATTTGTGCTGACTAAACTACATGTTGGAAGATAAATGTCTGTTCTCCACAGTGGCATCAGAATTTTGACTCATGAACTTTGACATTCTTTTCCCCATGACACTACTCAGACATGTCAGTATTCATGTGAGTAATTCTTCTAAAGTCAAGGTTCCGTGACACACATTTACCTGTGTAACAAACCTGCACATCCTACTCATATACCCCTGGACTTAAAGGTTGAAGAATGAATGAATAAATAAACAAATAAATAAAAATAAAATCAAAGTTCCTCTGCCTCCCCCATCCCAAGGTCCTCCCTTTAGACATTTCCTCATTTCATCACTTCTCATCACTTTTGTCTGTCCTCACTTTCTGCCTTTCACAGCCTGGATCCTATTCACTGAGACTATAGGCTGTCAGAATGCTACATGCTCCCAGCCCTTTAACTATTTTCACTCTGCGATGGCCACAACTGGAATACACCTTTTCCTCAATTACAAAAGTCACACAAGATTCTACCTGCAGTCTCAGTACACTTCAACAATTCTCTTATTAGTCCATTTGTAAACTTACTACCTAAGATTTTGCAGTCGCTTTGATGTCTATTTATATCTTGCCAATCTGTATCACTTGAAGGTGCCTATTTTACTCAAATGACAATCTGATATTTTTTCACCTTTTCTTCCTCTGCCTCAGAGTTGATAATACTAATTCTTTGTCACTTTCATCTCACCTAGGTCCAGGCATGAGCATGGCCCTGCTTCATTTCAACTTAACCTATCATTATAGCCTTCAGGCCTCTTCTCATTTCCTGGAATTGAGTTCTGTAGATTTTATCCTGTATGCTCATAATCCACTCAATAGTGTTCCCATTGTTTTCAAATATAACTCAAAGTGGTAAAGATAGAAAAATATATATTTTTAGGGCTTCTTCTAACAATTATATGTTCCATGGAAGGCTGAAGTCCTACAAGGAATTCTGAGGCCCAGGTAAGGAAGAAGAGATAAGGAAGACAGGCCAGTGGAAAGTTGCCTAGGGCACACCAAACCATTGCAATAATATAGTAATTCCAGGCCAATCCACAGGTGAGATTGAGACTAAAGACTACATTGTTCTTCTATTAGAATTGGCTTAACAAGTCTAGACCAATTATTTATATATATATATATATATATATATATATATATATATATATATATATATGGCATCGATGACCTAAGCTAGGGTAGGCATAAGGTGGCATGTCTTATCTGTTATGCAAAATTGCAAGTTCTCTGAGAATAGAATATTCCTCACTTAGCATATTACTTCTATTACATATTTTAAAAGATAATTTTGATTGCACTGGTTATGTTAAATTTACTCCATGCTCAATGTTAATTGATGAACATGTATCTATTGAGCACTATTATGGAGAAGTTATTTGGTGAGGATACACAGGAACTCCAAGGAAGGGTAAGACCTTTATTCTGCATTCTAGGAGTCTGTAACATAGCTGAGGAGAAGCAACACCCAGTAAAAATGTGTTAATGAGACTTAGACAAATTATTTAACTTCCTTGAAAAGTAGTTTTTAATATGAAAAATGGGAGATTAAAGTTGGTCTTCTGGGTTCCTTAAAGTTCTAGAATTCCAAGCAAACTAGATATACATGTGTCCATACTTATGTCAAATGGGTGCTATCCACAGCAGGTGCTACAGGTATGCAGAAAAGAAAGAGATATCTGGAAACTGAGGTAGGTATATATTCATGGAGGTGTTGGAATTTGAGCTGAGCCTTAAAGGAATAGTCTTGAAAGGAAAAATTATCCTCCATCACTGAATAACATGGGCAAAACTATGGGGAAAACACACCATCTAAATATTTTTTTGTTGGGGCAGGCTTCAGCCAAAAGAGTGTTTGGAATTGTCTCGACATTTCCCTGTTCTAGATTTCTCCTGTCTCTCTGCACATCTGTTTCTACATTTTCAGAATCTAGCTATTTTAGTGTATCGAATCTCTTAAAAGGACCTGTATTCATTGTAATACAACCCCTACAGGAACTTGAGATAATCAGAATTTCAACAGAAAATTACAGTTTCTTGGTGCCTGAACTGACCCAACTCATGGGTTTAGGATACTAATCAGTGGCTCCCTGGAACAATTATCTGATCCTGTCATCAATCAAAGACAGGACTGTCATGTTTCAAAATACTACTTTTTCGAGGGGAAAAATATTTCTCCTTTAAAGTATGTTTCCAAGGAGGTGGAAAATTCAAATAACCTTTTTAGGAGCCCTTTAAATATAGACTCTCACTTAGGGTCCAGTTAGTAGGAACAACCAACCCACTCTGCAAGGTTTTACTCTGCCCTTGAAATTACACTTCAAAAAAACATGCACTGACTCCCCCCGGCATAGAAGCAGGATCCATGTTTTAATTCTGACCTTAATTAAATATTTACACAAGCTCACTATTTGACTGTCCATTGAAGAAGGCCAAGTAGAAGGAAGGAAGTGAAGAACATTTGCTCTTCTTCTCTCTTCCTTGAGGGTTATGTACCCAAAACTCTGTCTTAATTTGAAATAGGGAGGATTCGATTTTGTCATAAAGTCATAAGGGATGTGTTTTAGGAGTGCGTGTATACAGTAGTTGAAATGAGTGCCCAGAAATCTTAGTTTCTTCCCCACCTCTCATGGAGTTTCATTGTATTACCTTGCACTTAACAAAGCCGAATCACTGAAAGACACAATCCCTCCATGAACAACAGCGAATTCTGTAACTGATCCTTACCCAGCTATTTCAATACCATGCATAATGACACTATTCTTTGGAATTCAGGGGAAAAAATTCCAAATGACAATTTGTCTTAAATGTAGACAGTGCTTTAAAATATATGCCTGATTGTAAGAGTGGATATGGTATTTAAGTGTGTCAAAACTCTCTTGCTCTTCTACCTTCCTCCTTTTGGGTTATTGTTGAAAATATATGGGAAAAAAAAATGGCAAAAGAAATAGGCCCTGCGTCTGAATTTTAAGTTCCTGTTTTTTGAGAGAAAGATTTTTTTTGTTTATTTTATTTAGTTTTTTTTTTTCTTTCCCATTAGTAAAATAATCCCAACTAAGGTAAAGTTTAGTAAAGTTTAGTGGCCTCTACTCTGTGCAACTCTGACTTTCAACAGTGAAAGGAAGGTAAATGTAATATGCCAGTACACCTAAAACCAGGATTAACATTTCACTTTATCTTGCAACAGTACTAAAAAGCAAAACAAAACACATTTTAGATATGATACAGTGAGCACAAGAAAAAACCTCTTTTATTGATGGGAGCATATTTTAAAATATCTTCTCACCTTTAGTCTTTGAATTAGTCTCAATCCCTCTGCATAGGGAGCAAACAATAAATGAAGAAATATTCGAGGGAAATTGCTATAAAGAAACAATAACTTGCTAGGAAAAAAGCAATTAACTGTGAAACATGTATCCCTGAATTTTAATCATGGTTATGCTACTTACTAGACCCCCAAATTTGTGCTTCCGTTGCCTTACTTCTAGAATGGAGGCAAAAAAAAAAATTGCTCTTGAGGTGTCAGTGAAAGAAGATGAATGTATCCCTCATATTTATTCTGATCAGTTTACTTTTTATATTTTGCCTTATGGTATTTACCTTTAACAATTTTCAATATCTCTGAAAGAAAGGAAGAAAGGATGGAAGGTATGAAGGAAGGTGGAAAGGAAGGAAAGGTCTTTGTTTTCCTTATCTGGCACAGCTAAATATTGGTAAATCACAATAGACAACAAAAATCTAAAATATCTAAGAGTACATTTAACAGGAATTTATATTTTTTAAACTGTAAAAATGAATAAATACTATCTAAATCAAATACTATGGTTTTGGGTGGTAACAATTTAATACCAAAATAATTCCCCTCTACATTTCTAGGTAAAATCTCCCTCTGGTGGCTTTTTCTTAATTTCCCAGAGTGTATTCAAAATTTCTATGGAAAAATAAATATCTGAGGATAGCCAAGGAAAATACAAGAAAGAAGATTCTGAGAAAGAGCTATGCTTTATAATTCTAGTATAAAACCATTGTAATAAAAAATAATGTATGAACCTGGCATGAAAAGTGGGCAAATAGATTAAATGATAAGAATTATAGCTCAGAAAATTTTCCCAGCATACATAGGAATTTAATCACTTCCAAAGCTGTTATCACAATTTAGTGGAGAGATGGAAAGTGTTTTTTTGGCAAATGGTAGAAAGATAGCCAACCATCCATATAGAAGAAAATAATGTTGGTGACTATCTCACATCATAAACAGAAATAAATTCCAAGTGAATTGGAGACTTAAAGGTTAAAAAATTATGAAACATATTGGAAGAAAATTTGGACTAGAGGTAAAATCTATTGATTGGTTGAAACATTGCTAACCAAAACAAGACTCCTATATGCTATCATATTAAGAGAAAAAAGGTCAACATATAAAAATTTTAAGAGAAATTTAGGCCAGGCACAGTGGCTCAATCCTGTAATCCCAGCACTTTGGGAGGCCAATGTGGGAGGATCACTTGAGCCCAGGAGTTGGAGACCAGCCTGGGCAACATGGTGAGACCCTATCTTTACGTGCCTGCACACACACAAATTAGCTGGGCATGGTAGTGTGTGCCTGTAGTCTCAGCTATTCAGGAGGCTGAGGTGAGAGGGCTGCTTGAGCCAGGAGGTAAAGGCTGCAGTGGGCTGTGTTCATGCCCCTGCACTCTAGCCTAGGTGACAGAGCAAGACCCTGTCTCAAAAAAAGAAAGAAAAAAAGAAAAATTTACTGTAAAAGATATCATTGCCAAATTCAATACGTAAATTATATATTTGGAAAATGTTGTAATAGAATGTGTCCATGAGAATTATAAGCAGTTATAACCAAAAACCCAAGTAACTGTGGCTTGGACAAATCAGGTGTCTTAATTTTTGACATGTAATAAAAAGTTGGAAGGTAGGCATTCCGGATCTCGTACAGTGACTCCATGTGGTAATCACAAACTGAGCTCATTCTACCTGTCTTCTTAGCTGTTCTGACTATATAGGCTTTCATCCTCATATTTGTCACTTCATGTTCGCTGAATGGCTTCTCCACCTTCAGGCAGGAAAAAAAAAAAAGGAAAGAAAACAGGTAGGTGAAAGCAAAGAATGTATATGTGGGCTGAGTATGTATTGTATAATTTACTGGAAGTCTCTTCTAGTAAATTATGGTTATATATCCTTATCCATAAGTGTGTCTATCCCAGTTGCAAGGACAGCTGGTTAATATGATTTGTTAGTGATTATTTTTGTTTCTTTAATCTGGGCATATATGCAACTTTAGCATTAGAGTTCTTTTACTATGGGGAGAAGGGCAGTATTAATTCCAGAAAAGTGGCTAGCAGTGCCTGCCACACAAATGAAAGTAGCATTAATGTCTAGACTCCACCTAGAATTTTTGCAAATTGATAATTGAGGAGAACAATCCAATAGAAAAAATGGTGATAAATATGAATAAACAATTCACAGAAGAAAAAATTCAGATTATCCTTAAACCAATGAAAAAATGCCCAATCTCCTTCATGGTCAGACAATTTCAACTTTAAGTAACAATGAGATGTTTTGTATTCATACGATTGACATAAATTTAAAAGTGTGGTGACTCCTATTGCTGTTTGAGATGTAGAAAATTGTTAAATTGTTACAGCTTTTTTTTTTTTAAAAAAAAGATTAACTTTTGAATGGCAGTTTCTATTGAAAGTAATATATATATATATGCTTTGATCAGCAATCCTAATTATGAGACTCTCATAGAAATTAAAATACCAGTATCTAGCTATACATACCCAATATTGCATCGTATTTTGCAGTGGTTTAAAAAAATGTGGAAAGATTAAGTAAATGTTCATGAATAGAAAAATGGAATTGTTAAGTAAATTATAGTAAATCTCTATCAGGGACTATTATGCAGTCACTTTGCAAAATGGACTTGATCTGTCTTCATCTAAAGCAGATGACTTAGAAATATTTCCACAATGTATTGTTAAATGAGGAGATGAGATAGTAATGGAGAAAGATAAGAATGATGCAGGTTATTAATCTGGATTGCCAAGGATTGGAAAGAGGAAGGGAAGAAATAGGGAAATATGGAACGGAGAAAGCAAAAGAAATCAAATTTTAGATATATACATAAGTAAAATAACTTAGAATTCAGATTTCTTTTTTAAAAGACCTGAAATAAGGAAGAGAAATCATAGCATAAACTAAGTTTAACAAGATCAGTGTGGGATAAAGAACAGAAGATTGAGAATGTTTTTGGAGTTGTTCCTGATTAGATGTTAGAAGATTTTGGTTATCACCGATCCTTTTCAGAGAAAAATTTATAAACTTACAAGGATCCATTGCATGTGCTTTATATTTGATTTATATCCATATGACTAGTAAACTTTATAGAGATATTTTTAGTAAATGAATAGAACATCTTATTTTTTAAGCAGGTAAATGTGCATTTTCTCACTTCATCAAACAAATTATATCCACAAGCTGAATAATGAGAAGGGTACATCATAGTGTATCACACTGCTGAATTACATGTTCACTGTTTTCGTCCTTGAAAACCGTGGGCTGCTTCAGAGTGGGAAACAGTCTTCACTGCTTATAACTGAGTTCCAGAATTTTCCCAGCCGTCTGATACCCAAACCCAGAGCTTCAGCTTCAGGGTTCTGTTGCTGGCAGTGAGGAAGTGGGATAGCACATTGTTTAAATCACAGCCCTTCTCTGTTTCCTGGCTAAGTTACAAAACAGTGTTGTAGTCGTGAAACTGAATATCATCAGCACACATTTGTGGCATGCACAAAGCATGCACAACTCTGTAGTAGCGCTTTAGGCAAGCTTATGATTGCATTTAAAAGAGGTGTTGTTGCTTCCTTTAGGAAGTTTATGAACTAAAGGAAGACAAAAACAAAACAAAACCAACACAAAGCAATGCATTGGACTTTCATCACAGCAATTACAATGTCTGATTCTGAGCTTAGCTCAGGGCTTTGTGCCTTTTAATACTCAGTAATGTCCATTGAATATGTGAACAAACCAAGCACATTAACAGGAACTGTACTGTTATAGCAATTCTTAACCGGTAGTTTTGCCTTCTGCATCACTCTGCTAGAATCTATCTCCATCCAGTTGAATGCAAATCTGATAATATGACCTTCTTATTTTTTCCCTATGGTTTCCAGACAGCTTTAGGAATCAGAAAAAGGCACTGATTCTAAACCTGAAAGTGTGCTTTGTGGAGCCGCATGATGTTTTAAATAATTGAATTAGAATGCCTTTTAATGAGCTGCACGCTCTCTAGTTTTTGCACAGAAAACCTCTAGCCTATAGTGTTGAATAGGTGATCCCCCAGCTACAGGCTAAAATTCCAACACCTCTGTGATGTACAGATTCTTCCCACTTTATCCCTTGCTTATTATTTCAGTCTTGAGTCCCACCATTTTGCTAAATGCAACCATCACTCTAGCCATGCTGGATTGTTTGCTGTTTCCTGAGTATGCTGTGCTCATTCAGTCTTCTGCAAATATACTTATGCTACTTCTTTCTCCTGAATTGTTTATTCTGTCTCATTAACCTAGTGTACTCCCTCCTATCCATTCATGTTCAATTAAAATATTACTACCCTCATAATATCATTTTTAACTGACCTAGAAAAACAAGTTAGATATTCACATCTTCAATATTCCATCTATTTATCAATTGTTGCACTTTTTATATTGATACTTACTTATCTGAGTCTTCACCCATCAGAAAGATGGAGTTCTCTCTTTGTACACCTTGCACCTATCACTGGCTTCATCACAGGATCCCTATCATGGTCTTTTTGATGTAGCATTGTTGGATGGAGAGATGGATGCATGGGCTAGGTAATAAATGAATCATGAACCATTAAGTGAAATAAGGAGTGGTATAGACTTGGAAAAGAAAAGTTACTGTTGAAATAGCTCTAGAGAAAAATATTTTTTAAGAGTTGTATAGGCTAAGATGAAGGTGAGGATGACTTATCTATAATTTTATCTTCGGAAATTGTTGAGTTAACATTTGTAAACGGGGTGGATATTTTGGAGAGAAGGTGCTACATAACTACAGCACAATTCTTTATTATCCTCTAAAATTGTCCCTTTCTTTGGCATGTTTAAAACCTAAAGTCTGGTTGGCATTATAAATATGCATGAGCTGTTGGGGGAAGAGAGCATAAAGTGTGAATCACACTTCAAACAGACCCACCCGCTCACTCCTGACTTCAAGTTTTTCAGAAGTGTGAAATGAAAATGCTTTAAAATTAGAAAATGTGCCATCAGAACTTTTATCAGCCCTCGGAGAAAATAAATAATCTCTAAATTTGGGGAATGCTGGGGATATTTATTTAGTTAGTTTCACAGCTAAGATGCTTTGATAAGTTTTTGTGTCATAAAATGCACAAATTAATGTTAATGAATGTGGAAAAAATAACTTCTAAAACAGCCTGAGTACCCAAGGCTGCAATCTAGGGTTTCTGAGGGATTATTTAAACCTAATCTATGGAGAAATAGTCTCAATGGGGAAAAGAAACTTTTACAGGTGTCTTTCTCTCTGATACCTTTGCGTTTGAAGGGTGATCTTGTAGCATTTGAGGGGTGGGTGAATTTCTGGAAAGGGACACTTGGATCTTAAATTGCTAAATGTTCACGAAATTGAGAGAAAATACTAGAGTTAGCTGCTTTCAATTTTGTGGAAAATGATTTTTTAATCAATGTTACTCTTGATTTCTTAAGCATAACAAGATTAAAATGAGTGTGAGTATAAAAGATCATGATAAAAGGTAAAATAAAGGATGGTGACCTGAGATCTTTATTTTTTATTACTAGTTTGTTTGAAGAATAGTCCATCATTTCCAGTAACTTTGTGACCAAAAAAATGACTATGTGGTTGTTCTCATCAAGGCCAGTAATAGAGAACAGGGACAAAGAGAGAGGTGCTCCATTGATATCCTCAACGTGTATGTAGTACATCGGCATCAGCGGGTGGGCTGGAGACGGCATCAGCTGGTGGGCCGGAGACAGCCCAGCTTGCTGAGCTCCACCCAGGTTTCCTGATGCAGTATGTCTGGGGTTGGGCAGCCCGAGTTGCATTTCTCATACCCTCCCAGGTGATGATGATGCGCACTTTGAGAAACACTGCTCTGTTCCAATACTTACATGCAATTTTTTAAAAAATTATGTAATGACCATCTGTGGTTAAATGCTGAGCTCATTTTATAAACCTTAAGCGTCTTGGCAAGTGTCTCTGTCTTTTTTTAATTGTCTGATAATTTAAAATACCATTTTATTAGCCTACTATTGTGGAAGTTGAAACTCTATTATATTCACTTTGTTATTGTTAACCGCCTCACATTTTCTGTGGTACTGTGGAACAGAAATTGTTTTAAAGGAATGAAAAAACAACGTTTACTTTCATCAAATTTTTGTCTAGCCTCTTGATTGAGTTATAGCTATTGTTACTAATTTATTGCTATTTTTTGCAACATGCCCATGATTTTTTTCTGTTTCAGACTGAAAGTAAATCTGAATAGATGAAACCTAATTTAGGTACGTGCTGTTAGGTTCTGTTTTTTGGGGGATAGATTAAAAATACAAGAGAAAGCACAAGACAACATGATCTCTCACATGTATGCATATGTTCAACTGCATATCTTTTGTTGATAATCTCCAAAACATACATATTTTGACTTCAGTACCATACCAGATACTGGAAACCAAGTGATAAAATGACTTTACTCTGGGATGTGAATGTCATTGAGTCAGCATCTTTCTACCAAATCGTTAATCTCTGCCCAGGTCCAAATTGCTTCAGTGATTTCCTATCACTCAGCATTTTCCTTGGTGAAGGACCCTTCCAATACAAGTCTTCTGGCTTTTCTTTCTTCTACAGGGAAGGCTTTCTCTTAGCAGCTATTTCTAAAATGAGGCTGATGATGAGACTGATAGATGAAGAAACTTATCTCTGAGGTTTGTCTTCTTGCACCTGCTGATAGCACTCACTTCTCAACTCTTTATACCTAAAAGATATACTTCTCTATTATTTCAACAATTCTGACGCTGCTCATTCTTTACTTATTTTCAGAGATGTTTATGAGATTTCAAGCTCCTTAACTAGACATATACAAAGAGCAAGAAAACAACAAAAAAATTCTCCCTGGTCTTTCCTGGAACTAACAATAGAATACTTGACCAAGAACCAAGATTACAGACTATCTCAGTGTTAGTGGAACCATTTCACTGCTCGAAGTTTTCTTTTAAAACACACAGTTTGCACTGTATTGTTAATCTACTTGGAGAGATATTATTATTTTTAAAAAATAAATATCTGCTGAGATGAGTATCAGGCAATGGCTCTCAAAGTGTAATCCCAGGACCAGCAGTATTAGCAAATTCCGAGTTCCCACCTTAAACCTGCTGAGTGTGAAGCTCTAGGGGAGGAATCCAGCAATTTGTGTTTCAACAAGCCCTCCCAGGTGATTCTGATTTACGCTGAAGTCTGACAACCACTTGCTTAAGAATTTGGAAAGTCTTAGAAATAAGGGCAGGACTGGGTGGGGAAAATGGGGAGGTCTGATTGTCTTTATGCTTGCTACTCATGTAATCACACAAATTGGTGTCTGCAGGAAACACTTTTATTTGTTTGTAACAAATAACTGGGAGCTTGCCAGTGGTGAAGAAGATACCCAGAGAACATTGTGAATATATACTTGGTTTCTCCAACCTGGACAGACCAAGAGCCTTTATTTCAAGATCCTGCATGAGTAATTCCCCTCAGGTGGAGGGCTGTTGGTTTTTTCAAGCACCCAGCCACAACTGCCGCTGCATTCTATTCTCTTTAATGCTCAATCAGTGCCCCTGGCCATTTGATGATCATTCCACCCTAATGTTGTGAGGTATTTAGTCCAAATAGTACAATCCACTTTTGCTTTCTTTCTCTTCTAGTAAAATTTATAGGTTGCTATAATAGCCTGTGTCTGCCCCAGACCACAATTATAAAAATAATAATAAATTACCTCGCTTTCTCTGGGTTTTCTTTCAGGCTCAACATGTGGTTTGTGGCTTACGGGGTATTGATTGTACATTATCAGTTTAGCTCACACACTGACAATTACATGTAGCGCCAAGGTAGCCGTGACAATGTAGTCCAGTTGCCATAGCAATGAAAGAAGGCCTATTGCTGCTACCTACAACCTGCTTTATAGTGATAAATGTGCTGCTCATTTCATTTTAATTGAAATTTGAAATCATAGTCTCTAGCAAGGAATAAATGGACTCACTCCCCATTTTTCCCCCTTGGCCACACAAAAACAAGTAGTAATAGGAAATATTTGAGCATTTTTAGAAAGTAAATATCAAGTTTTTGAGAGTATGTTTTCCAGTAGTTTCATGGGTACTAGAAACAGATGAAGAGTGATTCTTTGCTGAATAAAAATTGAATTAGCTCTCATGTTTTTGCATTCTTAATTAACTGCTATTTTTTATTTCCCTAAGTCCCTCATCTTAACAGCTTACCCTGCCTGGTGTACTTTATATAATAGAGACTTTAATGGATTTACTTGCTGAGTTTAGTTCATATCTAAAAACTCACAGCAGATATCATAAGGTACTTGAAAATTAGAATCACAGGGCCCTGTGGAAGCTTTTACATAATTGAAAAACTTGATAATAAATATTTATCCATGTATGGTTTCACTTCTATGCCAGTGCCTCATCTATGCCTTAGACCTAATAACCTTTATGTGATGTCATGACTACATACTACAGTCATATACAATCTGTAGTGCTATATGTAGCAAAGAGAGAGAGAGACACTGTGAAATATAGTCAGGAATGAAGAGATTCTTTGTCAGTCAGTTCAAAAAAGAAATTTAGTACAGAAAACCAACCAACTATGGAAATTAAGAAAGTAACTAAATATATATAGACAAGTGTGTGTATGTATGTGTGTGTGCATATATATGTGTGTATATATATATATATATACACACACACATACATGTAGGCATGAAGTGCCAAACTATTTTTAAAAGTATGAACTTGATCTATAAAGATTCTAAATAGGTCAGTGGAAGACTGGGTCAAATCTGAGATTCCACTTTGACCTTTTGATCTTTATCTGAAAGAAATCAGATGATTTCCCTTTTCCAGTGCAAGCCTGTAAGTTAGCACAATATTTTGTTTCCCTGGACTATATGGAGTGTATAGTAGATATTTAAGACAGAGGGAAACCTATGATGGGGAGTAAGATTTAACTAGGGTAATATGAAATAAAGGATCTCCCCTTAAAGAACTTATGATGACATGTGGCTGGGTACGGTGGCTCACGCCTGTAATCCCAGCACTTTGGGAGGCCAAGGCAGGTGGCTCGCTTGAAGACAGGAGTTCAAGATAAGCCTGGCCAGCATAGTGAAAACCCGTCTCTACTAAAAATACAAAAATTAGCCAGGCGGATGTGGGTGCCCATAATCCCAGCTACTGGGGAGGTTGAAACACGAGAATCTCTTGAACCCGGGAGGTGGAGGGTGCAATGAGCTGAGATCGCGTCACTGCATTCCAGTCCTGGGCAACAGAGTGTGACCCTGTCTCAAAATTAAAAAAAAAAAAAAAAAAACAGAGGTTATGATGACATGAAAACTTATTTTTTTATAAAGTGACCTCAGCAACTGTGCACAGGGTGGGGCATCTCATGTGAAAAGCATCTCAATCATTGATTCCTAAGCTCTGCTTTTAGAAGGAGTAAACATGGCTTGGGAATTAGATGGCTCCCATCTGTGAAAACAAATTCTTATCAGTGGTGTTTTTTGGGTGGATGGGTTATAATAAAAATGAAAGTATGATTTCCCTTATATTTTAGTCTTTACTGTAACTCCTAGTTATAATCATGGTCCTCCAAATAATTATGATGATAATAAAATGATTAATATCAGTTCAATTTATTTGTATGTCCTTATTAATACCTACCGAGTACCTAGCATGTGTGAAGACAATATTCTGAGTCAGCAGCCACCAACCTTTTTGGCACCAGGGACCAGTTTCACCAAAGATAATTTTTCCATGGACTGGGGTTGGGGGATGGTTTTGAGATGATTCAAGTACATTACATTTATTGTGTACTTTATTTCTATTATTACTATATTGTAACATATAATGAAATAATTATGCAACTCATCATAATGTAGAATGAATGAGAGCCCTGAGCTTGTTTTCCTGCAACTGGACAGTCCCATATGGTGGTGATGACAGACAGTGACAGATCATCAGGTATTAGGTTCTCATGAGGAGCATGCAGCCTAGATCCCCAGCATGCACGGTTCACAGTAGGGTTCACACTCCTATGAGAATCTAATGCTGCCACTGATCTGATAGGAGGCAGAGCTCAGGCAGTAATGCAAGGAGTGGGGAGCGGCTGTAAATACAGATGAAGTTTTGCTTGCTCACCTGCTGCTCACCTCCTGCTGTGTGACCCCGGTTTCCAACAGGCCACAGACCAGTACTGGCCTTTGGCCACGGGTTGGAGACCCCTGTTCTATGTGTTAAGACAAGACTTGGGCCTTCATGGAACCTATATTCTAGTAGGATTAAGACAGATATTAAACAAGTAATTACACAATAAATTACTTAAGTTCAATTATAATGAAGAAAAATATTAGATTCTACAAGAGATTATAAAATCTACTATAAAATTCTTTAGTGTTAGCAGATAATTTACTCACCATTTAAAGATTGCATCATTGATTAAATCAATTTTGAAATGGGAAGTGACTTTGGAAAACAGACTTACTACAAACAGACACATAAAGAAAAATCTGGTGCACATTAAAGAGAAGTATTGCTATAAAATCAGAATAGATTAAGTCTACATTTGAATTACGCCATGTGTCAAGTTTGTTAAGCATATAGATTAGATAAGATGTAACTATTATTTTGCTCTTGACCTACTTTTATTTTTTATACACTTAATTCTAAACCTTTGGATTGTATTGAACTTTAAAATACATATATTTGATTCATTTAAGTTTAAATAATTGAAATTATTATCAAAATCTCATTGTTCTGCTTGAAGCAGTAACTCTACTTCCCCATACTTCAGTTTTTCATGTGTTATAGCAAGATTTGTACTAGAATTATCCAGTTCAGCCCAACCACATCTTTCTGTTTCATCCTTGCCTTGACTGTTAATTAACTCAGTGGATTTTTATGTCATGAAAGCATTTGTTTTCTAATACGTCTTCATTTTAATGTAAGATGGTTGAAAAGAAGGACCAAGTCCTCTGAGAACCCCAGAGCAAGAAGTAAAATGCCTCACATCTGACGAATGCTCCGTAAAATGTGTAGTGGGAAATCTTGATTATATGCTCATTAAAACATATATCTAAGTATTTAAAGTAGTAAGTTTGGCATTCAAAAGGTAAAACTTTCAAAATTCTAACACAGTTCTTGTTTGGACTAACTCTAGTCTATAATCACAACTCTGCTGTTTTCTTGTCTGCACTGTGCTCATATAATGGCTATGTCTATTACCGCCAAAGCCCGGCTCACGACCTACAATGGCATCCTGTTTCTTCACTTGTTTTTCTTTTGCTTATCTGACAAGCTCTTGCATTCATAAAAGTCGAAAGGATTCGAGCTTAACATTTCAGTCCCACAAGGTCGACTTCCATGGCGCAGCCTGGAACACCTTGTCTGTGAATAGATCTGGAATCCTCAAATGGATTTGAAGCCACTACCAGCAACAGGTCTGAGGTCATGGTACCCAAGAAGAAAACTGAGGCTAGGGAAACACAGAGAGTCTTTCCACAATTCAAAGTAATACCAAAGCAGCCACAATAGCAGAGGTGGGGAGAGATGTGGGCATCAGATTGCCTAGAGCTCTAACAACCTGTCTTTCACATAGAAGCTTCTCTTCAGACTTCAGGCTTCAGAATCTTAAATGTGGGTAGGGTCCTTCATTTAGTGTCAAAGAATTGATTAGAAAGCTCCTGCAATGTAAGCTCATTAATGACACCATTTTGGCAGGCCAGATGACATAATTAGCCCAAACAAGGTATGAAATCTACAGTGTTTTAGGCACCTGTTCATTATTAATTTTTAATTTTGTAATAAAAGAGACAAAGAAGGAAAGGAAACAGCAAGAGAAGACAATTCATGCTTATCGGTGAAAAAGAACAAGATATAAATAAAAAGATTCCAAGATAACATTTGCCAGATGTGGATAGTACCTTCAGATTTCCATTATCCTTCTCAAGACAGTAGCATTTACAAAAACTGTATCATCCCTACCCTTACAAAGTAGATGCTATGTCAATAGTGTCTTTATAGGATGCACGGATAGTCCTCGAACTAAAGTAGAATCACAAATTCTGGTCTCATCACAGACATTCATTTAAGGAACATCTCCCTCCCCCACCCCCATGCTAACCTGAGCTTTCTGGAGGATGATAAAAGCGACCTGAATAATGCAGTGCCTAAGTCTCACTAATGAGGAGAGCCAGGGGTAAAGAGTTTAGCACTGAGTGACTGAGGATAGTATCAAAGGAAGATGTCATCCTTGGGACTTCTCTGTAAATACCAGCATGTGTTTTGTTTTGTTTTGTTTTCCTATCAGAGAGGTGTCTTTATTGGCAATCACCAATGGAAATTGCTCTCTAATTTTCCTCTAGTCTTCTTATTTGTGTTGTTTGTATATGAAAAGATGAGATGAATAGTTAAGGATGCTGCACAAATCCTTTGGCTTGGTCCTATAGGCTCTCAGGGTTTTTTGATATCATGTGGCATTTGTGGCAAATTGAGTTGTGCTGTAATTTTATTAACAAGCTTCACATCTCAGAATATTTTACAGAAATGCACCTAACACAGTTGACATGTTGTTTATTAAGAGTTACATCATCTTAACAAGTTATTATTATGATTCCTTTTAAACATCATTATCATTCTAATAAGTTATTTCTTATTTCTAATAAGCTCATGTCTTAAGCAGAAATACTAATACCCAGGAAATTTTCTGAGGACTGGCTCACTTATAATGAAGGGAAGTCGCTACACACTCTAAGGTGTCTTCTCTCATCTTCTTCATGAGAAATCCTGGACACTTGCAGATTCATGACAATTCAGAGATTATTAATCCAATTGCTTTTAATAAAGACTGTCCTGAAAGATACACATGGTGAAACATTCTAATTGTAAGAGGTTCATAGAGCAAACAATTCTGAAATATCTATTTCCATATGATTTTAACAATTTGACACTTGGGATTTTTTTTTTTTTTAGACAGAGTCTTGCACTGTTGCCCAGGCTGGAGTGCAGTGACACAATCTCAACTCACTGCAAGCTCCACCTCCCAGGTTCATGCCATTCTCCTGCCTCAGTCTCCCGAGTAGCTGGGACTACCGGTGCCCACCACCACACCCAGCTACTTTTTTGTATTTTTAGTAGAGACGGGGTTTCACCATGTTAGCCAGGATGGTCTTGATCTCCTGACCTTGTGATCTGCCTGCCTTGGCCTCCCAAAATGCTAGGATTACAGGCGTGAGCCACCACCGCATCCAGCCCATACTTGGGAATTTTTACTACAGCTAATTTAAATTTTTTATTTGAATCCTGTTTTATATATGAGGATACTATTTCTTCTTTACAGCATTAAATTTTCTAGATGAAAAAATACTCATTTCCCCCCAAGATTTTATAAAATAATTTCTGGCACTTCTCTAGGTTTTCTAGCTGTATGTTGTTTTGAGATGACTTGAAGTCAAACTCTCTAGGTTGAATCAAGGCTGTCCCCACCACTTACTGTCTGTCTGTCTGACCTTAAGTTATTTAACCTCTCAATGTGGGGATGTTCATGGTACATATCTCATAGGGTTTCTGGGTGGATAAAATGTTCTGATACATGCAAAATAGTTAGGATAGTATTTGCCTGGCGTACATTAAGCACTCAGTAACTTATAGCTATTCTATTTTATTCCATTCCATATTAATGGTTCAACATGAAATAGAATTGCCTGCAAACAAATCATGACATCAAGGGTGTTACCTGAAAAAAATGGTGTTTCTTACTTAAATATATTAAGTAAATATAGGGCTGTGTACAAATTTTAAAATTTTGCCTTACTGTGGGACTTTTAGACCTTTTCATATATAAATAGGTATTGTGTATATCCAACATGGCTAACATGCCATGTCTCTCTCTTTTTTAAGAATCACCCACTAACATCTCCAGTGAATCAAATTTTGAAAACCATGGGCAGTCACAATAAGACACGTGTCTGAAAACCCCAAAATTGATTTTTTTCATGCTTTCAGTAATTACATTGAAATTGTCCCAAAGGCAGAGAAAAGAAAAAGAAATCAAGTCTCCAGAATTTCTCTATTCTTTAAAAAGAAACTCCACCTTGATTTTTGGTGAGGAGTAAAAGATCTCACTTGAATGGTAGTTACATTTTGTGATGTGAGGGTGTCAGCTTTTCCTCCAAGGGTGACCTCCCAAGAAGGGCAGGGTCACTCACTTCTACTACACTTCCCAGCTGTCTCTGTTGGCTTTGCAGATTCCTGTCTTATGACTCTACAGGGAATCCATGATGTAGATGTTCCTGTATTCCAGCAGGCAAATGATACCGGTCAAACATTTAAGGCCATTAACAAGAAGTTAAATCAGCAACAACACTTATATAGAGACATTAATTCAGGGTAAATGCAAAATGTGTTGCAGCATCGATTCTGGCATTTTTCTCTGCTCCTAATAGATCTGAGCATTTGATCTATATGTTATATAGACCTAAATGAAGGGAAATAAACATCCGGACAGATTCCCTCCGATCGAGTTTCCTTCTCACCATTTTTCTGCTTTGGTAGTTAACCAAGGCCATGGACTTCGTTCACCTAGAACCAGCCTAAAATTAAGGATGCTGGCCAGAGTACCAAAGTGTGGTGCTTGTAGCATTTAAGCATACAGATAAATTATTTTTGAAAAATTTCAAACCAGTGTACCATGAGCAGAGTCAGAGCCCCTCTTGAAGGCAGGTTGGTAAATTTCCAGAACCACTTAGCAGTTTTCATAGGTGACAAGGCATTGTATTGTTGTTTTTATTATTGTTTGGAGCTAACATTTGTTTCCAGGAACTGGGTTAAATGGTTCAAATTCATTATCTCATTTAATCTTCACAGTATTCCTGTGAGGTAGAAAGTATTGTTATCTCCATTTTAGAGACAGCACTTATAGAAGAGGCATCTGGAGCTAAAACAGATTAAATGACCTTTTCCTTTAGGTTCAGAGTAAATGTCATATTGCACCCCAGAATAATTCAGTGTTCACCATAATGATTTACCCTTCTAAAAGGTAATATAATGCAATTTTCAGAAATTAATCATTCTAAAAAATGTGTAAGCATAAGAAAAAAATAGCAAATGTCCTTTTCTAGCATCACACTAGATTTTACAGGTGATTACAAGAAGACCCTTTTGAGATTTTCAGCAATGGATTTTCCTTGGATGAGATGGAAGATGCTCTCAGCTGGTGTGACTAAATTGTTTGTGACTTGAGGACGTGGGTCATGCCCTCTGTGTGTACCACTCACTATATCCCTCATCATAGTTCCTGCATAAAGCAGAGATTCAGAAGGGTTTGTTGAGAACATGGATGACAACCCAACACTGTAACCCAGCAGGTGGTGCCTTGGTGTAACATTGGTAGGTTTTGTTTGCCTTTGTACATTTTTACCATAAAAGAGGTCGACTCAAGTTTCTATCTTGTTGAAAGTTCATTACACAGGTATCCCTTATTCCTTCATTCAACATTGCAAAGAAAACATTTGTAACATGCTTTGAGTCATTATTAAGAGACATTTCATACAGTCAAAAAATAGCATGAATTTATTAAATTCAGTACTTTGGGTGATAAATTGAGAGGAAACCTTTATTGCAATTTGGTGGTGATAGTGGAGAGTCTCTTTCCAAATATAAGACCTAGCATTAAGAAGTATTTCCAAGTCTCCTATTTGAGGAAACTGAAATCTCTAAATTTGAGATATGTGGAAAAAAATAGGCCATTTTCAAGCAAATGTGTGTTGCTGTTAACCCTTTGGCTTGTACAATACATATTTCTTTTTTTTAGAATATACTGGAAAGATGAAATCTCTAATAGGTATCTTTCTGGAGAATAATCTTTATAGCAAGGTTTTCTTTACACAGGGCAACCATGCACATGTGGCTAATGGATCTCCAGACAAAGGCCATTTCTTCCCTAAAACAAAGCCAACAAGGCAATTGAGTCAAATAACTTCAAACTCCCCAGAGGGGACAGCAGCCATTCTTAAATCCACCATACTTTTGAATAGCTATCATTGGTCATTTTCTTCCAAATGGCTTTGTAAGTGTCTGGGCATCATGTGATTGCTTTGGAAATCCTCCGTTTTTCAGAATGCTGGGACTGCCGCTTAGTCCCTTTCTTCTTTATCTCTTCCTTCCCGTCCCTCGCACTGTTCTGCCCAACACAAAGTTCAAGTCATCTAGAGACGAGTATGGCTTTTGCTTTTGTAGGGACTTTTTCCTGAGTCCCTTCCCAGCAGGGTACATGCAATATAGGCCTGTGAGAATAACTTTCTGCAGTGGCACAGAACAGTGAAAACTATAAGTCAATCTATGGTGAGTGCAATCCTACATTATTTCATGCATAAAAAAGTCATACATCTGTATACTTATATAACCTATTTCACAGTAACAATAAAAACATATTTATCGATTCATCAGAAGATAGATTTGTGTGTCTATCCAAATGTATTACACTGTGATTTTTCTCTTCCTTGACAAAGATTTCCCTGAAGACAATATTTATGGCAGGGCAGGAATGTATATTACACTTGAATATATGTTCTGACAAAGAAGCACATTGCATTTTGGAATTGGGCTATACTGGACATTCTTCAAAAAATCTTCTAAAGGGAAGTAATGTTTCGTCTAGTCATTTGTTCAGATTTCCCTACAATTTTTAGCCAGCAGTCCTTCATGGATCAGATATTGTATCAAAAAAGAAGGGGAAAATATTCTTGCCATGGAGACATTTTCAGATTAAGTTGAAAAGGTCCATAATCCTTACTGAAAATTTTTTTTATCATCATCAGGCTATTCTTGACAGTCAGTAAAATATCAGCTCTTTCTCATTTAACTGACAGATTTCCTCTTTTCGCTTTCTTTCTTCCCTCTCTGTATCTATATCTATTCTCTTTTTCAGGGCTCACGGCATATAGTAAGTATTGAAAAAATGAATTTAAGTCTAATTTATACATACTTGTGAAACCTCATTCCTTATGACAAAGACCTTAAGCTTTTCTAAATGCAGAATCAGCCACTGGTTATTTTTAATGGACACGTAGTGGTTGCTGTTTTCTGGGGTGCAGGTTTCGTTAGGGTCATTGCTGGCATTTGGCTATGTTCAGTTGCCCCAGTGTGCTACTGAAAGTGAGTGTCCAAACTCCAATAATGTTTGGTTTGTCTCGAAATTCCGAGGTTATATATTGAAAGAAGCCATACACATTCCAGTTACCCATCCAAAGAATTCCTGAAAAAAGCAAATTATTCTTAAGATCTCCTGGAATTCTGAATCTCTTGGTGGAGATGCATGGTAGGGAAAAAGGAAACTTGATCTGGTTTATTCTGAACCCTTTCTTCTCATTTAAACCTTCTTCTAAGTCACTTGAAAACTGTTGAGAAGAACATATAGGCATTATGAAAGAAACTATGCTGGTAGCAGAATTCTTCAAGGTCTCAGGATTTGCCCTTATAAAAACTATACATAATCTAAAGCATAATAGCCAAAACAATTCAGTGTGAATCAGACATACACATACATAATTGTCTATTGAGTTTCCCATCTCCACTAAGTCATGGTCACTGTGGGTTATGGCAACTAAAAGCCAAAGGAAGTTAACCGAAAGCCCCCCAGGAGAAAATACTCTTTTGTAGTCTTTGGACAAGGCCTGAGTATCAGCAGGACTGGAGTTCTAAAGATACTGCTATGCCCATTGCATGAGACACATGAACTAATGAACTATAGACAAGTCATCATACCAGTATTTCAGGAAGTGAAACTGATATAAGAACACAGGCCAGACACCAACTCAAACAAACTACGGAAGCAGGGAGAGCAAACTGAAATACAAAGGCATGGCCAGTAGCCAGAGCAGGAGTGCCTCAGAGATTGATGATAGGTAAAGACAGTTTATGTACCAGTTGATCTAAGGACAGTTCTGCAGGGAGGTAGCCTTTTGAAGGTGATGGCTCAGGTTGGCCTACGTGTTCCTGCCCAGTTTTGAAGGTGTCATAAACCAGTGGGATTGGGGATCTGTCTGGCTGCTGACTTCTTGAGTAACTATGTCCCCACTTACATTGGGGTCTTGGCATAATTTGTCTCCTGACAAAGAGAAAATAGAAAATATCCAAATATTGCAGCCTTATAACATAGACAACTAAATAAAAGACCTTTCCTTTCAGCATTGATGACAGTAAACACTATTAATAGCTTTCTATTTGCCAGGTATGTGACACATGATGCTGAAATCTTGCAACAACCCAGTTAGAATGACTTACTGAGACTTGAAGTTAAGTCTGCCTAAATGTTTATAGCAGGTGATTAAAATATGGACTTAACTGCTAATTTGTTCGTATTTAAGATCCTTGACCTTTCCACTTTGTTATAATAGTACATATTGATATTCTACTGGCAATGAGTAAGCATGCCTTACCACTTCACACATAGAAAAGCTGACTTCTAAGAAAATCTCAAATAGAGGTGGTCAGGAAGCCACAGGACCAAAACAAGAACCCAGAAAAGACAGTACTCACCAGATGATGCTTGCATTCTACCCTGTGGATACAATGAGTAAAACTTGGGTACTAAAGTCAAACAGAACTGGATTGGAATCTCAACACTTACTTGCTGTATGACTTCTCTAGGTTAGTGATCATCTCTAAGTCTTTGATTCTTGTTCTGTAAAATATGATAATAGTAGGGATAATAATAGTGCCTACTTTAGAAATAGTTGTCAAGATTAAAGTGCTTGGCTCAGTGCTTGACACAGGGTAAACATTCAACCTATAGTCATTCATCTTCGGTACTCTTGTCTCACCAAAGAACCAAGCAGGAGGTGTTGGCCATATGCAACCTTGAAATAGAACATTAGATGTGATAAAATGGACCCCACAGGAAGTATTTGGGGATATTTTAGGCATATTTTCTAGTATACATATGCAATATTAAATAATATTTTCCAAACCAATGCTATTTAACCTCAAATCCAGCACAGTGAAAAAATATTGAAAGGTAAAAGAAGAAGTCATTTCACTTCCATAGTTCTCAGAATTACCATGTAGATATCAAAAGGTCTCTTCCAGCTTTGAAAGTCTGTGCTAATTTTGTTAAACCCCTACTATGTGCAAAGTTTGTCACTGGGACGAATAAGGTTGACACAATCAGAGAAGCAGTATGTAGAGAGACATGCACAATTCTTTTAATTCTTTTTTTTTTTTTGAGATGGAGTCTCACTCTGTCACCCAGGCTGCAGTGCAGTGGCACAATCTCGGCTCACTGCAATCTCCACCTCCTGGGTTCAAG
>NW_012116265.1:14496748-14538878 GCF_000951035.1 Colobus angolensis palliatus | reverse complement strand
CAAAGTCTTTATTTCTAGAGAAAGTTGAGTTTGTATACTGCCTTCAAATAGTCAAAACAATTCTTTTATTTTTTTTTTTTTTGAAACGGAGTCTCCACCCAGGCTGCAGTGCAGTGGCACAATCTCGGCTCACTGCAATCTCCACCTCCTGGGTTCAAGCGATTCTCCTGCCTCAGCCTCCCAAGTAGCTGGGAGTACAGGCGCCCTCCACCATGCCTGGCTAATATTTGTATTTTTGGTACAGATGGGGTTTCACCATATTGACCAGACTGGTCTCGATCTCCTGACCTTGTGATCTGCCCTCCTTGACCTCCCAAAGTGCTGGATTACAGGTGTGAGCCACCGCGCCTGGCTATATACAATTCTTAAAATTATCCAAAATGATAAATTTACCCTATGGCTTTGTCATAGAAGAATTTTAAAGACAATAAAAAAAATTGAACTTCTGAGAAGAATGGTAATATTATAAATATGCTGTAGCCTCTAAATAAGAATAGTGATATTTAAAGGAATATAAGTTAAAGAGAGAACACTAAAGGGAAAAGAGAGATGGATTTTACCCTCTGGATCTGACTTTGGTTTTAAATTGCGTAGGCAAGAGATTGGTTAGAGAGATTTATTTCAAGCTTTAGTAATGTATTAGCAGTGTCACAGAACAAGGGATATGGTTAAAAGAAAGAAGGTGAGAAATACGAAGAAACAAGATAGTGTCTTGTAATCTGATTTATTTAAATTTAGATTATATTGCTGTTGCATTAATCTTTGTATAAATCATAGTTCTAAGCACATTAAGCTTATCTTGCAGTCAATTTTTCATTTTGCAAACCTTAACCAATGTTTATTATTTTAAGCTGTGAACTTTTTTTAATCATTGAGAAGGACCTTCTCAAGTGAAATTTAGGTCCCAAATGGCCAAAGTAACCAATGGGTAGGGAAAAAAAATCTGTTTAAACTCTCAGTTCATAGTTATATGTAAACATCTTGAAGACAATAGTAAAGGAAAGATAAAGAAATCAGGTGGATGGAGAAGATACACTAGAGGAGTGAGATCCTCACATGAGTAGTGTTTTCTAATGCGTTTTTCTTGAATGATGGCATCTAGGAATTCCTATCAAGTATGGAATAGTTTACCTCTGACTAGCACTGCCCTACAAAACATTGTCAGTTTATTCTAGGACTGCAATGTTCAGAATGCAGATAAGATCGATTCAATCCAGATGAGACAATCCTATAAATGTAATAATAGAAATGACTATTTGAAACTTGAAAATCAGAAGTGTTTTAACTTTCTTCAAACCCTTAGACTATAACAAAATTTTTATTCTAATGTAATTAGTGCAAATTTCAGAGGATATACTTATATCAAGAATATTCCTGTGGGAGAAATAGAAACTTCTAAGGAGAGGTTTCTAGGATTCTTAGACAACCAAAATTTCGTTTGACTCAGACCCTGATATTACATTTTCCCAGGATTCCTCTCACTTGTGCTATTTTCAGTGATTGCTCAGGTTATTTCGAATGATGGCATACATATATCTTCTCTGGCATGCAAAAATGCCAGAACCTTATTTTTCCTCCCTCTGTTCCCAGAAAGAACTAAGAACGGCCTAGCCTTGAGCTAAATTGTACAGCTGACTGTTTGTTTTGGGAACTTCCATATGAACATATTTGGTGTTGCACTGATACATCCCAGGAACAGAATTGTCTGACTGGAAGAACAATTCTGCTCTGGAAATTTCTAGCACATGAGAAGATAGCTGGAGGGTATGTTTGTCTGGCTAGTTTGGAGGCTGGCTGGTGATATAAAGGAAAGTAAGAAAAAGGCAAAGATATCCTTCAGAGGACTCCCCCAAAAGAAAGCAGCAGCTATGAAGTTTTATTCCTGAAGTTGGACAGGCAGTCAGACCCAAGAGGTCTCAGTGTCTCTCTCTGTGTTGGATGTAATCGCTTTTCATTGTCAATACTGAAAGAAGGCACACAAGAGACAAAGGAAATGTTTGTGTATAAACCTGGCTTTGGTTTTTCAAAGACAGTCTTCTTATACCTTCAGATCTCCTAGATGAGCTGGGCCTTACAGAAAATACAAGTCTTGAGCTCTGTTTGTTTATAGTTTTCAAATTCTTAGCTTCTGCCTGTAAGATATCTCATGTGATTAACTGATTTTTCTAATTTAAGGGGGTTTTTTTCTGTGAAGGAAGAGGCTATAAAGTCACATTTTTATCTTATTTTCTTTTTTCTTTTCCAACATTTCTGCTCTTTTTTCCACATTCCTTGTCACTGTCAAAACTGGTAATTAATCAAGAGTCAGTCATGGATGGCTCCTTTTCTCTCCCCTTCTTATCCTTCCTTTTCCTGCCTGAGTGATGAAGAATGATGTCCTTGTCCTGTACCCCTGGCTTTCTCTCCTAGGACCATTCAAGCCAGACCCCATGACAAGATGCTCCCAGTGAGGGGAGAGCACTGGGAATGACAAATGTGACTCCGGGAACCCGGGCATCAAGGGGTGGACTTCCTGATGTCTACCACTTGCCATCATCTGTCTCTCCATGTCAGGAGGCCTTTGGGAAAAGCAGAAACAAAAGAGAAAGGAAAAGTTCTCATCCCTGCCTTTTAGCATCATGAAAAGCCTGGAGGTACCTTTGCAATAGCACTAAAAAGTGATGAGTCTTGAGTCTTTCCCAAGGTTTTGATACCCACCAGTCCATGAGTATACATGCAGGCATACTTTTACTCTCTACTTTCTCCAGCTTAACTTTTTTCCAAGTGTCTGGGGAAAAATAAGAGCAAACATCTTTTGTAAAATTGGACATATCTCTTCTTTCATTATATGATTGGTTTATGTCTCTGAACAACTTAAGACTCAGTCTTTACTCTTATTTAACTGAGGAGATTAGGGGAAATACTTCCTCACCCACCACAGAGTCTGAAATTCTGCTGTTAGAGACTCATGCCTTTGGGTGAAAATGTTGCATCTCCAAGAAGACCCATGAAAATAGAAGTGATTCTAGGTAGAATGAAGATACAATATAAGCTAATCAATGACACCCTCCTATAAATTCCTTTAGCAGATCTATTTACTGTGGAGATCCCTAGTGGACAGCATGGCCTTAAGGAATTGGGAAATAAAATAGTTAACTTGAGATAGGTTGGAAGAGAAAATAATTCCTGAGAAAGGAACACAATACTGCCTGAAAATAGTACTAATGTATTTTTACAGATTAGTTTTTGCTGGTTCCTGGACCAAATGACTAGATGGGAATTCTTATTCTCAGATTTGCTTCATAACCACTTAAGAAAAATGCCAGATTGACATTCTCAAGTTACAACCTAAAATCCCAGGGAGGGAGCACACTAGTCAGGGGTAAGATTAAATGAGGCAAAAGTGACTGCATCGCACTTCACTGTCTATAGAGGCTATTGACAGATTTATGCAGGCTGAGTTAAGTGAATGACTTGATAGCCTGGATCACATCTATCTGTGTTTTTCACAGCCATTGTGTCTTAGTTTGTTTTATGCTGCTGTAACATAATGCCCCAGACTGGGCAATTCATAATGAATAGGAATTTATTTGGCTTACAGTTCTGGAGGCTGGGAAGTCTTACCGCATGACACTGACATCTGGCATGAGCCTTTGTGCTGCATGATCCCATGGTGAAAGTTATCACATGGCAAGAGAGCATGGGAGAGAGCCAAACTCAATTTTATAACCAACTCACTCCTGTGATAATGACACTGATCCATTCATGAGAACAGAGCCCTCATGACCTCATCACCTCCTTAAGGTCCCATTGTTCAACACTGTTGCATTGGGGATTAACTTTCCAACGCATGAACTCAGGGGGACACATTTAAACCATACCAAACACCCACTCTATAGAATGTTGCCCTTAATATGCTGTGATGTATCTATATCTATATATATATATTTCCTTTTCAGTGCATTTTAGTATATTAGTTGGCTCTCATTTGCTTACTTAAACTGTTATATGAAAAAAAAGAAGAAATACGCTGCAAAGATACAGAGGTATATTGTGAAGCTCAAATTAGATCAAGAATGTTATTAATTTAATTAGTTATCCGTGCAGTATGCTGCATAACAAAAAAACACAATATCTCCAGCAACACAGGACAATAAACATGTATTTCTTATGGAGCTGTGGGTTGCTTGAGGGTCAGCTATTGCAGCTTGAGATTGGCTAAATGGCTCCACTAATCTCAGCTGGGCTCACTCAAGGGCCTGGGGGTCAGTTGAGGTTCAGGTTATATAGGCTTTGCTCAGCTGGGTTAGGTCAGCTGTATTACACATCCCTTATCCTATTTCTGGGTCCAGCCTGCTAGCTTGGGCATATTCTTTTCTGTTTTTACAGGTTAATTTTGGCTGCTTACTGGACCAAATGTCTCTATGGAAATTCTTCTCAGGTTTGCCTTATATCCACTCAAGAAAAATGTCATATTGACATCCTCAAGTCCCAGTCTAAAAACCTGGGTAGGTGCATGCTTGTCAGGGGATGAGGTCAAATTAGGCAAATGTGACTTCATAGCCCTACTGTAACCAGCTGGAAAATAAGAGAATGAACAACAGACAAAAATAGTCCTGTACCACATTAATGACATTCTGATTATTTGAATTAGTTAATTTTGCTAGGAGTAGAGGTAATAAGAGTGTAGTTCTCAGTTGCTGCTTACCCAGAACAAGATTCTTAGTAAATTTGAACTAGATTCTTAGTAGGAAGACTTTTGGGTGGCTTATCTATAGTTTTTCTTCTGTTTTTCTTTTCTTACTGTATCTGTAATTTTTAATTTTTTTTAATTCCATGACTTACTGGAAATCTCAAAGACTGTTTGAATAAACTCTGATTATCCATTCACTTTGTTGTCACTAACTCTACTGTCAAAAACCCAAGCCAGGCATCAGCTGGGTTTGGTGTCCTTAACCATGTTTTGAAGGCTGCTGACTGATCAGGGCGGTGGTTGCTGAAGGTTGGGGTGGCAAACAACAAAGAAGTTTGCCACATGGATTTTGACTTCCTTTCATGAAATACTTCTTTATAGCGTGCAACGCTATTTGATAGTATTTTACCCACTGTAGGACAGCTTTCAAAATTGTAGTCAATCCTCGCAAACCCTGCCGTTGCTTTTTCAACTAAGTTTATGTAATATTCTAAATCATTTGTTGTGATTTCAACAATGTTCACAACATCTTCACCAGGAGTAGATTCCATCTCAAGAAACTATTCTTTGCTCATCTGTAAGAAGCAGCTCCACATCTGTTTAAGTTTTATCATGAGATTGCAGTAATTCAGTCCCATCTTCAGGTTCCATTTCTGATTCCACTCTGCCACACATTTCTCTGTGAGTCTGTTAAAATATGGATAATCCAAATAACTTCTTTCTAATGTGATTTATATGAAATGGAAGCATGTTCTCTTTCCCCCTTATGTGCTCTTGTTTTGAATTGCAAATATTCAGTTTTGCATATATTTAAAAGTTATTTTGACAGTATGTAATGTAGATTTAAAACATTCTGAAGTTGGCTGTTTTCCCTTGATCAATTCTTTTTTTAGAAGAAACATTGTAAATAAATCAACAAGTGTCAGAGCATACAGTATAGTGAACAGCCAAGGACAATCTGTTATGGTATTCTGTGTATTAAAAACCAGTTTGTTTATACCACTAGGAGGATTTCATTTTTTAGTATTTGGATTTGATGGATTTAGTGAGAGTGATATAATTTGCTTCATTAGACAGCTATGCCACAGCTGAACAATGTGCATTACTCTTAATGCTAAAGGGAGATAAATGTAATGATAGAAAAAGTTGAGGGAACCAGTGAGGCAATATTCCTAGAATAAGCAGATGAAAATTTAACTATGATGCACGGAAGTTAAATGTCAGTAATTCCATTCAACTAGGTCAATGGAATGGGGGCAGGAACTTGCTTCATTGTAGAAGTGAAGCTGTTAGTTGTTTTACTTAGAAACCTTGAATCTGAGGAATCATCTCCAGAGAACACTTGATATGAGCTATACTTTTCTTGACTGATATTCCGAAATGGGGATTGAACTGTGAGAAAGATTACAAGTAATTTCTGAATTATCAAACTTAGAAAAAGCAAAACTGACCGAGCACGGTGACTCACGCCTGTAATCCAGCACTTTGTAAGGCCGAGGCAGGCGGATCACGAGGTCACGAGATGGGGACCATCCTGGCTAACACAGTGAAACCCTGTCTCTACTAAAATTACAAAAAATTATCTGGGCTTGGTGACATGCGCCTGTAGTCCCAGCTACTCTGGAGGCTGAGGTAGGAGAATCGCTTGAACCCGGGAGGCAGAGGTTGCAGTGAGCCGAGATCGCACCACTGCACTTCAACCTGAGCGACAGCGAGACTGCATCTAAAAACAAAACAAAACAAAACAAAAAAAAACAAACAACAACAACAACAAAAAAAAAGCAAAAACTTGGGACTTCTTTCTTTCCCTTCTTATTTTCACCTTTCTTTGTCTTCCTTCTCTTTCTGTTTCTTCTTTCTTGTCTCTCTATTTTTACCTTATTCATTTTGTCTCATGCCTTTCCATTTTTTATATCAGGAATTAAATACCCTCTAGAGTGAAATGATGAATAAAATCTACTAGTCCCATGAGAAGGACAAAATTTAATGTGTTGGCTTTTGTTTGTGATTTCCTGATGACAGCAAAAGAAGTCACACTTAGGATCAAAGATGAGAAAAAACAAACTACAATGTTCACTAATGTAATTTTTAAGGGAGAAGATATAAAGATTACCAGAGTTCACACTTTAAAATTGTTTGCAATCAGCTGAAAGTCGACAAAAGTTATATGTTGAAAAACATGTGAGAAAAAAGCAAGTGACCATTTAAGGTGATGTGTTAAGAGAAAATCAACGGATAGAGGTAGAAATGTGGATGAGGAAGACAACCACTATTCACTGGGGTAGTCAAAGGAAAGTTGACCTGGAACTGGATTTTGGACAACACTGAATAAGATTCAAACAGACAAACCATGACTGGGGCCCAGCTTGAGCAAAGATCAGAAGTAGCACTATTCCAGACATGTGAGAATATAAATTTGGCTCAAGTAGAAAGATGTGAAATGGCAGATAACTGTGGAAAAATAATTTGGGGAAAATTTATAAAAGGCCCGGAATGCTGAGGTAGAACCTTGGGTTCTATTCAGTACATATTTTGAGAACCACTGACGGTCACTATGGAGATGTGTGCAATATAATAGAACAAGAATTGAGAGGTCATTGGCTGGGGGAGTTTCCTAGACCCAGAGAAGGGTAAGAAGGGAGACATTTTGAAGGCTGGTTCATAAAGAGAATGAAGGTATCAATGAGACATATTTTAAAATCCGAGAGAAGGAGAGGAAACCTTTAGTTTTGAAGGTGAGAGTTTTGAGGTTTGGATGACTATGAAATAGTTGAGTGAGAATACCCATTTATCAGTGGGAAAATCCTGAACTAGAGTTTGAGAGAGTCTGCTAAGCTAAAGTTGTGGATTTGCGAGTTAGTCTCCCGAAGAGGCTGGTTGAATTCATAAATATGGACAATACCCCACAAAAAAGAAGTTTGCTTAGAGGGTTTGGCATATCCATGATGAAAGCATAACAGGGAAGCAAGGAAACACTGAAGAGAGGAGGGGTGGTCAGAAGAACTGTAGAAGTGGGGCAATATGTGGAATAGCGAGGGTCTCAGCACAGACAGAGGACCTGGGCCTTGAAGGCCAGCTGGGTCATCTGGAGATGCAGATGGAAGGAAATGGGGATCACTGGGGATGAAGAAGAAAAGGAGTACTAAACGTCTCTTAGAGTCATCATTTTGTCCGTAGAAACACATCGCTGGGAGGGAATGAGTTAGATTTTTCTTATTCTTCCTTCATTAATAAAAATGGGAAAACAGGTGGTGAAACAAATTGGAAAACAATGTACATACAACTAATACTCTTGAAGAAAGAGATTTCACACTGTCTCCTGCTAACCTGTTCTGATATTCAATGGCACTTGTTACCCAGGAGTTCTTTTTTAAATCATTATCTGAAATCCCCATTGCTCTCCTGTGAGCTGTTTTTTTGTTTTGTTTTGTTTTGTTTTGTTTTGGCTTTCCTCTGTGCATCCTCAGGGGACAGAAAGAACATATGGCAACTATCTCTCAAGTAATAATCCTTCAATTTTGGAAATACGTATTATACAAAATTTTTCCTCTCTAGCCTTGTATTCTTCAGGCTAAATAATACTAAGAAGTTTGGGATTTCTTTACGGTCATTTCTTCCCAGGACAATGACGCAGACTGAGTCAAATTCAGCTCCTGGGAGTTGGCTAAAATTTATATTGAAGTCACTGCTTTGAGTCAGTGAGCAGTATTGATGTCAAGTTTGCCTATTTAGGAAAACAATTCAAGAATGAAATGATGATGACCCTTTTGGAAACAACTATGTGCATCATTTGTATCCTGAGAGCACTTATCAAAACTAATAGGTGAATAATAAATATTTCCAAAAAAGAAAACTGATGGATAAAGTGGTGAAACTGTAGCATTTATCTCTTATTGCCAGTGCCTGGCACATACCAACTCAATTCATATTTGCATGAATTTATGAAAGCAAGGATGAAAAAATATGTACTAAGATATAAACAGCGATATTATTTTTAAAATGTTGTTAAAACTCAAGGCCTTTTGGGCCACGCTGTTGGGCTGTTTCTTAAGGATATGATATTTTATTTATTTTAATATATTCAGAAACACCTAGTGGTATTAAAAGCTCTGAGATTGGCAGGATTTGGCCTTTTAGTGAATGTTGCCTCCACTTTCTCTAGAATTTATTCTATCATTTTTTATGACAGTCTTAATAAAGATGATTGAAAGACTCTGGGTATTAATTCATCAACCAGTATTTGTTGCAGGCCAACTAACAGTTTGGCACTGTGTTCCAAGGGGAAGTTAAGTAAGCAAAAAAATAACAAACTATTAAAGTTGATAAAGCTACTGATTTAAGCCAAAATAGTAATTCTCTTGACAACATAAGAGTGAATGTTTACATAGCATTGACCTTTTGCTAGACACTGTTCAAGCGCTTTCTACATCACTACATATTTCTTTTAATATTTACAACAACTCATTAAACAGGTACTATTCTTATCCTTATTTTACAGGTGAGGAAGCACATGAGAATTGGCTACAGTCATACAGTTAGTAAGCCCATAGAGTTAGGGTTTAAACCTGGGTCCAAATCCTGTATGCTTAACCATTACTCCATGAGAGAGGTCTTCCAGGCTTCCCTTGAATAATCTGAGGAATGAAGTGTGCATTATCTTTTTTTTTTTTTCTCCCTCAATCAATCTAGGTTTATTGAGCTAGAGCTTGAGGGTATGCCCAAGATACACATGAGTCACAGAAATTCTCTGTGGCTTGTGTTCTCCCTGAAGAGGTTTTCAGGAGGCTCAGTTTTATACATTTCCTTAGGGGGAAAAAGGTGTGTAGGAAGAGTTGGGGGGTAGGCAGAAGAATGATTACTCTCAGACTGTCTTTGTTCCATACCTGAGAAAATAAGGATTCTTAGTGTGAAGTCTAATAGACATGTACCTGTTTTGTGGGAGAATATACATCTTTTTTAAGGTATTAAGATTATTTTTTTCCATAAGTTATTGGGGGTACAGGTGGCATTTGGTTACATGACTAAGTTCTTTAGTGGTGTTTTGTGAGATTTTGGTGCACCAATTCCCCGAGCAGTATACACTGTACCATATTTGTAGTCTTTTATCCCTTGCCCTCCTCCGACTCTTCCCCCAAAGTCCCCAAAGCCCATTGTGTCACTCTAATACCTTTGCGTCCTCATAGCTTACTTCTCACATATCACTGAGAACATACAATGTTTGGTTTTCCATTCCTGAGTTACATCATTTAGAATAATCATCTCCCATCTCATCCAAGTCACTGCAAGGTCAGTTCATTCATTCCATATGTATGTATATATCACAGTTTCTTTATCCACTCATTGATTAATGGGCATTTGGGTTGATTCCATGATTTTTGCAATTGTGAACTGTGCGGCTATAAACATGCGTGTGCAAGAATCTTTTTCGTATGATGACTTGTTTTGCTCTGGGTAGATACCCAGCAGTGGCACTGCTGGATCAAAATGTTGTTCTACTTTTAATTCTTTAAGGAATCTCTACACCAGTGTACATTCCCACCAGCAGTGTAGAACTGTCCTGTGTTCACCGCATCCATGCCAACATCTACTGTTTTTTTATTTTTTGATTATGGCAATTCTGGTGTCCATTATCTTTTACTAGAAAACTCCTCCTGTTGAAAGGAAATCTTTCTTCCCATACCTTTCCTTTATTGGTCTAATTTCATTGCCTGGAGGAAGACGGAGATTATTTTCTACAGAGCAGACTCCGGATCTGAAGACAGCCTTCAAACTCCTCCAGAAATTGTTTCTTCAGGATTAATACTCTTTCCTTCAATTGCTACGTATGACATTTTTCATTTATTTATTTAGCTTTGCAAAACTTGCCATTCAAAATAGGGTATTAGATAGTTCGCATAGACATACACAACAGACAAGCAGGATAATATATATACCTCCAGGTTTTGTGGCATCAATAGATTTGATAAACATACCTTTTGTGTCTTCATTAGAGCAATAGATAAATGAATTAGGGCTGTACAGAGTATAAATCCCTGCAGCATGCCCCTACGTATGCCCCATCTAGAATTTCTCAAATATACAGGCCACATCTTTCTGTCCTAGTCACAATGTTAATTGTCAATTAGCATGTTTATGTCAAGATTTCCTATGATAGCATTTTTCTCTGGGATCTAATAACCCAGTAACCTTGGATGCCAGCGTTATATAGTGATATGGAGGTAGATTTCTGATTCAAACTGTGTGCTAAAGCTTTGTAATAATAGACAACTCAATTTCTGAGCTTCAATCTCCTTGTCTACCAGAGATAACAACAGGTACCATGCACCTTCTTAAGGCTAGTTGTGAGGACTAAATATGATATACATGTAAAATTCTTAGCAGATAGTAGGTACTTAATTATAATTGTAGATATTTGTCAAGAATGACTTATTTGACCAGTGGAGTGCTGGCAAATGTTTACTTAATAATTAATTGGCTTTCTGAGAGAAAAAGCTCTAGTTTGGAACATTTGATGATTTATCTGGTTAAACACTCCCACCAAAACTTTTGAGCTACCACCATGGCATCATGGAAGGCAGAGTTGGGTAGCAATATATCCAATCAAATGGCTCTTGGGAGCCAGTGCCAACATCCCCCTATGTGTGACCCATGCTACACTCATACTCCCACTCACAAGTAAGATTGCAGCTTTAATATGTGAGTAGAAAGAAACAAAGAAAAAAGATTTCCATTACGAAGAGCTCCCATCAGGTGCTGATGGTGCTTGAAAAAGAGATGGTTATTTTAATTACATTTATAATTGTGAAGCTTCTTTTGCTTGCTCTGGTATGTGGAAGTGCCAGTTATTCTTTCCAAATGTGCTTGGTTTTGTTTTTCCTTACCTCTCTCTCCCTCACCCTCCCTCTTCAAACAAATGCTGCATATGGCAACAGTTACCAGGCAAAGTAAGGGATTTTATGAAAAATTCCAAGATTTGAGTAGAAAAATGAACACCAAAATACCCATTTTATTAGTATAGGTAGCATTCAGTTAAAGGTTGGTTATAGAAAGAAACATTTGCCTCCCCAAAGAAAGCAGCATCAGAATCTTGGCATAAGAGAAATGGCCTTGTTTAGTGTTTGGGTGTTTACATATTCCTTGTGAGGGTGATTGTCTGAACATGCTCATTTCCATATTTTAAGTCATCATCAATTAAACATTTGTAGGAGTATTTCTTGTGGGCTGCCTCCAGTGACTGTCCGTGAAACCAAGCAGCTGTTGGGTAGATATGGAAGAAAAACACCCTGAATGTTGCACTCCTAATTGCTTCTCCTGGCACAGGTAGAGGTACTTATGCACAGGGAAGGAAATGAAGGGCATGCATCCAGGTTCCTTTCTAGCGGTCTCCTTAGAAATCACTGCTTTTTGGACAGTCCTGAAAGCATGACACAGCTGAGACTTGGTATATATATACACACACAGCATCATATTTGATTTTGTTGGTCGTTTTCTTCTGGCGACCCTTTGGCAGGTGGTATCACATTCTTCTCTCTAAAGAGCATTACCAACTGAGATTTCCCTTTGTGCTTACTAAATATTTTGGGATTGTAGATTGTGTCAGCAATGATTCCTTTTATGTTTCCAAGGCTGGAAAATTTTTCTTCCTTGACACTTCACTGTCATTGATTTGGGGAAGTAGTGCGAGCCAAGTGGACATTGGACAAGGAATTAAAATTTATAATTGCCACAAATAGTAACTTTTCCTTAGCTGCTGCTTCGTACTTGAAAATGGAATGCCCTGTAGCTTGGGAACCGAATTTTATGGTGGCTCTGCTTTTGTGATACTTCATTCAATCCGTTTAACAGTTAGTTGTATTTTTCAATTCTAATTAACATTGGTGGTGTTAATATATATCTTAAAACTATAATTTGGAGCTAAGAAACCTTACAATAGATACACCAGCAAAGATGACTAGAGGTCTACAAGAGTGCATCATAAGTAGAGCAATTTAGATGGACTTCCTTCTGAACTGCTGCCTAAAAAGTTTGTTATTCAGTCTTATCACCATAGTTCAGCAAAAAGTTAATGAAAATAGGGCAGTATAATTTTGATGTAAAACATCAAGTACCTGATAATTATCATCACCATCCATCTTTATCCACCATCATCCATCACCATTATTATTATATTTTTATGGCTTGGATTAATTCAGTCCTAATAGAGCATAATGGTATGGAAATTACTTAATTACATTATAAGTACAAACTCTATCGAGTCAGAAATCATTTAGTCCTATGACAGAAATCCAGTAATACTACCTCCCAGTAGGATTAACTATATATGCCTTTAAGATATATAACTTGTACATGCAGAGGGATATGCAGCTTGTCTGACAACTGACTTTTCTTCTATTTCTCCATGTTGCTGGACTTAATTCTGCCTCTGTTTCAAGGAACTTCAAGCACAGTGTTTAAAAGTATCACTTAGGCTCTTCCTGAATATACAAATTTTGGTACCTCATCGTTGTGGGTCTCTGATAAGGCTCTTGGAATCCCTATTTTTGACAAGCATGCCAGATGCTTCTAATAACTTGTCTGGAAGAACATGCATGGAGGAACACGCCATTCTGCCCTCATAAAAGGCATTCATTTTTCTGTCTGTTTTTGTTGCATCACTGCCCAAATGGAATGTGACTATCAATACATAATAATTTCAGTTACTAATATATAAACTATTAGAGTTAATTTGTATCAAGTTATACTCATCATTAGTAATTAATAATAATGATGATGAATGATAGCAGATGTATATATGGTGCCTACCATGCCAGACACTCTTAAAGTATTTGCATGTATTAATCCTTACAAGGGCCTTCTGAGGCAGGTAATATCATATCCCCATTCTCTAGAGGAGAAAACTCAGCTGAAGGAGACTGGTCACTGAATCACAAAAGGAAGAGAGCAGGCTGTAGAATCAGATGGCATGGACTCTAGGTCTGCCTGTGCCACTTACTGGCTGTGTGTCAATGACAAGGGTCCTTCATCTCTTCTGGACTGTAAAGAAAAACTGGGGATACAACTACTATTAACTCCAGAGAGGGGTGGTGAGAATTCCATGAGCTGAAGTATGCAAGTGTTTAAAGCCTAGCCTGGAGAGTAGGCATGCTCTAGAAATGTTAACTGTTATCACCTTCTCTTGTGACAGCCCTGCCTTTCCGACACCTTTTCTAATGAGTTATTGTCCATAACATCCCAGTGCTGCTTTCTGAACTGTGACTATCTTTAGCTAGTAAGGAGTGTTTGGTGGCTCTTTTTTAAAAATTTTCTTCTCTTTTTGAATGTTGAAGAACGTTCAATTTTCAATTAATCTTAATAAGCACACATACAGATATTAGGCCTAATTAATAACCTTATTATCTCATTAGAAAGGCAGAACACAATGCACATAACCAGGAAACTAATGTACAAGTCTTAGTATTCATTACTACTATGAAATTCATTCACATATTTAGTAGAAAAGAAAAAAGCAAAAACAAAAAACAAAACAAAACCTTGAGCCCCTTTTCCTACCAGATCAAGTTATAGATGTTAGCCTGTTCATAAACTTTCCCACATCCAGCGGGGATGTCTCCCAACACACCATCCCTCCCCAGCTGCTTCCTGGCCCTCTTGCCTCTGAGGCAGGCTCACAAACCCTGTGAGTTTTGAAAGTATTTTCACCTGCTAGCATCAATGAGCAATCCTCTGCAAGTCCCCTCCCCATGTTCATTTCTGTCAGTTCCTTGGGTTATGGTTCTCAGTACCTAAGTGTCATTAGCTTCACCTAGGATTGTTTAAATAAATGCAGATTCCTGAGTACTAAATTCAGATTCAGTAGGTCTGCAGTGGAGCTCAGGAATCTGAGAACCCCACCCCACCCCAAGTGAAGATGACATAGCCAGTCCTCCAACTGGTCTTCGAAAAATACTGGCTTCGATTGTAGAGAAAACCAAAAGTGCATGTGAATGGAAAGCTGGGATATAATAAGACAAAAAAGACTAAAGTAGGAATAGCAAACATTTCAAAGGAAAATGAGGCTGCCCCTTCTGAGGATTTCATATTAACAACTGGTGCAAGGAAAGGGAATTTGCAGCAGAGTTCAGAATAGGGGCAGTGAGAAAGCAGAGTTGAATCTGAGAACAAGAATAAGGAAACCACTCTGAAGATGAGCAAGTGGCATAAGGGAAATTGCCACTGGAATGTACCCTCTCTACTTCCCTACCTCCTCTCTTTACTTCTTTGACCCATTCTTTCTGCTACAACCTACCACTAAAGATCCTGCTTAGAATGAACCAAGGTCCCAGGGGATTGTTACATATGCATAAGAGTTGTTCTTGGAAGCCTCTGAGTTTTTGACACAGGGGATCCCTATGGCTCCTTAATGATAATTCAGTTGTGAAGGTATAGTACTGAGAAGCTGGTCTAAAGTTTTTATGGGATATATATTTTAAATTTTATTTAACAAATATATAAAAAGCACTGTTCTATGTGTTTTAAAAATACTAACACATTGAATCTTCTTAACTTCTTTGTGGAGTAGGTCATGTTATCATTCCAGTATTACAGATGAGGAAACTAAGAAGTTAAGTAACTTGCCCAAAGGGTATAAACAGGAAGGGACAAGGTGATTGTTCCATACCTTGTAGGAACCAGATTATTGTATTTGTAGAAAGAAAGACTACATTTAGAGTCTATCCCAAAGAGTGTTATTTGAAGTAATTAGACTGTGTATCTCTGAAAGAATTGGAACCCACAACTCAAAACAGTTTAAACTGTTCTGGAGGCAAAGCTAACTCTCTGGGGGTTTCTTTCTTCTGATGATCAATTTTGGCGTCACTTAATCCAGGACAGTTCCTACATTTATGGAAATGAGCATATGAGATAGGATTAAAGAATGGGAATTCATTCATTAGGCTGTGTGCCATCGTGGGTCATTTTTTTCTAAAGCTGAGCCAAGAACGGCTGTACCTCAATTTTTTATTTTCTTGGCCAAAAGGGCACAAATAACATCTCACACTAAGAACATTAAAATATTTACCAAAGATCTTCTGACCAAGAATATTTCTTCATTGCAATGTCTCTGAATATCTTCCTGAATCACTTAATATTCATCTAAACTTTTATTTCTATGACTAAGTAACAGTAATATTAATAGCAACTGACATTCAGTGAGTTCTTATTCTGTGTTGTTTCAGGTGTTTTACCTGTATTCTATTATATGAAATAGCACCACTTACTCTGATTAACTCAATTTTATTGGATATAACAGCTATTTTTCAATTTCTATTATGACAAAAAAAGTTTTATCAATCATATCTATAGCTAAACTATGTAAAAATGTTTGTAATTATAGCCTTATAATCAATTTTCAGAAGCAGAATCGCCAGTATAAGAGTATACTTTAAGAAAAAATTTCAGCACATTTTACCAGTTTTCCTGCCAAGAGTATTATACCAACCTATGTTCCCACCAACAATATAGCAAGACTTTTGTGAAAAGTTTTTTTGTTTGTTTGTTTGTTTGTTTGTTTTTGAGATGGAGGCTTGCTCTGTCGCCCAGGCTGGAGTGTAGTGGCACGATCTTGGCTCACTGCAACCTCCACCTCTTGGGTTCAAACAATTCTTCTGCCTCAGCCTCGTGAGTAGCTGGGACCACAGGCACGTGCCACCACACCTGTTTTTTTTTTTTTTTTTTTTTTTTTTGAGACGGAGTCTCGTTCTGTCGCCCGGACTGGAGTGCAGTGGCCGGATCTCAGCTCACTGCAAGCTCCGCCTCCTGGGTTTACGCCATTCTCCTGCCTCAGCCTCCGGAGTAGCTGGGACTACAGGCGCCTGCCACCTCGCCCGGCTAGGTTTTTTTTTGTATTTTTTTAGTAGAGACGGGGTTGCACCGTGTTAGCTAGGATGGTCTTGATCTCCTGACCTCGTGATTCGCCCGTCTCGGCCTCCCAAAGTGCTGGGATTACAGGCTTGAGCCACCGCGCGCGCCCGGCCTTTTTTTTTGTTTTTAATAGAGATGGGGTTTCACCATGTTAGCCAGAATGGTCTCAATCTCCTGACCTTGTGATCCGCCTGCCTCAGCCTCCCAAAGTGCTGAGATTACAGGCATCAGCCACCGCACCTGGTGTGAAAAGTTTTTAAAGTAATGAACTGCTAGTTAGCAACCTCTGAGTTTTTTAAGGTGTTGTCTAGCAGTCTTTATAAAAAACAAACAAACAAACAAACAAAAAAACCGAGGTCCAATCACCTGTTTCCTTACAAGAGGGAATCAAGGGTATATTTCAGTCTGTCTGTAATGCACTGCTACGTAATTACTAGGGAAACTTCTCCAAAAGTCACAATGGGTAAAGTGTTATAAATTCTCTGAGCCATAAGTAAAGTTTCTAGTGTTTGAGAGAATCTCATTCCTTGTCGTCATTGAGATCATTAAAGTCGCAGTTCCCATGTTACCTTTAGAGAGAAGTTTTCCTACTATCTTATCTAAAATAGTCTTCCTGAGGTCTATTCCATTACTCTGTCTTATTTTCTTAGCACTTACTAATTATCTTTGTTTATTGCTTTATTGCTTGTCTCTCCATTATAATATATGCTTCTGGGAGTCAAGAGCTCTGTCTTATACCAGCCATTTTACCCCAAGACCTAAAACAGTGCTTGGCACATGGAAGATGTCTATATATGATGAATCTGTGAATGAGTGATGAATGAATAAATACTAGTTCTCTTAAATCCCAGAGTCCTCTGTTTGCTATTTATGTACAGCTGTTAGTCTGTAGTACGACACTGTTAAGGGACAAAATCTGCATACAGGGCAAAGAAATATTTGTAACTCTAAGGTACTCAACTTTGTAGATGAAGATAAGCGAGGAAGAACCAATTGTTAGAGTATCAATGGCATTTGTCCTTTGGTTACAAGCATAAGTGAATTGCCCCTTGATTTTGAGTTGCTATTTAATGGTGTTGGACAGTTACAGATAAGTTTGTTAGACCTTTTCTCTTTGTTTCCTTAAGAGTTTTGCCCTTGGGTAACCATCTTAATCAATTTCTTCAGTCCCTGTCTTCCATGGATTAAGTCTTAGCAGAGCTATTAAAGATCCTAATGTCAACTTCTCTTAAGATTATATTGTCCAATAATGGGTGTTCTGAGAGATATTTTGAGATCAAGTGCTAAAGATTTACAATACACACTTTAACTAGGAGAATATGCTTGTTTCACTAGGACAAATATGTTTCTCTATGGTATCCCCAGCACTTACAGTAACTGGCACATAGGAAGCATTAAGAAAATGTTGAATAAATGAACAAGATAATCAAATTCTGTCTTGTCAAGGAACCCATCTGGGATCTATTATACGTTCTGGGTAATTCCTCTGAGCATCAGTGAGAATCTGTGCAACGAACACTCTAGCTTATATCTAATTTGAAGTACTGAGTGTGGGCAGTAGAAATTATTTCAGTAGAAACTTAGCTGGCTTGAATTTATGAGATGTTGTTTATTAGTGTCATTAAGAAAAATGTCTACCAACTTCTTTAGGACGCTCATGTCTTCAAAAAGTTTATTTGAGATTTCATATAGAGTTCCTTGGTTATAATAAACATTCCTGACTTCTGCATGTTTCCTATTTATGCAACAATGATTATTGGATCTAAGTTACTTTGTCATTTTCTAATTCATTTATTTTAGATTGCTCAGCTAATACAAAACAATAGAGACACTTTGATGCTGTAAATTCTCTTTGTAGTATCTGGTGGGATTGTGTTATTCTTTGGTGGGCTGGTAATCCCTATACAGCTTAGAGAAACACCGGGCTCTTTAAACAATCCTTTTTTTCTTTTCTGTTTTGAATTTCATCACTTGGTTATTTTTGCCACCTGCTCTCATTGCCTTCTTACCCAAATCTAAAATTCCTATAGTAAAATAAATAGAAAATGTGGTCTCTACTCTCCTTCAAAATAATATTTTCATTTCTTTGGACAAGTATGTTAATTTCTTCATATGCAGTTGTCATTGGTACAGGTTTCGGAACCAAATAGCCTAAATTTGTGTCCGGCCCCCACTACGTGCTATTACGGACTTTGGGCAAACTAGTTAACCTTTTTGTTCCTCAATTTTCTCATCTTTAAAATGAGGCTATTAAGAGTACTTCTCTATATTGTCATTGTGAATTATGAATTATGAATCAATACATAAAATGAACTTAGAAGAATGGCACATCACAAGTGCTCAATGTTAAATTGTTTTTATTGGGAAGAAATGAAAATACTTCCTTGTTTAATGTTGGAGAAAAGAATCACTAACCTATAGCATCTCTAAGATCATGATGAGAATTGCAGTTGCCATTTATTACATGCCTACTGTGTGCTAGGCACTGAACTCAATGCTTTGTCCACCTCATGTAAGTGAAATCTCACAACACAGTGAAGTAATATTATTATTTCATGTTATCAATGAGGAAACAGGAGACCCCAAAGATTGAGTTCTTTCTCTAGGGTTAAACATCTTGCAAGTGATGGAGTTCAGAAGTAAATCCAGTTGCATCTGATTTTAAATCCTGTCCTCTTGATTGTTATGTCACCTCTATAGTCTTCAATAATTGAGACTTAATCTTCTTTAATTACTAACATCCAGTAGCTATTCCAAGGGAATTCAAAACCCTCGTCTTCATGAATTTCAAAAGCAACCCAAGTCCTGAAAACAAAATTTTTGTGAAGTCTATCAGTGTAATCCAAAACAAGATAAACACATTTTAAAGATACTTGCAGATAAGACTCCCCTACCCTCACTGTTACAGTAACAGTATAATTTTCCCTGGTATTGCTCTGAACATTAAGGAATTAAAACACTTGAAGTTGGACTTGTCAAGAGACCTATTTTTGTTTTGTTATGTTGTAATAGCTGCTGTTTATGATATTTTTCTTTTTCCTTCATTCTACTTTTTCTTTCTCCAATCTTGGCTTCAAGGGCAACTTCCTGTGCATGTTCAGGAATCTGTGGCAAAGGGAATAAGCACGATAATTTGTCTGCTACCATTTGGATGTTAGTATTGTCTCAGCAGCCAGGAAAACAGACAGAGCCCCTGTGAGCATCATTGTGTTTGGGCTGCGGCTTTAGTTGCCAAAGTGCAGATTTTACTATTGGCATTTCCACCACCTGCTATGGGTAATAACCATCGAAAGGACAAATCCCCTTGTCTGTGACTTTTCTTTCTAGGCTTCCTTGGAGAAAGATTGTGAAATGATTTATTCCTCTGTACATATGAAGCTACAGTATATTCTCCGGTGCATAGTTTTGGCCTCTGATACTCTGTGTTCTTAGGTTAATCCATTAACTTGCCTGGGGGAAAAGGGACAGGAAAGATGGATGAAGGTGTTATGAAAACAGAGATGAGAAAGATCTTAAAAAATCCCAACCACTGCATCTTCTTCCCTGTTCCCATCTGCTCCTGAGAAGTCCTTTAGAGGAAGCCAGTCCTGTTAATACCTATACCTTATACCTGTTATTTTAAATGAGGCAGTTCTTCCTCACTATATGGATATAATAAACAGTTAAGCTGTCTTCCTATATGCCCCTCAAAAGGAGACAAATACATAAACCATACACAAATGGTTTTGTGCTCAAATGAGTGTTGGAAATGCTGGATAAAACAAAGGTAAGTAGGTCTTTTCATTGCAGGCCTTCTCAGAGCCTTAAAAAAAATCCTCACTCACATTTTGAATCTCTAGGAGAGACATATAGTATACAACATTCTCCAAATTTATTTGACCTTGGAATGCTTTTTGTTTTAGAAGCAGTTGAGGGACAAAAGTTCTGTAGAACACACTTCAGAGAGTATTGGGCTAGATTACTTTCATTGCATTTTTGCAATTTGGTGTATAAACTTACCTTGGAGTTTGAGCAAATTGACTAGTTAGTTCAGATAAAATATTTTTTTTCAGGTTGCAAGTGCATTTTTACAGTAGCTAGCAGAAGTTGTGGTTCTGAAAAGATACTATAAGAACATTATCTTGTGATTGTTTTCTTCCCCACCTCCACTTTTCCCCTGTCTTTAGAAAAATTAAAGTATACCTAAGAAGAGGAAACCAAAGTGAGTGGTAAAGGTGTATCCCTCTATAGATGGAGAGGTGTGTTATTTACATTGTATCCAAGTAATGTCTAAGTGGGCCTTGTTGATGAGATCCTAAGAAACTATAAAAAATGAACGTACCCCAGATTTCTCTTTGTGTACACTTTGAAAGTGTTTTTCCATTTCTATTAACAAGTTTAATTTGTCATGCTCATGAAATCAACATAAATTTATGGAGGCAGAACATAATACAGTAAAAAGACAATGTGATCCTTTTCGTATGGCATTTTTAATACACCGTATCACAAATTACTTCAAAGAAACAATTAAAAGAACAAGGAAGAACTTAGGAGATTCTTAAAACAGTATGCAGCACATTTTAGAACTCACGTGACAGAGCTTCCCTGATGGGCCCAAATCCTGTCTTCTCTCACTCTTTCAAAATTTCAGCACCAGTTCCAGAAGGAGAGACAGACCCTTGTGATGGCCATAATGTAAAGTGTTCACACGACCAGGTAGCATTTCCATTCTTGGAAAGCTACGTTACTTGGTTCTAAGAGATCAATCCTACAGACGTGTTTTTAGTCCCTTCAAAGTCAATTAATTTCATGAAAAAATGCTGAAATGAAAACGCTTTATAGTTAAGCTTGGTGTAGTCATAACCACACATAGCTGTGTTCTGTCATAATATGTAAATTGAACTCTGTCATAATATCTATTTTTCAGGAGGCTCTCAGTTAAATTTTCTTAAAAAGTCTTTCTGATTATGAAAGTAATGCATGCATTGCCCTGTGGCATATTACATATTACTACATATTACTGTCTCATAGAATATATAGAGAGAAGGTGGCAGTGAGGACAATTCTGTGGTCACCTGGAAGGGTTACCACTGGCACAGGAAAAACAGCTGTCCCATCTCTGATAAAGTGCCCCGACTGTGCATTAGAGGTCAAACGTGGAGGGAAGTCAAATTGCCTTTTTGTTGATTCTAAAGTGGTCTTTGTATCAGAAAGCAGAATCTGAAGAAATATGCTGCAAGTCGGGATGACTATAGTTAACAGTAATGTATTATATAGTTTCAAATAGCTAGAAGGAGTATATTGAATGTTCCCAACACAAAGAAATGATAAATATTTGAGATGATAGATACACCAATTACTCTGATCTCATCACTATATATTATGTGTATCAGAACATCACCATGTGCCTGATAGATTATGTATAATCATTTGTCAGTTAAAACAAATTAAGAAACAACATACTTGTCTTTTTGCTAAATCTGGATGTGGATCCAGCTGCATATAATTTCTTCCCAGTTCTGTGAATAGGATATAAGTCTTGGTTTCCATGGTGTTGTGTGACTTATATTTTTGCTTATCTTTGTCAGTACTTTCGTGGGAAGAAGACAGGGGCTCTATCAGAGGTTATTAGCTTGGTGATATTTTCAGTCACAAATTCTCCATTTGTTCTTAGAAGTTTTCTCATTTCTTTGAACTTTCCATTAACATTCAATCTTTTACTTGTATGAAAACGATTTTCCTTCCTCCTATTTTTCATCTTTCATACTTTCTCCAAATTCAGGAGGCAGGTAATGGTAATTGAAAGTTCTAGGGACACATTGTGAGCTCAAGGTCCAGAAAGGTTAGGGAAAGTCTTTATTTTGAACTGTAGATATGTTTTAATTCCTTCTGGAGACTAGCACTCCTCAGGGATACTGAGACTGGCACTGGTGCTACTGGATATTAAACAGAATGGACCTAAAGTATTCTCCTGTATTAAGAAGATTCTTTTCAAAAGAAAGCTCTGTTTTGTAGTTATTGTCGCTTTCCTAAAGATAGAGCTTTTCTGGAACTGTGGATCTCCACAATATTGATGGCTCATCCCAGCACTATTTAAAGGCAGGGCTTTGTCATATTTTTTATATTTGTACCTTGGCCAAATAATATTTTTTATTAAATGATTAAATAAATTCAACTGCACTTAGAAACAATAGAGAGGGAAAATGAAGTTGTGGAGTTGGGGTGTGTGTGTGTGTGTGTGTGAGTGTATATATATATATATATGTATAATATAATTAGTACATTTTCACGTGGCTGATAAAGACATAACTGAGAGCGGGTAATTTACAAAAGAAAGAGCTTTAACAGACTCACAATTTCATGTTGCTGGGGAAGCCTCACAATCATGGAGGAAGGTGAAAAGCACGCCTCACATGGCAGCAGTCAAGAGAAGAGATGAGAGCCAAGCAAAAGGGGTCCACTCTTATCAAACCATCAGATCTCATGAGACTTATTGACTACCACGAGAACAGTATGGGGAAACACCCCATTATTCAGTTATCTCCCACTGAGTCCCTCCCACAACATGAGGGAATTATGGGAACTACAGTTCGAGATGAGATTTGGGTGGGGACACAGCCAAACGACATCATGTATATACATAGGTCAGATTGGTAAAAGTTATAGAAGTAAATGTTAGAAAACTATTTTGTAAAGTTGGAAAGTAGAAACAATAAAAGAACAAAACTCAAAAATATAAACGTTTTCACCGGTGTTTTTTTCTGGTGTGACTCTTCCAGAGATTATTCTGGTTATCCATTGCTGTGTCACAGACCATTCCAAATTTAGTGGATAAAAATGACAAGCATTTTATGATGTCATGGATTCTGTGGACCAGAAATTTGGACAGGGCACAGGGAAGACGGTGAGGACGGGTTGTCTCTGTTCCCTGATGTCTGTGATCTCAACTGGGAAGAACTGAGGAGCTAGAAGTTACTGGCATGACTGAGACCCAGAATTACCTGGAGGCTTCTTTATTCACGTGTCTGTGTCTGAGCCTGGAATGGGATGATGTGAAGGCTGAACTCAGCTGAGACAGTGTGGCTTTCCATGTGGCTCAGGCTTTTCATGCATGGTGGCTGGGCTTCTGAGAGAGAAGTCCTGAGAGGAAGTATCTGGAAAGAGAGCCTTACAAGAGAACCAGGTAGAAGGGTAGAAGCTGCATTGCCTTTTCTGACCTAGCCTCTGGAGGCACACAGTTACATTTCTACCACATTTCATTGGTTCCATGTGAATCACTCAGACCAAACAGATTCTAGGGGAGAAAAAATGAGCCTCACTTCTTTACGCAGGAGAGGCAAGGTCACATTGCAAAAGAGCATGTTGGATGGAAGATGTTACGTCTGATTTTGAAAAATATACTTCTCTACAATATTATTTGGTCATCTTATAAAAGAGTAAAAAATAGTGTACCTTTATAATATTTCATTGGGAATTGTATCAGGCACTTTATCTTGCTAACGTAAGATGGTTCACTTTAAAGTGGTCTATGTTTAAAACACTGTCTTTCTTCACCTTTCTAAAAAATGTTCTAAGATAATATATGGGGATCAATCAACATTACTTTTTTCATTTGTGTAGCTTATTTAACTATAGCTATTTAATAAATGTTATAGGAACATTGTGTTAGTCCATTTTGTGACCCTATGAAGGAACGCTTGAGGCCCAATAATTTATTAAAAAAAAAAAAAAAAAAAGAGGTTTAGGCCAGGCACGGTGGCTCATGCCTGTAATCCCAGCACTTTGGGAGGCTGAGGTGGGTGGATCATGAGGTCAGGAGATCAAGGCCAGCCTGGCTAACATGGTGAAACACCATCTCTACTAAAAATACAAAAAAATTAGCCAGGCATGGTAGTGCTTGCCTGTGGTCCCAGCTACTCGGGAGACTGAGGCTGGAGGATCACTTGAAACCAGGAGGCAGAGGTTGCAGTGAGCTGAGATCACACCACTGCACTCCAGTCTGGGCAACAGAGCAAGACTCTGTCTCAAAAAAAAAAGGAAGAAAGAAAGAGGTTTAACTGGCCCACTGTTCTATAGTCTGTATAGGAAGCATGGGGTTGGCATCTGGTTAGCTTCTGGTGAGGCTTCAGGGAGGTTTTACGCATGGTGGAAGGCGAAGCAGGAACAACACGTCACATAATGAGAATAGGAGCAAGAGGAGTGGTGGCGTGCTACACTCTGAAACAACCAAATCTCATGTGAATCTGCAGAGAGAACTCTGCAGATTCATGAGGGATGCATCCCCATGACCCAGACACCTCCCACCAGGCCCTGTCTCCAACATAATGGATTACATTTCAATATGAGATTTGAAGGGAACAAAACATCCAAACCATATGAAATATCATAGAAGAAAAAGTAAGAAACATATGGGAACATATAAGTGAGAAGATAAGTTAGTGAATTATCAAAAAGTGGAAATAGCAATATCCAGACAGGTTAGCATACACAAGTGATGTTCTAATGGTTCTCAATCTTTATTGCACAATATAATCATCTACGAATTAAAATCAAAACAAAAAATCTGTTACCCTGCTTCCTCCCCCAGAAACACTGATTTAATTGGTCTAAGGTATAGACCAGGTATCAACATTTAAAAGTTCCCTAGGTGATTCTAATGTGCAGTCAATCTTGAGAACTATTGCTTTAAACGGTTTGTAAAATGTACGAAACAGGGAAAGATGTTTAATTATAATGTTTAGTTACATGACTGAACTTTCCTCAATAAGATCTAAATTCTGATCTAAACAGAAATTCATTTGCCTCTTCATTCTTCAACAGATTAGCTCTCAGAGGACACTGTTGGATTCATAGCTGACATGAAAATAGAGTCGACACACAATATCCAAAGCAGAAAGCTGAAAGGGACCTGTTTCCTTGATGATATCATTGAACCATTGAAATATTGACCTCATAATTGCTCTAATTTTGACTTCTAAGAATGTAGAATGTTTTTATTTTGTTTCAACCAGGTGTTGGATAATTCTATAAGTTGCACCCGAAAGCATTTGAAATGTTCTTGTATATAAACACATTTTCTTGATTGTGTGGTCAGTCTGCTGGACAGATCCACTGTGATTTCAGAGAGATCTAGGTTTGAATCCTGGCTCTGCTACCTTTTAATAACTTTAATAATCTTATTTCATGATGCCTCTAAAAACTGGGAGAAAATAGAGTACCTGTTTCAGAAAATGATTATAGGAATTAAAATCATCCATTCTTTCATTCAGGAAACCTTTGAGCACATGAGTATTCCAAGATTGTGTTCTGTACTTGGAGTATATAGGAATGAACAAAACAGCCACACTTAGCAGAATGGGAGAGAGAGGCAATAAGAAAGTTAAAGAAGAAGAGACAATGTCAGTTTCTGATAGAAGCTGGGATAAAAAAGGATGTGGCAAAAAAGTGTGAACAGGACAAGTCTAAGACTCAAACAATAGAAGGTAGCTCTGCAAGGACCAGACAAGCACATCTAAGTCAGAGAACTATTAATGCAAAAGAATCTTATGGCAAAAATAAGATTGGTTTATTTGAGAACAACAACAAAAAAGGCCAGAGAGCCTGGATCTAATCAGTAATGCAATGGAGAGTGAGAAAAGTAAGATTGGACGGGTAGAGAGAAGACTGATTATGTAAGCCAGGAAGAGGAGTTGGGATTCATTATAAGTCACAGGATCAGCATTTATAAAACTTTTAGCAAGGTGGTAAATGATCTAATTTTGTATATAAACAGGCAAGAGGGAAGGGGGAAGCCTGGTTAGCAAGCTCTTATAATAGTCTCAGTGAGCTATGATGGTGCCTTATTTTAGGGTGGTGCTGGTGGAAGTGAAAAAATATATATTTAATTTTGCTGTGAACCCAAAACTGCTCTAAAAAATAAGGTCTACTCCTTAAAAGTATATAAATGTAAGTAAAACACATAGATTTATATGGTGGGCACTCAGTAAATGCTACTTCATAGCTGGAATGCAGTGACATGATCATAGCTCACTGTAATCTTGAACTCCTGCACTCAACCAATCCTCCTGCCTCAGCCTCCTGAGGAGCTAAGACTACTGGACTACTGGCACTACATGCCCAGCTAATTTTACTTTGGTTTTTTTTTTTTTTTTTTTTTTTTTTGAGACAGGGTCTTGTTATGTTTCCTAGGCTGGTCTCAACTCCTGGCCTCAAGCAGCTGTTCTTCCTTGGCCTCCCAAAGTGCTGGGATTACAGGTGTTAACCACCATGCCTGGCCAGTGAATGCTATCTTATTCATAATGTTATCATTACCATTAGTACAACCTGGAAGCAAGATCTGGCTCTGTCATTAGCGTTGCTTTGGTGGAAAGATTTACTAAGTAAAGCAGAGAGACTTTTCCAAGTTGTGTTTATTATCTTTAAAGGCTTTCCCCTGAAGGTACACTGAAATACTAAGAAGACTGGAATAGCTTGAGATCTCTACAAAGGGATTCCACATACCGGTTTGGGACTTCGAAGGGAAAATGCAAGGATTCACAACTTTTAATAGAAAGTTATTTTTGTTTCTATATCTGATGGTCGTATAATTATATTTTAGCATCCCAACACAGTTTTGCCAGAATGGTGTGGCTCTATGATTGTGTTGCATTATGTACCACTTCAACCCAAATTAGTTTAATGATGTTGTAGAGGCAGAGTTGTTTTCCCATCAAAATGGGAACAAGTATGCAAAAGCAAGATAAACACTATCTTTCAGAGTGTTACATTCAAGCAGCATTGGTTTTAAGCTTAAGCAAATTCCCACTGCCTTGCTTTATTAGTATACTTATGAGAAGTTATTTTCTAGGTCATATAGCTGAAGTGAGTTTATAATTATGGCAATGGATTTACATTGGAATGTAGTTTATAGTTACCAGCTCAAATATCTCTACCTTTCATGTTATGTTGGAAAACTGCATGCTATCTTTATTTCTTAGATTCACATCTGTAAACTGAGATTAAGATCTGATTTTCTGTTTAAAGGCTATTGCCTACATCAGAGAAATCATTTTTCAGCACTTGAAAGACTTTGAAAACAGAGGCTTCCTAGGCAGCTAATATGTTGTTTACTATGGTTTTTTTATTCCTTTTGAATAGACTTTATGTTGTAGAGAAGTTTTAGGTTCATAGTAAAATTGACCAGAAAGTATAGAGTTCTCATAAACCTCATTCCTATGCCACCACACATGATAGCTTCCCCCATTAGCAGCATTCCATACCTGAGTGATACATTTCTTGCAATTGATGAAACTGTATTGACTATGTCATCACCCAAAGTCCATAGTTTACACTAGGATTCACTCTTGGTGTTGTACATTACTTTCATGTATCACCATCATAATATCCTACAGAATAGTTTCATTGCCCCAAAAGTTTTCTGTGCTCTGCTTCCTCATTCCCTCCTAACAACTATCAAGTAATCTTTTTACTGTCCCCATAGTTTTGCCTTTTCTAGAAAGTTCTGTAGTTAGAATGATATAGTATGTACCTTTTCAGATTGGCTTCTTTTACTTAGTAACATGCATTTAAGTGTCCTCCATTTTTTTTATATATATACATATATATATTTTTTATTATACTTTAAGTTCTGGCATACATCTGCACAATGTGCAGGCTTGTTACATAGTTATATACATGTGCCATGGTGGTTTGCTGCACCCATCAACCTGTCATCTACATTAGGTATCTCTCCTAATGTTATCTCTCCCCTAGCTCCCATCTCCCAACAGGCCCCAGTGTGTGATATTCCCCTCCTTGTGTCCATGTGTTTTCATTGTTCACCTCCCACTTATGAGTGAGAACATGCAGTGTTTGGTTTCCTGTTCCTGTATTAGTTTGCTGAGAATGATGGTTTCCAGTTTCATCCATGTCCCTGCAAAGGACATGAATTCATCCTTTTTTATGGCTGCATCATATTTCATGGTGTATATGTGCTACATTTTCTTTATCCAGTCTATCATTAATGGGCATTTGGGTTGTCTCCAAGTCTTTGCTATTGTGAACAGTGCCGCAATAAACATATATGTGCATGTGTCTTTATAGTAGAATGATTTATTATCCTTTGGGTATATATCCTGTAATGGGATTGCTGGGTCAAATGGTATTTCTGGTTCTAGATCCTTGAGGAATTGCCACACTGTTTTCCACAATGGTTGAACAAATTTACACTCCCACCAACAGTGTAAAAGCGTTCCTATTTCTTCACATTCTCTCCAGCATCTGTTGTTTTCTGACTTTTTAATTATCACTATTCTAACTGGTGTGAGATGGTATCTCATTGTGGTTTTGATTTGCATTTCTCTAATGACCAGTGACGATGAGCATTTTTTCATGTTTGTTGGCTACAAAAATGTCTTCTTTTGAGAAGTGTCTGTTCATATCCTTTGCCTACTTTTTGATGAGGTTGTTTGTTTTTTTCTTGTAAAATTTTTAATGTCCTTTGTAGATTCTGGATATTTATCAGATGGATAGATTGCAAAAATTTTCTCCCATTCTGTAGGTTGCCTGTTCACTCTGATGATAGTTTATTTTGCTGTGCAGAAGCTCTTTAGTTTAATTAGACCCCATTTGTCAATTTTGGCTTTTGTTGCCATTGCTTTTGATGTTTTAGTCATGAAGTCTTTGCCCATGCCTATGTCCTGAATGGTATTGCCTAGGTTTTCTTCTAGGGTTTCTATGGTTTTAGGTCCTACATTTAAGTCTTTAATCCATCTTGAGTTAATTTTTGTGTAAGGTGTAAGGAAGGTGTCCAGGTTCAGTTTTCTGTATATGGCTAGCCAGTTTTCCCAATACCATTTATTAAATTAGGGAGGCCTTTCCCCATTGCTTGTTTTTGTCAGGTTTGTCAAAGATCAGATGGCTGTAGATGTGTGGTATTATTTCTGAGGACTCTGTTCTGTTGCATTGGTACGAGTACCATGCTGTTTTGGTTACTGTAGCCTTGTAGTATAGTTTGAAGTCAGGTAGTGTGATGCCCCCAGCTTTGTTCTTTTTGCTTAGGATTTTCTTGGCTATACGGGCTCTTCTTTGGTTCCATATGAAATTTGAAGTAGTTTTTTTCTAAGTCTGTGAAGAAATTCAATGGTAGCTTGATGGGGATAGCATCGAATCTATAATTTACTTTTTATGGTTCAATAGCTCATTTCTCTTGATTGCTGAATAATATTCCCTTGTCTGGATGTACCACAGTTTATTTATTCATTCACCTGCTGAAGGACACCTTAGTTAGTTTTAAGTTTGGGCAATTATGAATAAAGCTGCTATGAACACTCCTGTGTAGATTTTTGTGTGAATATAAGTTTTCAGCTCCTCTGGGTATGTACAAAGGTGTGTAACTGTTGGGTTGTATGATAAGTGTATGTTTAGTTTTGTAAGAAGGTGCCAAACTGTCTTTCAGTGTGGCTGTACCATTTTGCATTCCCACAATCTATAGATGGGGCTTTCTGTTACTCAACATTTAATATTGTCAGTGTTTTAAATATTGACCATACCAATTGATGTATAATGGCATCTCATTGTTGTTTTCATTTGCATTTCCCCAATGACAAACGATATGGAGAATCTTCATATATAATTATTATCATCTGTATTTCTTTTTTCGTGAGGTGTCTGTTCAGAGCCTTGGCTATTTTTCATCTGCTATTTTTTTATTGTTGAATTTTAAGAGTTTTTAAGATACTTTGGATAATGGTCCTTTATCATTATGTCTGTTTCAAATATTTTTCCCATTCTGGCTTATCTTTTCATTCTCTTGACACTTACATCATGCTTTTAATTGTAGAATTAGACAGTGAAATAACCAAAGCCTTAGTAATCTTACTTAGAGATTATCTTCTATTTTTCTTGTTTCATCTGGGTTAGAAAACTGACCTGCACTTATTTCCTCTTTAACAATAATTCCAGTGAAATGAAAGTGATTAGGAAGTCTTAGCAAATTCACCAAAAGTTAGAGCCAGAAGACTTACATCTCAATTCTCTACCTAAAGAGAAGGACAGGCAGAAGCCAAATATGTAAAGAGTTTATCAGAAGTATAATTTGGAGTCATGGGTATTGTTCATTACTCTGTTGAATTTATCTTACGGATTTTCCCCTCTGCATTAATGTTTCAATGATCTTGGTTAGACTGTTGAAGTACAGGTTCCTGCTTGGCATTTCTAACTTTTTGTTTTAATATTCTCCTATCCTGTTCATTTACACTCATTTTTCTTTTTAGAAATTTACTGCCATCTTCTCTTTTAGAAATTCTTTTGACAATCTGAGGGAATGCAGTTATTTATCCCTATGAGCAATGATATACTTTTAATGGGAATGTCATGTTTTAAAATCACATTTCTTATAAGAAAAAAATCATATTTACTCAAGTGAATGTGGTCTGATGGTGATCCTGATCTATGAGCAGTAATTGAGATCATGGAAATAAATACAGGACAGCTGGCTTCCTGCTCCCTTCAAGAATCAAATCTATGGTTTAGACATTTTTTAGCACTTTGCTGCAACCTGTTACAGATTATCAACATTATATATGATGATAATAAATCAAAGCACTATTTTAAAACACAGAAGGGATTGCCTCTCAGTGCTATGGCAAACATAGACTTTTGAACTTTTTGTATAACTGGTATTTTTTTCAGCAACGGTGTTTTAATAACTAGCTATCGCATGTGACTTTACGATGATGTTCAAATATGTTCTATGTATGACAGGGAAGGAGGAATGATGTTACCATATGTTGGTTCTGAATTCCTATGTTATTTCATTCTCATATAGAAAAAAGGAATGAAAAAGGAATCATTAGCAATAGGGCAACTTAGAGAGGACATATAGGTACTATGGGAGTGATAAGAGATGAGATAGATCATCACTATGCCCTTTTCAATTCTTGGGAACAGTGTTCGTTAAACAGTTGTAGATGCAAGGGTAATTTTTTCCTACTATGATTGTAGAAAGAACACTCAGAGATTGGGACTAGAAGTCAGGATGTCTTTAGTCTTACTTGGTTGTCAGGTAACTCTGCTCTTTTGGACAATGCATTCTTTTTTGGTATGTTTCTGTTTATTCCACTACAAAATAGATATAGTGAGAATTGGATTACCATTGTCAATGTGAGGCACAGATGAGGTAAGTGTGAACCACTTGAGGATATATAAAGTCATTTGTAACTTTAACAATCATAATATAATAATATAGTTATCAATTTAGTTTAATTTCTTACATATGATATTCTACATATTGTTATTACTTCACAGAGCAGCATTGACTGGCCAAAGTAATGGTGGGCAGAGGGAATCACTTAGCTTAAAGAGATGCCAAAATCTAGGACCTATTCAGAGTTATGAATTATACTTTGTTGAGTAGTGTTCCTCCAAAATTCATGTCCTTCCTGGAACTTCAGAATATGACCTTATTTGGAGGTCACACTGGAGATGGGTGGGCTCTTACTCCAATATGACTTGCATCCTTATAATAAAAAGAGGAGGGACACAGAGACAGGTGCACACACAGAGGAGAACATTGTGTGGAGACACAGACACATGAGGCCAGTGATGATGAAGGCAGAGATTGGAGTTACTCTGTAGGAAGTCAAGGACCACTAAGGATTGCTGCCAACTACCAAAAGTTAGAAGATGATGGCCATGCTCATGTCTTGATTTCAGACTGTGACCCCCAAAACAGTGAGAAATGGTGAGAAAATTAATCTATTAAGTCACTCAGTTTGTGGTCCTTGGTTACAGCCACCCTAGGAAACTAATACAGGAGTCAAGGAGGCTGCTGAGCCCAGCTGGCCACTGAGGGGCATCCATAGAGGTCACCAAAGTGGAGTGGCCAGAACTAGATTTTGGAAGCCAGATATGGAGGCAGGAATCCAAGAAACAGGGAGCCTAATGAGGAATAGTCATAAAAAGAGCTCTTGGCAGCCGCCTGTTCCAGATGTCAGTGTTGCTGCCAGTTTCTATCTGCTCAATACGCAAGGCACTGTAATGGACTGAGACAGGTTGGACAGGTTCTGGTTTGATAAAAGACCCTTACATGCAAAGTAACCTTACATGCAAAGTATCTTGCTTTAGATTGAAGAAGGAAGCTACTGTCCCTCATCACAGACCTTCCCTCCTTGGCCATAGATAGTCTCATGTGCACCTAACTCAGTGTTACTCTGGGTTTCTTTCTACTCTGTCTTTCTTGATATAATACTAAAAGGTAGGGATTCCCAGGAATTATCATGGCACAATTGGCTTATGTTTTAGTTTCCTAGCACTGCTGTAACAAATCATGGCAACTTTTGTAATTTCAAACAACATAAAACCTATTATCTTAGACTTTTGCAGGTGAGAAGTCTATTATGGGTTGCACTAGTCTAAAATCAAGGCATCAACCCTATTTACCCCCTGAATCTAGAATAAAAGTTGAAATTATTTTTATAAATAAAAATAAAGTGTTCCATAAACCACTTTGGGTTCCTTTCTGGTGTCTCTGAGGCACACGTTTTCTACTCATTTGAATTGTTGGCAGAATTTAGTTTCTTGTGGTTGAAGGATAGAGATCTGGGGTATTTTTACTGGCTGAAAACTGAAGGCCATTGGCAGCTTCTAGAGGCTTGCTCTGTTCCTAGCCTATGGTCCCTTTCTTCCATCTTCAAAGCCTGCATTCTTCTGCCTCTTTGTCCTTTTTTACAGACTTCTGTGATTAGATTGGGCCCACTCAGATAATCCAGGATTATCTCCCTTTCTTCAGGTTGGCTGCTGAACAACCTCAATTCCACCTGCAACCTAATTCCCTTTTACCATGTAGCCTAACATATTTGCAGCTCTGGGGATCAGGATGTGGACATCTTTCAGGAGCCATGATCCTTCCTTCCACAGGTTATCTGCAGCTAAGCAACATGACTCTCCATCAGGACAGAGTAGAAGGAGAAACTGAACTGTAAGAGGGGAAACAGCTTTATCAAAACATAGCAAATGTCAATTATAAGCAAAAAGAGAAAGTCAAGCTGCCTATAATATGTGCAATATGTTTATCCTTTTATAAACTTGCTGATTTGGAAATTAAAAACTAAATCTACTTAATGGAAAATATTTGATATAAGAACATCTGACGTATCTTTGATAGGCAATAAATTACTTTATAGATACCATGGAGGACCATATAGAATCGTTTAGCATCTTTTTTTTTTTTTGAGACGGAGTCTCGCTCTGCCGCCCAGACTGGAGTGCAGTGGCACTGCAAGCTCCGCCTCCTGGGTTTAGGCCATTCTCCTGCCTCAGCCTCCCGAGTAGCTGGGACTACAGGCGCCTGCCACGTCGCCCGGCTAGTTTTTTGTATTTTTTAGTAGAGACGGGGTTTCACCGTGTTAGCCAGGATGGTCTCGATCTCCTGACCTCGTGATCCGCCCGTCTCGGCCTCCCAAAGTGCTGGGATTACAGGCTTGAGCCACCGCGCCCGGCCTCGTTTAGCATCTTATCTTCAGGGCTATTTTTTGGCCCTAACTTTGAGCACATTAATTGTGAGTTCCTCTTGTTTCTCTTCTATTTGTTCCCTCAAACCCAATGTATCAGAAGTTATTTTAACTTAAGTTTTCCTTGCTTAATTCCATCCACTTATCCACAGAATTGTTTCATCTCATGTATTTATTACACTGTTCACATATCACCTTCTATTTTCATGCCCCTTGTAAACAGCCTAAGAGGCGCATTACTGGTAAAGCCTCAGGGTAAACAGGTATTGCCTGCCATTTTGATTTCAGCTTCGTTTAATGACTTTATACCAAATGTGAACACATACTCATTTTTAGTTTTCAATGCAGATTTCAGCCATATTTTGGCTTTCTTCCTCTTTTTTTTATCCTCTTTTTTTTTTTTTTTTTTTTTTTTTGAGATAGAATCTCACTCTGTTGCTCAGGCTGGAGTGCAGTGGCACAATCTCAGCTCACTGCACCCTCCAACTTCCAGGTTCAAGTGATTCTCCTGCCTAAGCCTCCTGAATAGCTGGGATTACAGGCATGCACCACCATGCCCAGCTAATTTTTGTATTTTTAGTACAGACGGGTTTCACCATGTTGGTCAGGCTGCTCTTGAACTCCTGACCTCATGACCCACCAGCCCAGGCCTCCCAAAGTCCTGGAATTACAGGCATGAGCCACCATGCCCAGCCTACATCCATTTTAAAATAAATAAAAAAAAAAAACTATCTATCTATCTATCTATCTATCTATCTATCTATCTATCTATCTATCTATATATATATAATTTATTTGAAGAAAGTCTATTCATTTATGTAACATTTGTTATATATATTAAAATTTATTTGAAGAAAGTCTATTCATTTATGTAACATGTATAATTTATTTGAAGAAAGTCTTCATTTATGTAACATCATTTTATATATACACACACACACACACACATTTATTTGAAGAAAGTCTATCATTTATGCAACACTTATCACTGAGCACTTGGTAGATACCTGGCATCGTTCTAGACACTGGAAACAGAGCAGTGATTCTGATGCTCAAGGGTCCTGTTGGTGGCATTGCCTTCGGTGCATCGTTTTCTTTTCATCTCTTATACCTTCGTGTTAATACTTCCCTACGTGGATTGGTGTTTAATACTTCCCTACATGGATTGCTTTTTTCTTACTTTGTCATGTGTACACTTTTATTACCCTTTGCATTATGAAATTTTTGTATCCTAAGTCTTGTTTAGCCGTGACTCAACTTTTTAGCTTACTCAATTTGGAAGGAGTCTGATTAAAGAAAATGTCACCAAATGGTTAAATGTGTTATTTCTGTGCATGTTTGTTATTTGTCAAGGGGTTTCATTTTAACCCAAATGAATAACTTTCTATTGGTGGACTGTACCCATCCTCATTAGATCACCAAAGGCAGTGTGTATTCTGATAGGGCCACTTTGTTGTGCCTCTCTGATTTCTTTTCTTTTTCTCTTTTTCTTTTCTTTATTTCTTTTTCTCTCTCCCTCCTTCCTTCCTTCCTTCCTTCCTTTCTTCCTTCTTTCCTTCCTCCCTCCCTCCCTCCCTCCCTTCCTCTCTTTCTTTTCTTTCTTCTCTTGCCTCTTTACCTAATGTCTCAATTGGTAAGACAGGCCCTGACCTCACATGGGACAGTTAAACAGATTCCAGTGACATCTTTCCCCAAAGCAATACAAAGGATATTTTTCAACTAATGATTTAAATAGGTCAAATCAAATAGGATACTCACATTACAGGAAGAAGAAACAGCATATTATAGAACGACCTATGCATTCAGCCTTTGCCTGCCCTGAAATTTCTTCAAATTAATTTGCCTGTTAGCTGAGGACCTTTTTAATGGAACTGATGTTAGTGATCTCCTAGACCTCTGACAGTTCTTGAGAGATAGCAAAAGCTTTCCCTGAAGTGCTAGCCATGTAGCTTATCCCTTTAGGGGCTCTGTTGTAGAAGTCTCACTGATAAAGCTTCCTGTTCTTGAATTCTTAGGGGCAAGGAGAAGGGATAAACAACTGGAATACTTTTTTGGGATATTAAACAATTGGTTATTTAAAAATCTAAAAAAAAATTAAAAATAATCATGTGAGGAACTCTGTTCAATTTTTAAAACAGTGCGTTAGGTTTAGATGTGATGAAGCAACAAATACAACAAATGTTGCAATGCCAATCAGATACGTGACTAAAACAAAGGTTTAATGCCAAACTGCTTCACCAGAAATAGCTTCCTACCTGACATTAGAGGACGCTGAAATTGTGTCAAAGTATTAAAAGAGGCAATTGGTAGGTAAAGATAATTAAAGGGACATCCAACATGTTTTGAGTTCTTTCTCCATATATATGGAGAGAGAGAAAGGGTATGTTTGTGCCTTGGATTCATTAGTAAATGCGTTAGCTATAGCTGACTGATTTGCAGCTGGTGCCTGCCTGAGGTCTCCAAAGAGAGGAGATTTACATTTAGGTGTTAAGTTTGGGAAACTTTGAAAGTTCTTCTTATCAAAAATTAGATAGTCATTTAGAAATGTAAGCATACCATATTTCTTTCTGCATTACACATTTGCTGAAATTCACCTTTCAGTTTTTTTAGAAGGGAGCAGTATTGGCATACGTATTACACTTTTTTGCACATCACTTTTGAAATGAGGTTGCAGATGGAGTTTCAGTCCCGGAACGTAACAAAGAGATCACTGGTTACAAATCCCTTCTTATAGACTAACACACTAAACCCCATAGAGGTTAAGGAAGAGATTTAAAATCGCACAAATATTTAGCAGCCTGGCCATCCAGGACTTGGACTCAAGTTAATCAAATTTCCATTATAGTCTTTTTTTTTTCCTTCCCTACATCAACATTATACTTGCTTGAGTAAACATCTTAAATAGAGAATGTTTCTTCTTTTCATTAAGAGGTCATCTAAAATAGTATGTTCTCTATTCTCCATTAAGCATAGTTTATAAGATTTCTGTGCCTTTAAAATCAGTTTAATTAGGGTAAAATTTAATACTTCATTGATCACACATCTCCAAGTTGAAGCATCTATTCTGGTTTTAGGCTTAGCTTAGTCATTTCCCATTTGTTTGATTCAAAGTAGGGTTGAAGGGGCACACAGCGCTGGGAAACGTCAATATAAAGTACCATCCAACTCTTGCCAGATTCTTTTATCTCATCACCACACTCCCTGAAGTCTCTGATAATTATCAATAAGTTGGGTGGTAGATAAATAGCAGTGTCATAAGAGAAGGAAAAAGCTGAAGGCGCACTAGCGGTGACTCTTTCTACCTGTCAGCAGGACGGAGAAGTAAAGACAGATCCGTCCTGTTTGTCGGGAGCAGAAAGTATGTTGGCGAAAACTAACTCCTGGGAAGGGGAGGTGTCAGGAAGATGAATTACCCCAGGAAGCCAGGGCTGCTCTCCCAGTGGACAGCAGCCTACTTGGATATAATTTGCCAGCTGTCCGTCTTGTCCTAGTGTGTCTCTTTTTCCTCCTCTGCACTGCCAGCAACCAGCCTGTGCTGTGTAGATCTAGTGCAGCCATAGAACCTTGGGACCAGCTGAAGGGCCGCTAGACCTAATGGCAGGGGTAACTTTTTTGCACTTGTGAATATTCAGCATGCACACGCTTCCTATCAGCACTCCCAGGAGCTCTCTGAGAGATGGACCCTGTGGGGAAACATCTTTAAATGAACACCTTAGTAGAGAATGATCCTGTTAGGTGAATAAAAGGCTGATTACATACCCAGAGGTGAGCCATAATGAGGCTCAGAGTAACTAAATGAAGCAATCTGCTGCACTTTGTATCTGGACTTGATCCTGAGCATTTCAAAGTAGCATCTGGAAAAGAAAAAGGCTCTGGAGAAAATCACACAATAGTCTTGAAATATTTCATTTTTTTTTCTCTCCAAAGGGAATTTAGGGTAGATTTTTTTGGGGTAATGGTTTTGAAGAAAGAAGGCTGGTGTGAGAGGAACGTGTTCTGTTGGCATCACCACCTCACATAACCAAACCAACACTCTCCTACCATTGTTGGGTGCTGAGAGACCTGGTGGTCCCTGTCTGTGTCTTTAAACGAACGAGGGTTGCCTAGCCTGAAGATTCTAGCACAGCATCAGCATCTTAGCTACATAAACTGAAGATTTCTCAAGAAGGTCGAAGCGATAGTCATTACGTTTACTACAGGAGTAAGTGGGGCATCAATCTACCTTCTACCTTGCAAGTTAGCCACATAAAGCAGTGCCATAGGTTGAAATAAACCTTCTTGGTCTGGTTTATAATTTAAATTCTCCATGGAAGTAGCCGCAGCTTGGAAGCTCATTCCATTGAAAAGTTCACTGGCTTTGGTGATTCACAAAGGAACATTTCTTATTTAGTGAATTAGTATCCTAATTAATTCATTTCATGCAGCAAGCATCTTTGTGGTTCTCTCTTCTGCTGCCTGCTTTCTCTCCGGCAGGTACTGGTAGGATTCTAAAGTATAAAGAGGTCTTTCACCTGGAAATCAGAAGTTTGTGTTCTCAAAGGGGTCACGATACTTGCTCGTAATGTGGCCTCCTGCTATTCAATATTTCTGAGCCTCCTTTTACTTATCTGTAAAATGGGGAGAAAAATAACTGTCCTGCCTTTTACCCTTTTCTTAGCACACAAGAATTACTGAGAATGCTTCAGAAGCTATTATGAACCACTGTAGTATCAGCTATATTTATTTAAGGCACCTATTTTGTATGTTAAAATATTCTAGAGTATCCTATAACTCTTGATTAATGAAACCTAAGGACTTTCTCACTCCTTAGGTAAAAAAATATAGTGTTTATTTCAGAGCAAGATGTTCAAAAGCAAGACTAAACAATTTGATTCCTGGGATCATGCCATCAGGCTGTCTTGACTCTCTCTGATTGCTTTCAGTATTTTTATTTTATTGGGTAGAAGAACTTGGTAAAATTTTACCCTGAGGCTAAAGAGAGCTCTTTAAAATGACTTTAGGGATCTGAATAGACCAGTTGCCATTTATTCCCTTAATATGATTAGTTTCCTAATACACAGAGGCTGAGATAGCATTTATTTCTCCTAAGTTTTGTCTAAGCCAATGTGGGTGCCTATTAGTGTCATAGTGATGAGTGGCACAGATGAGCAAACAAATAATTAAGGAAAACCAAATATCCTTCCCTTCCCCCACCTCACACCCATTTCGTAGTTAACTTTAGTGTAAAAGTGTCTCCCTGTTTCAGTAGGATAATTTGGTGCTCGTCTGTCAGATAGATGGAGGATGGCAATGCTAATTTGTTTCTCCAGGCATATTTCCCTCAGACTTAAGGACTAAGGTTACCATGTAGCTCAGAGCTGAAAGGTAAGAGTCAGAGGCATTCAATGATTACATAGTCAATATATTCTGACTTCTCTGCTAATTTAGCAAAAGGAAGAACTTCTCAATTTTGTCACTACTAGCAGTTGCTTAGCTTGTCGTAGAAACATGCTTTGATTTGAATAGATAAACTACTTTTAAAGCATAAGTCAGCAGCCTTTTGTTTTATGAAATAGTAGTCCTCTATTTGGGGCAATTAAAATGACCATTTCTTTGGAAACAAAATGTTAAACTGGTGATGGTAGGGTAGGTCTAGGGGGTGGTAGGAGAGGGAAGTTAAGATTTCAACAGCTAAGTGCAAAAGAAAATTTTAAAACACTTAGTATTAAAATTTTTAACTAGCTACTACTTTATTGGTCTCATATAAGGGCATGAACACCTGGGGAAGTAATTGGAAAGGGAAGGAACATAAAAAATATTTGATATGCTGTGAGGTAAACCTGAGGCTTAAGAAACATAAGTAATTTGGTCCAGGTCACATGGCAGCAGAATATTAGAATCTGGATTTGATTCTGTGTTTGTCTGGCTGTGGCTGTGAAAATTGAGCCTGTCAGTTTTGATCCCATGCCATCCAGAATCATTGCCCCTTGCCACTTCTGTGTGTGTGTGTGTGTGTGTGTGAGCTCCAAGTTCATCCCCATTTCTTTAATCTAGCCTTGTTAAAACACATTTTAAGGTCAGTTTTTAAGGCACAAAATGTAGGATGAGTGAGTTGATATGTAGGTGTATATTAGCTTGAAATTGTATTCAGAACAGAATCTCATTCTTAAAAGTTTAAAAATCCATATCAATTACCCAGCCCCCAATATAGTTTTCTTCTCTTTTGAATGTTGTAGAAAAAAATGCTTCATATTTCCTGGATATCGAGCTTCTTAAATATATTAGAGTGCCACATCTTCCTACAATTCCCTTACAGGTTGCTCACTTTTAGTGGCATTGGGTTTCTAGTTTGAGAAATTCCTTAAATTTCACGTACCACATCAGAATTTCTTTCAGTTAGGGTGACAGATCCAATATACTGCACGTGTGTGAAGTACAGATAAAGGCAATCAGATCTCATGCTTCAGGGAATAAACTGATTACCCGCAATGGTCAGGAAGGAATTTTCACCATTAGCATCCTGCAGATACACAAACCAAGTGCAAGAATCCAACTTTCCTCTACCTTAAAGTTTTCTTGTAGCACCTCATCAAGCACAAGTCATAAAATCTAAACCTATGACATAATGTGCTAGGTATAATGGTTGTCATACATGCATAACTATTTATTATGCACCAAAATAAATACTGTAGCAGTTGAGACAGTCTAGTTAGATAACTGAGATAGTGATTCATTAAATATAAACTACTTAAAATTTTTTCATGTTTCCTCCAGGGATCTCAAAGTACCTTCCCAAAATGAGCTAATTAATCCTCATGAATATTCTGTCACATAAATTCTGTTACATTTCTCTGAAAACATAGGTTAGTCAATCTTACTAACTAGTAAGTTCTAGCAGCAAGTCTTCACAGCACTCCAACCACCTTTATTGCCTTGAAATCTCATTAGAGATTTAGTTACTAACACTGTTAATCTAGGTGGAATTCTTTCATCCCTAGTTCATTACTACATTGACCCTTCAATAAACATACGGTGGGGTCAACTTTGTGCAACATGCTGAATATGAAACGTTAAACGGGGCTCAGGGTTCAGTGGGAAAGTGCTGGTAAGTTCATTCACACATAGTCCAGCACAACTTGATATGCCCAGTGCTGCCTAGCCTAGCAAGATCCTCTTTAATCTACTGTTGCCTTCTTGTGCTGGTCTTTACATCACGTGGGCTTTGACACAGATAAACATACAGTAATCCGTGATTTGGTTCTAAGAGCCTATAATGAACTCCAGTTAATTCAGTTGCCATGTAGAGAATCTTGATCCTATTCTACCTTAGAAAACTCTTGGAATAACTTCAGTTCTTTTGAAAATTGCAGTAGTCCAGAAATTTTTACTGTAGTATAACTGCTATGTGTTCATGTGTGTGTGTGTGCATGTCTGTTGATCAGAAACTTTATAACAAGCGGATTAGACTTAAATTTGGCAAGCTTTTCCAGATAAATTCTAGAGAAAAGTTCCATGGTGTTCCTAGAAAGTTTAATTAAGAGTAACAATTAAGAGACCCTTTTGAAGTACCCATGTTTAAGTTTTATTTGTTTGGTTTTGTATTTTTTTCTAAATATTCTTTTAGGTCACACCAAGTCTAAACTGGATGCTGTTTGCCTTAATAAAAGGCCTGTCATGAAGGAAGGATGTAAATAATTTTGAGAGAAAATACTTTTGAAATGTTAAAACATTTGTTTTGAGCAATGTTGTTTTTGTTATAAAGGAAATAGAACTTTCACCTCTGGGAGTGAATAGGGCCTCCTCAGTTTGATACCTAAAGGATATCTCCGCTCATAACAAACAAACAAAAATGTGCTTACTGGGACTGCATCTTCAGGCCAGCACTGGATACATTAATTGCTGACATATTTGAGGTATCACTGAGAGAAAAATATCTTTAGACTGCTGCTTCCCAGTATACATTCCCTTAAATATCTGTCCTATGGAGTGGTCCTTGGGAATAAAAACCAGGGAACATATTCAATAGTAAATAAATAAATATATTGTCAGGTTTCACATATATATATATGCACATACATGTATGACATGTTTATAGCAACGAATTCACAAAATG
>NW_012116265.1:14436008-14488358 GCF_000951035.1 Colobus angolensis palliatus | reverse complement strand
TGGAGTGCAGTGGCATGATATCAGCTTACTGTAACCTCCACCTCCTGGGGTGCAAGCCATTCTCCTGCCTTAGCATCCCGAGTATCTGGGATTACAAGCACCTGCCATCACGCCTGGCTAAGGTTTGTATGTTTAGTAGAGACAGATCTGCCTTCAACCTCCCAAAGTGCTGAGATGACAGGCGTGAGCCACAGTGCCCGGCCTGGGTAGCTTTTTAATACTGCTCCCTCTCTCTTAAATATTCACAGTGCATATTAGCAAATTAAATGTTCTGTGAAGTCTTGTATTAAACACATCTTTTAATATTTTATTTAAGACTTCCCAAATTCATTTGACCATTCACTTTGTAATATTCCTTTACAGAATACTTGTTAATATCCAGCTCCTGGGAACACTATTTGGGAAATACTACACTAGGAAAAAAATATAGGTTGGGGAAATCTAACTAAACAAGAGTGTTTATTTACATTAGTAAGTTACTTTGTACTTTATGTGAGTCTCCTTTTCATGTGAGTTTCTCAAGTGTCTTCAAATATTATTTTAAATAATTGTTTAAAACATTGAACATTTTCTGAAAATATATTATATATGTTTTTAGAACTTGAAATTGAACGAATTCCCCCTTCTCCCTTGTCTGCCAGTTCTGTTAGTCTTCTCTTCAGTATTTGATTTATGAGAGATCAATTCACATCCAACTTTTCAGAGCATGTCTCATGTCATCTGAAAGGTAGCATACCTATATTTGTGTAAGAAAGGAGAGAAAACCTACTTCTGAGTGTAACATAAAAACTATGTGACAGTAAAGTAGATAAAAGGAAAATACTGGTGATAGGGTCAAGCAACCTTATCTCCTTTTGACTTGCTGTGAGATTTGGGCCAACAAGTAACCTCTCTGATCCTGCCTGGATAATTGAAATGACTATTACTTCCCTCCACCAGAGAATGAATGAAATGTGGATTAAAGTCTGACCTTTGGGCAAATGCCTCCTAGTGACTTGAAAGAAGGTGCCCTCATTTCTAACCCATACCTTACATCTGTGTCTATGATCCCATTCACTAACTGGTTCTGAATTGATTCTGTCATTCTTGCGTTCTTGCACTTGCCTTCCTGTCACCTACTCACTTGCATTCTCTATCTACAGTTAGGACATTGTCAACACAGATTGTGTTTGAGTAAAAAAGTTCATTCAGAGAAAAATAATTGTAGTAAGGAAAAGCATAGGTCAGGAGACAAGTAAAGACATACAGTGAATCTTTAATCCAGAGTTGATTTACTCAAGCCTTATTGAAAAATAATCATGAAGCAAAATGATTAGGTATAGATATGTAAATCTGTAATGAATGACTCTGAGTAAAGATTATACTCATCATCACCACATTTCTCTCATAAGTGCATTGGGTTAAAAAAAAAAAGAGTTACCTAAGATCATTTGAAATGCAGTAATAAGATTCTTTTCAGAAGATCTTTTGATTCTGTAGAGAATTAGCATATCTAATTTTTACCTGAAGACCCCAAACACCAGATCCTCCAAAATAATGTTACTTCTGACATTTTCAACTTGTTTAAAATTTGGTTATCTGGAAATTTACTGCACATAAGGCCCAGCAAGAGAATAATTACACTTTATTGATATTTTCTCACAATGCCATGAGAAAATCTGGCTGAAACTGTGAAAAAATGAGTTATATTTATAAACCGGAGATGTCAGCTTTCCAAAGTAATTTCAAATCCAGACACTAAATACATATACTTCCACTCACCTTCACATTCTCACAAACTTATATAAGAAAGTACTCAATGATGTATTTCTAGACATTAAATATTTATATAGTGTATATAGGTGGGTATATGTATGTGTATTTATGTGTGTGTGTATGTACATAGGTTCACATACATTTATGTATATATGTATCTATGTATGAATCATAATTTGCTGATAAGCATTAACCACTATTATTATAAATTTTCCTTAATACATAAATTTCTCAATAACTTAGAAGAAAATTTTCAAGTATATGAAAACTCTTCTTTCCATCAGCATAGGTGATAGCATTAAACTGAATATTGGCCAGGCGCAGTGGCTCACACCTGTAATCCCAGCACTTTGGGAGGCCGAGGCAGGCGGATCACAAGGTCAGGAGATCGAGACCATCCTGGCGAACATGGTGAAACCCTGTTTCTACTAAAAATACAAAAAATTAGCTGGGCATGGTGGCAGGCGCCTGTAGTCCCAGCTACTCGGGAGGCTGAGGCAGGAGAGTGGTTTGAACCCGGGAGGCGGAGGTTGCATTGAACTGAGATCGCGCCACTGCACTCCAACCTGGGCGACAGAGCAGACTTTGTCTCAAAAACAAAACAAAACAAAACAAAAACTGAATATTAACCATTCCCCAGGATACAGAAATTATATCCCAGAGTAGAAAAATACATATTTTTGTATGGAGGTTGCTTCTTATTAAAGTGTGTTAGATCTGGCCAGGCATGGTGGCTCACACCTGTAATCTCAGCACTTTGGGAGGCCGAGGTGGGAGGATTACTTGAACTCAAGAGTTGGAGACCAGCCTGGGCAACATCGTGAGATGCTGTCTCTAAAACAAAAATTTTTATAATTAGCCAAGCATGGTGGCACATGCATGTAGTTCCAGCAATTAGGGAGGCTGAGGTGGGAGGATCACTGTAACCTGAGTGTCAAGGCTGCAGTGAACCAGATTGTGCCAGTGCACTTTAGCCTGGGTGATAGAGTAAGACCCTATCTCTAAAAATATATATATTATATATATATATTTAAAAGTGTGTTAGATCTGCATATTATACAATGACATGAATTAACATTCTTCCTCATTTATTTTTGTTAAAAAATTTCACTGCTTGCAAACATGTACATATATATATATCCCACTGCACACTAGACTGTGTGGTGTCACAAGGGTGTTATTTTTTTACTTGTAATGTTTTGCCTGACTTTAGAGAAAGCTTGAAAAAATTAATTAAAATCAACTTATGTCTCAACATTTTGTTGCAGTAGAGCAATTTAGAAGAAGGGAAAAGAGAACAGCAGTGAATTCATTGGATGAGAGGCAGCCACGTGTTTTTAGAAAAAGGATCAGAGCTTGCCCAGTTTCTGTTTAAAGTATTGTAAGGACCTAATATAGCTAGCTATAGTGATACGTTTATTAAGGTTAAAATGTGCAGAATTGATGATACAGGAGAGATGACAGCTAGCTGGGGATATTAGAAACAGAGCTATAAAAATTTAACACAACCTAGAAAAATGCAAATGAATACAACCAAGGGTGGGGTGCAGGGTTGGTTGTGGGGGACAGGTGTATTATCTTAGATGATACGCTCTGGAAGGCATGGAGTTTGGCTGCGGGGCTGGGTGGGCACCTAGTAAGAAGAATGCTTTGGCTACTTCCCTTGTCTCTTGGAAATCGGAAGAGACACTGGGCCTTTTCTCCTTTACTCCAAGAAGAAATGCTCTTTTTTTTCATGTATCTGTGTTGAATACCTATTATGGGCCATATGTTAAGAGATGGGGAAGCAAACAGATACAACTCATCCACCCTATCCTGGAGGAGCTTGTTGCAAATACCGTCAAATGCAGTATGAAGGAAATAGTATGAGATTTGAATTAAGGACACTAAGATTTTATTCATGGATTAAAATCCTTATTCTGTTTCTTAATGATTTTGTGATCTTGCACAGGTCCATTAACCTCTGAGCATTAGGTATCTGTGAAATGGGAGTAATCATCATGTCTGCCTCATGGGAACACTGTGATGATTAAGTGTGAAGGTTTATGATAATGCTCTGAAAATAATCAAAAGTGCTAAAATGATTTTGTTTTTAATTCTGAGGTATTTTTAAATTCAAGCTTGACAGGAGAGTCAGATTATATACAAAGGGATCAGAGAAACAGAGTAGTATGGAAGGAGTGATAAATATAGGAAGAACATTATATACATCACAGATGAGTTCAGGTGCGTGGGGGTCCTGGATTTAGAAGTGGGTGTGCTTAGTTTAATGCTCTCCTGTCACCACCTTGAAAGTTTTAATATTTTTTAAACAAAATGCTTCACTTTTTTTATACTAGGCCTCACAAATTATATAGTTCTGGTTGTAGACATATTGCGTGTATACATACTTAGATTAGTTACATGCTCACGATATTAATCATTAAGTTATTTGTGTATACATTTAACAGTTACCCATCTATTTATCTATCCCTATATACAGACATATTCTCCCATGTAGGATGTGGGGCACCTGAGGAGTGAAACTTGCTTGAATGGATCTAGGGCCCAGGAGAGAAAATGAACCTGAAAAACAATTGTTCTGTCTAATAGTTATCACTAGTTGGAAGACTTCTACGTTCCAAAGTCAAGCACTGTGATGTGATACATTGCACACACACACACATACACACACACACACAACACACAATATTTATTTATATCATGGAATAAATGCATAAATATTACTAATGTATCTTAATTTTCTTTTTTACAAAGATCATGTAATATCAGTAGCTCTAGAATTTGGTCAAGAATCTGCATTTTTAAAAAAGCATTCCAATGGCTTCTAAGGCAGGTGGTTTCTAGACAAACTTTCCAAATATTGAGTGAAAAGTTCATTCATGTTGTGTTTCTATTATTTGTGTGTAATTTGGAGAATTGGGTGATTTTTTCCAGGAGCCTCTAGCAACAGATCCAGAGAAAGAATGTCATAGGTAGCATTCCTCTGTGTTATTTCGGACCAATTTCAAAGTTACAGTAAGATGTTTGCTTCACCAAGAGATATCCCATATCCATTCCAGGCACTATTAGATGCCAAATGTCTTAGTGTACAGAAGCCCCCACTTTTCCTTGGGGGAAATGATCTAAGACCCCCAGTAGTCGCCTTTAACTGTGGATAGCACCAAACCCTATATATAGTATGATTTTCCATACATAAATACATATCTACATAGTTACGATAAAGTTTAATTTGTAAATTAGGCACAGTAAGAGATTAATAACAATAACTAATAATAAAATGGAAAATTATGACAGCCAGCTGTAATACAAACAATGTGAATGTATTATAGTCTCCCTGTCTCTCAAAATATCTTATTGTACTTTACTCACCTATTTTTGGACCATGGTTGACCAAGGGTAGCTGAAACTGCAGAAAGCAAAATCGTGGAAAAGGGGGAACTACTGCACATAAAGAAATAGTGGATAATAACAATGAGAAGATAGTTTGGGGCCTTTAATTCTGGGGGGTCTTTAATTCTGGATCTGAGACTCTTCTCAGAAGGCAATAGGGAACCACTGGTCGTACAGAATTAAAAAAAGGAGAAGGAAACCAAAAGTAAGGAGATCACTTAGAGGCTATTACAAAAAAGTAGAGAAGAGGTAACAAAGGCCAAAAGTGAGCCCTAAGAGTAAAGATTAAGAAAAAATATCTTTAATTATGGAAAACATATGGAGGTTCCTCATAAAACTAAAAATAGAGCCTCTATATGATTCAGCAATCCCATTACTGGGTATATATCCTCAGAGCTTGAAATCAGCATGTCTAAATGATATCTGCACTCTCATGTTCATTGCAGCACTATTCACAACAGCCAAGATAAAGAGTCAACCTAAGTGTTCATCAAAGGATACATGGATAAAGAGAATGTAGTATTGCGGTATATATACAATGGAATATTATTCAACCTTAAACAAGAAGGAATTTCTGCCATTTGCAGCAGCATGGATAAACATGGAGGACATTGTGCTAAGTTCAAAAATAAACCAGACACAGAAAGACAAAAACAGCATAGTTTCACTTATGTGGAATCCAAAACAATCAAATTTATAGAAGCAGAGAATAGAATAGTGGTTACAAGAAGCAGTGGGTGGGGGAATGGAGAGATGTTGGTCAAACGGTGCAAAATTGTAGTTAGAAGGAATTGATAATTATTTAAGATAATGGATATGTTAATTAGTTTGAGTTAATAATTCTATACTGTATAGATATAACGTCACTGTGTACCATACAAATATATATATATATGCAATTATAATATGCCCCAAAATAATCTTTAAGTCCTCTTTTTAAATTTTACTTCAGTAAGAATGGTATCCATTTGATTGAAGACCATCTTCTTTCTTATCTCCATATGCAAATGTATTCCTTATAGAAAAATGCACTCCTGCCCCTACCCCAGCAATCATGCTTCAGGCCCCAGAGAAGTTTTCCTCCCTGTTACCTTGTAAAGGTAGCCTCTCTTGGGAATGGCTCAGTAATTCACCCTGGAATACTCTTATGTTAGTTTCCCTTACGGTCCCTAACAGCCTTTATCTGTCACTCATCTCCCAGGTACTCACAGCTAACTGAAAGGCTTTTTCTAATCAGCGCTGTTTTATCTTCTTTAAAATCCTTGATTATGGCCACTAGCATCCTTGACAGTCTCTGGACGCTTGGTGAGAAAAGAATAAACTCAGTGCACACCAGTGAGAGATCATGCCCTTTTCTTCTGACAACTTTGTGGCATCTTTGGCTGCCCTTTTTATGTGCTTGTCTTTGTGCTCCCCTACATCAATCTCATAAAACATCCTTTTTTTCATGCTTGACATATTGATATCATCCCACCACAGATAAAACACAGAGCAGTGTAATATGGGCAGATGTTGGAATTATTTGCAATGCACAGAAATCTCTGGTGATGTTTAAGATTAGGACAATATTAAACACATTACTTTCCCTGACAGGCATTTTAATTACACCCATGCCATGCAGGTGCAGAATCTGGAAGTGATATCTTGTTTTCCCCAACAGGGTCTATGCAATACAATTTACAAGTGTGTTTGAGTGTGTATCTGTGTGGGCATGTGTGTGTCCTTCCCACTTTGTATCTTTATCTTTGCAAAATCCACAGTCTCTTGTTTAAATCACATCTGGATTCACTTGGAGGAATGACACACATTCCAAAGAACCTGTAGTTAAAATAGTTGCCATTTACCAGATCAGTATTCTTATGGTTGGTAGTGTGACGTGTGCAGGTTTGGAGGGCCACTTTGAGATAGGACAAGATGAAAAACAGCCTAGGAAAGATCAAGAAATACCAACATCAGAAAGCCAAATAGTCCTCCAGAGTGAGTTACTATGTAGCTTGGTCTCATCAAAAAGAGAATCATGGCCCAGGTGGCTGTTAGTCTGTTCTCACACTGCTAAAAAAGACATATCCAAGACTGGGTAATCTATAAAGGAAAGAGGTCCAGTGGACTCACAGTTCCACATGGCTGGGGAGGCCTCACAATCATGGTGTAAAGCAAAAGAGAAGCAAAGGCACGTCTTACATGGAGGCAGGCAAGAGAGCTTGTGTAAGGGAACTCCCATTTATATAATTATCAGATCTCGTGAGACTTATTGGCTGTCACGTGAACAGTATGGGGGAACCGCTCCCATGATTCAATTATCTCCACCTGGCCCCACCCTTGACATGTGGGTATGATTGCAATTCAAGCTGAGATTTGGATGGGGACACAGCCAAACCATATCAGTGGCAAATTCAAATGGCTACAGTAATGAAAACAACAATAGCAACAACAAAAGGTAATATTACTTGAGGATTTATCTTGTACCAGAAATTTTTATATGCTTTACATTCATGTTGAAAATTAAATGCTGGTCAGGTGTAGTGACTCATGCCTGTAATGCCAGCACTTTGGGAGGCTGAGGTAGACAGATCACTTGAGGTCAGGAGTTCAAGACCAGCCTTGGCAACACGGTGAAACCTCATCTCTACTAAAAATACAAAAATAAGCCAGGCGTGGTGGCAGGTGACTGTAATCCCAGCTATTTGGGAGAGTAAGGCAGAAGAATCACTTGAACCCAGGAGGCAGACATTGCAGTGAGCAGAGATTATACCACTGTACTCTAGCCTGCGTGAAAGAGCCAGATCCCATCTCAGAAAAAAAAAATAAAAAAATTAAATGCTTGTAACAACCCTATCAGGTAAATCACTGTGATTAGCACCTATTTATCAGATGAGAAAAATAAGACTCATAAAAGTCATGTAACTTGTTTAAGGTCACACAGCCAGTAATTCAAGCCTGGGTCTATCTGATCACAAAACTTGGGCTCTTAGCTTTTTGGGATTCTATACTCATGGAGAGGTAAAACTCAGATCCTAGAAGATCAGCTGCAGAAGTTAGTGTATGAAGTGGGCAAGCCAGATCTGAGGTCAAGCTAAGGGCAGAAAACAGGAGTCCTGGGCCACTCAGCATACATGCTGGCTCAAAGAAGCATGTTTCTGAGCCTGGAATCTTCACTGTCTCCTGCTCCTGCTAAATGTTAGAGACCTCTAAAATAAATAATTGCAGCAGTTTTGTGGTGTGTTTTAATTGGCTACCCTCTGGGTTCCATTAGTAGGTTTACTTACTCTACCCTGAACCTAAAGCTGCAGTGAGGGTTGTTACCTCCAGTGAGGAGAGTATTTATCATGCCCTCTCCAGAGGTAGCTGCAATTTTGCTCAAGTGTACTAATGACATCTGCTCTCAGTTCTGTGGTTTTCCTCTCTGGGTCTTCTGATAAGGTCATTAGAAAGTGTGAGGCAGACAACCTGAGGGCCAAAGTCTCATTTGGCTCCATCAGTCAGATTCTGCTGGGACTGTACAACCCAAGGATCCTGTTACAGCATCTGCCTGGAAGACTCTTAGGAAGGAACTTGCAGTTCATTCATTACATATGTTCTATGCTGAGGCATAACAGTGGAGGCTGTTTTACAGTGAATCATGCCACCAGTACATCCACTGCTGGCAATTCTACTACTAACATATAAGACCTTAAGAGCTCTTCCTTCCCATAATTTCACTGAGAAAAACAAACAAAAAATATTCCCAGAAGAATATTAATTGACATTAATATGACAGAATTAACAATTTATTCAATTGGCCTTTCAACCTAAAAGTTTAAACATTAGTCTTTCCTGATTTCAGATGAACAAAATGAGGTAATGCATTCTTATACTAATTCAGCAAACATTTATGATGACTTCCCATGTAGTGGGTACTGTATAGATATGGGAGATAAAAACAAAGAAATACAATGTAAAAATTCAGATTCTTTACCTTTAAGGATTCCACAGTCTACTAGGGGAAACAAACACAATGCTACCATCTATAATATAATTTTCTGTGTTGTGATCGAATCATACATTGGATAGCATCCAAATAGAGCAGATAAGCAACTGGCTCAGCTAGATTTGGTGGGGGGTCAAGGCTTCATGGGGGATTCAATACCCGAGCAGGGTATTAACTAAGAGTGTAACCTACATAAAAGGAATCTTTTTCTGAGCATTTACTGTGTGTCGAACTGGATGCTGAGTGCTTTATGTGCATTGTCATAATCCTATGTGTAAAACAATCCAATGAAATGTGTACTATAGCCACGTATCTCATAATGATGGGGATACATTCTAAGAAATGTATCCTTAAGTGATTTTGTAGTTATGCAAAAATCATAGTGTGTACTCACACAAATCTAGATGGTATAGCCTGCTGCTATGTGGTATAGCCTGTTGCTCTATGGTATAGCCTATTGCTCTATGGTATAGCCTGTGGCTCTATGGCTATAAACTCATACAGCGTGTTACTGTCCTGAATATTGGAGGCCTTTGTAACACAATGGTAAGTTTTTTGTGTGTCTAAATATATCTAAATATAGAAAAGGGATAGCGAAAACATGACATTATAATCCTATGGGACCATAGTCATATATGCAGTTTATCATTGATGGAAATATCATTATGTAGTACATGGCTATATTATTATCATCTTGTTATAAAATTTCCAAGTGACAAAAAAAAAAATCTGAACCCCTGCTCTCAGGCTCCAGATCCCAGCTTTTAACAGATATGCCACACTATCATTAACTATGGTGTATCACTTAGGAACATCATCAAACGAAGCTACTTGTTCTTCAGGGACCCAGTAATCATCCTTATCCTTGGACAATTAGCCTGGGGCTATTGTTTGATGATTTTCTTTCTGCAACTAGAAGTTAATGATTTGGGTAGAAAGGAAACCTGCCGATAATCATCTCTGATATTGACTGGTCAGTCCCAAGATCTAGGCATTGAAATTTCTAAGAGTCTCTCTCCAGTCCTCTATATTGTTCTCAGCATACTCCTCCAGTGTGGTACTGTACTATGCAGATAAGCACATGGCTATGACCTGATGCTCCTCAATCCTATGCTCCCTGGCATCTAAAATGGGCCCAGAAGCAAAACGCTTTGCCTGCCGATTTGTGCTTTTCAGAAGATGAGCATCTTCTTTTATATTCTGGACACACACACAAAAAACCATTTTTCTCTCATTAACCTGCCACAGCCTTATGGAAATTCTGAGAAGTCCAGTTCAGCCTCATAACACGTGAATGTTATTTATCTTGAATGCTGCAAATTTGGCATATTGGTGGTGGGTGACAAGGTTAGGTAGATTTATTAGCATCCTGTCAGGGAATTTCCCGTGAGCGGTAGAGGTTTGTCAGGAAATTCAGTGTAATTGATAGGAGCAAGGTGGACTAATTCTTAGTGCTAGATCTGTACTGGCTCTGTTCACACCTTTCCTTTGCAGACAACAAGATGTGCTGAGGAGAGCTCATTAAGAAGACCTTCCCGCAAACCCACTCTTTGCACCAGGTTTCTTTTTCCTTCCTTTCTTTTATATAATCATTTCAGTTACTGGAGAAGATGTAAGTGCATATTGGAGGCATTACTGAATAGGCAATGATTTCTACTCATTTGTACGTATCATTTAACTCTCCAAGGGAACACTTAAACTCTAGGGAATAAAGATTAACAAGAAACTGGTATCTGTTCAGTGTTTCACTCCGTTTTCACTAAAGGATTAGACGTTTCAACCGTAGAGTCTAAAAGCCATCAGGGCAGAGATACAACAGTGGAAGGAGGTTAGCCTTTGAATTAGGATTCTTGAGTCCCAGTCTCAAGTCTCCAGCCTGCAAGTTCTTTGGCTCTGGGCTAATTATTTAAACTTGCTGAACTTTGGTTTCCTCCTTTGAAAGGTGAGGTTAATGATACCCATCTCACAGGGTTCCTAATAAATATTAAATAAAATGAAAAATATCACAGCTACTTGACCTAAGCATCTTTCAATTTCTAGTTCCATCACTGCTGCCCCTGAACAACCTTCCTTGATATGGCCAAGTAATAACAGCCACCATTTATTGTGACTTTATGATGTTGCCACATTCTATGCACCATGCTTTGCATACTTCATGTCATCGACTCCTCAGCACCCAGAGAGACAGGGAGAGACCATGGGAAGAGAAAGGGAGAGACCATGGGAAGAGAAGGAGAGAGAGAAGAGGGGAGAAGGGAGAGAGAGAAAAAAACAGAGGAAAGGAAAAAGAAGAGAGAGAAAAAAATGAGATGAGAGAGAAGAAAGAATGAGTCAGTTCTCATGCAATTGTAGTCAAGATATCCGTCTTTCCTAAGCCTCAGTTTCCTTATCAGTAAAACAGTAAATAATCACATCTTAACTATTTTGATGACCAAATGAGGTGATTTCTGTTACATGCAACCCACAGTGCCTGGAACATAACAAAAGCCTAATAAGTAGAATGTAATGTTGTTTCTGATGGTAAGTTTCATTTTTGTTTCAAGCATTCCTGGCACACATTGCATTATAGACTCCATCCACTGATTTGCCATTGTTCATTTCAATTTCATCCTCCTCTACTAAGTAAGTCTGCAAGGAGGCCAGAGTCCTTTCTGAAAAATAATCACTGTGATACTGTCTATCACACAGAAACACACACAAATTGTTTTTAAAGGAAGAAAAAAGGGAAAGAGGGAGGAGTACAGGCATGTGTTTGGCAAGGTGTCGGGGTCATAGGTCCCTAGGTTCTAGCCAGATTTTTCTTCATAAAGATGCCATTCCTACTGGAAAGTGACGGCTCTGCCTCTGAAAACATTTTACAAAAACCAGAAGAGGAAAACAAACCAAAAAGAAACATTGCTGCAGCACTATAGTGTGTGCACTTCAATGTACTTTTCCTATTCCTTATATTTTTCCATAAGTGGAATTGACACTGTAAGGGACACTTTTCACAAAGTAGCATATTCCCATGGCTGGAACAAAATAACCAACTTTGCAAAGGGAGTTGAATTACTTCCATTCCTTTTTAGGCTAAAATGATTTGGCCTAGGCAGGGATAATTTTGGCCTGGAAAGCTCAGATTTCTAATCTAGCCTGAGTGACCTATTCCCAGTTCCAAGATTTTCCACATATTTTCTTCCCTCACTCATGGAGTGATTACATGGAGTTAAATACAATACCCTTAGAGGGATTGTTTGGTACAAATGGTGGTGGCATTGATGCTGTCTGAGGTTCTGCTTACATTCTGTATGCCTGGATGCTAGCTGATCCTCTCCATCCAGTGGAATCCAGCCTTGTCTTTATCTAGCACAAACCTCACCCTTCCCTTGTGATCTCCAAACATGTGAACAGTCTTTTTTTTAACACACACACACACACACACACTTCTCTCTCTTCTCACATCATGGCCTTCTTTAAATGTCAGGTGTTTTGAAAGAAGTTAGAGGTCTTTAGAAAGTGCAAGATACAAGTTAACTCTGTTTAAAGTTCAATGGCAAAAATTAGAATAAAGCTGAACTGGATCTGGCTTACAGATGATGGGTTCTGTTTTCTCTGCAACAAGGCTAACTTTTTGAGACAACATTTTTAAATGGAATAGTGTAGATAAAAATGAAAATTATTAGCTGTCCATGAAAATTATTAGCTACCCTAGGCAAATCAGAAGACATTGCAATACTAGACCTGCATTTCCATGTAGCAAAAAGTTTGCTGGCGATCATTACTGATTGTTTTAGACATTCTTTGTGTAGTTACAGTCCCCACCATTGCCTATCATCCCACTAACACCAAAGCCAACTGCCAGTTCTAGTAATAACAACCAAATATGAAAATGCTTGAGCACCAGAATTTGTAAACCCAGGCCATGAACTTGCATTACCTGCTTGAACTCTGGGTTTTGCAAACCATACTATGAAGGAAAGGAAAATGGAAAACCAAGTTAGATGTGTTACATAATACGATTTCATTATATCTCTTTTTTCTCCCTTCTACACTTTTCATTTACCACCAGTCGCCACCCCCTGCTACCTAAATATCTTTACTCTTAATGGAAGATGCATTACCAAAGACTTACAGTTTATGGACCAGAAGAAAAATTGGGCTTCTAAGTAAGTCCTGCAGTCTTATTTCTTACTTCTGTCATTGACAGCCACTAAACCAAGAGGAGGTTAAGTGAAAATTAGCAAAATATGTATTGCCATACTAACAGGCAGTAATAGAACAATCTGTTCATGTCCCCACTTCACAAGTCCACTTTCCCAAAACTAATCAAACTCTTCCATCTGTGGAACTTGCCACAGCAGGTCTTTTTCAGCAAAGAAAGAGCAACAAGTTTCCCTGCACATATTTTCCCTGGCAGAAAATTATCACCTTATTTTTCTCCATTTCAAAAATAAATATTTTTCCCTTATACCTTTCCCAGTCTTATTTTAAAATGGAAACAGCCAAAAGCCAGGTAGTTGTCTTATTCACTTTTATTTTCATTGAAATCATTTCCTAGACCATATACATACACATTATGTATGTATTTTAGGAAGTTTTGTTTATATAAGAAAGCTTCTTTTATTTTTTTAACATGCATTTATGTTGCTTTTCGTGCTAATGTCCTTCACCTTTTCAAAACCCAGGAGTTTTTCCACCTCTCTGCTTCTGCATCACAAGATCTTACATTGTTTGTGTGTTTACTGGCCTTCTTAAAACTAAAAATAAACACACTCTAAATTCACATTTCACCACTTGTTACCTACCACTCTCTCTCATAGCTTGTGATGTTTTTAAATACTTCTGAAGTATTCAGTCCCCAGAGTGAGCTTTCTTTGACTGGTGGGCACCAGTGCGATCATAGCTCACTGCAGCCTTGAACTCCTGGGCTCAAGTGATCGTTTTGCCTTAGCTTCCAAGTGGCTCAGATTACAGGTGTGAACCACCATGTTCAGCTGAGGTCCACATATGATAACGTTTCTGCCTACACTTAAAACCCTCCAGACAACCCTTCAGTGACCTTGGCTTACAATACAAATGTTCTATGACTTTCCAGGCCTTTCTTGGTCTGCTCTCCCTTCCTTTGGAGCATTATCCCATTTTCATGCCCCCCCCACACAAATTCTAGCCATACCCCACGACTTACAAGTTTCCACAAAGAATGCACTATGACTCCACTCTAGGATTTTGCCCGTGCTGGGTCCCCTTCCTGAAATGCCTTCTATCTGTTCTTTCTCTTCCCTGCTTGCTGCCATTTCCGTGAACTGACTATATTTGTCTTTCATGTTCTAACTGCTCCGAAATACACCTCTGACCCTTCAGATTTCCTGCTCCCCCCTCCCCTGTAGTCCTTCTAGTTTTCCTGTGTTTCCATGGGACTTCTTCATCCTTTTTGAAGCATCTGTCATGCTGAGCCATAATTGCATAGCTTTCTGGATGTCTCTTTCAGTGTACCATAGTTGCACACTCTCCTTGTCTTCAGGAAGTGCGACTTGCTTGTCAGTGAATCGCCAATGCCTTATACTGTAACCAAAATGCAGCTTCAGTCACTTGCCACCTGCAGAGTCCAGTTCACAAGAGCAAGTTCTAGTATAAAGAAAGTGACTTTTGATTCCAAAGCTGGCTTAAGGGAAGAAGTATAGGCTTCCTGTCTTAAGGGTAGTGCTTGCTTCTGGAGCAGAAAACAGGCACTTTTAAAAGGCATCTTGGCATGAATGGCTCACAGGGGAGGGAAATGCAGGTGGGGGTCATGTAACTCACTGCAGTGCCTAATCTACTGTGTGGTTGAGCTGGTGACAGCTGGTGCCTTCATGGGCCGAACTAGGTTGTAAATGTGGCCGAAACTCTCCTGGTGGGAGACAGTTTTGTAGCAGGCATACTTCGGGTGGTAGATTGACTGTTGCCTCTTGAGGTGATCTCCTGGTGAGAGAGAGTTCTGCTCTGGAGCTTCTAGCACATAGTTAGATGAACTTGCCCTGTAGGGAGTGTCTGGAAAAAGGAAGGTAAAAGGTTATAATTGCATTTCTAAAGAGTTAAGTAGGAAGTAGGGAAAAGAGAAAAGAGAAAGAATACATTATCTCTTAGAAAAATGGGGGTATGCATTACAAAACTGTGTCTGGCACAGGAATGTTCAGTGATGTTGACTGACCGAAGAGAGTTACAAATCAAAAACTTGGAAGTGGGAGAGGCATATCAATCAGGGTTGCAAAGGAAAGAAGGCATACACAAAATGGTTAGATGAAAAAAACTAATGAAGGGATTTATTTCCCAGGTAAGAGAATTAGCAAGTGCTGGTGAAACACTTAGGGATGAGAAAATATGAAAGTCTCAATTGTCCCTAGGTTTGAATGGCCACAGAAGACAACTGGATTCTATGAACATGGCTAGTGGTGTAACCTTGTGAGAGAGGCAACTCAGTTATCACTTTGGTCCTAAATAAAATAACCCAGCTACTGGCACATTCATAACACATCAGGGAGGGTTCTGGAAGGAAGAATGAATAAATGCCTAGTGTCTCTCTTATTGAGCTCTCCTCTGACCAAATATACAAGAAGTCAGAGTAAAAGACAGTCTTATGATGTGATCTATAGAGCTTATAGCACTCAGTCTTTCCAGTGGGGCAGAGAAGGAAAGGAAATGAATCTGGGAGGAAAGTGAGAATATCTAACCCAGTGAACATGCCTAACAGCAGAGGGGAATCTTTGACTATAAAAATGTTTCATTGTTAAATTCTGAAATAATAAATGACTATAAACTTTTCATAAGGTGTATACCTGTATGATTAATGTTCTTATGCTAACATTTCTGGTTATTAAAAATGGTGCATATGCACTAATAACCAATCAATGTACAGAGAGCGGTCAAGTCGCTCATCTGTAAGTGCTACCAACTGTGGTTAATAAACAGAACTGTGACATGTGAATATTTCCTTCATGCAAACATAAACAGAAATTTGTTTTATTTTAACAGATAGAGGAATTCTAAATACATAGTAAAAATAGTGTGTATTCAAGAAAATCTTAGTAAAATGTCAGCACTAAGTAAATGAATAATGAATGAGTGAATGAGGTAATATAATTGGACTACAGAGACTAGGCGACATGAAGGAGAGAAATATGAAGTAGGCTTTGGGAAAATGAAAGGTAGAGTTTGCCTAAACTGAAAGAAAAGATAGAGAAAATGTGAACAATGTGACAAGGATGGATATTGTTAAATTTTCATCCTAAATTGTAAGATTCTTGTCCTCAGAGAAAGAAAGAAGGAGGAAAACTCATATTTATTGAGTCTCTATGATATGCTGAGAGCTGTTACAAATCTTTGCTCGTTTAATTCTCACAAGTCACTAGGAGTATTATTATCTCATTTTTACAGTAAGGAAGCCAAGACACAAAGCAGTTAAAGAACTCACTGGTTAGTGGTAAAAACCAGGAAAAATCCCAGATTCATCTCTCAAAAGCCCATCCTGTGTCTACATACCATGCAACATTCAAGAATCTAGTGAAGGAGCTAACATACCTATCAATAATTATATATCCAAGACAGAATGTAAAAATGCTATCTCAGAAGTAGACAGTGCCTTGGTAACACATAAGACGGAGAAACTCTAATCAGGAATTCTGATCCAAATAAATCTTTGTGAGATTTTCAAAATAATACCCCATAGACAACATGACTTAAAAGAAAAAATCATTTTATTTATTTTTAACACCTGGTACTTGACACAATGTCCATCAAATAGCAAGTTTCAGTAACCCAATCAAAAATGAAAATGGGAAAAAGGACATCAGGTGTGTTCAGGGAAATGGTGATTTTTTAAAGGTCTGGTAGTGAGTATGAGGGGTAGGTTAGAGTGAAGGCTAGAGCTGATATGATAGGACAGGGCTACTTTGTAGAGGATTTTGAATACTATTATGCAGAGTTAGAACTTTCTATAGGTGTGAAATAAGTAGCCACTGAAGGATTTTGTGCAAAGCAGTGAAATTATGTGGGCTGCACATTAGGAAGATTTCTCTGGGGAAATGTAGCAGGCCCTATTCTAGAACAGTGTTGGCAGCTAAGAACTGCATTAGTATGCTATTGTATTCATTCAAAGAGGTATTAGGAAATGAATAGCACTCTGAGAATGGGAAAGAGGGGCCGAGCTGAATGATGCCGTGGAGATAGTCATTTCTGTAGTTTAGATAGAGAGAGGGAAGGGAGTCTTCCAAGGAATGGCTTCAGAATTTTGAGCCTGAATAAATGGAAAAATTATGATGTCATTAACTACGATATGCAACACACAATAAGTAGGGGTAAAATGAGGGGTGAAAAGTAATAAGGAAAATGATGAGTTTGGATCATCTATAGAAAGAGGTCCAGTCGGTGATTATAGTTCAGATTATTGGATGACATGACAGATATTGATCTGGGGTTCCTCCACTTAGACAAAGTAGTTCAATCCATGGGAGGATTCACAGCTGGTGAACAATACCATTGAGAATAGAGCCCAGCCCTGGGAGAACACATTTTCAAGTGATGGGTAATAGGAGACAAACTAATGGGATATTTGAAAATGAGAAATTGTCAGGTTCATTGCACTATTACCCCCATTTTTCTCTCTTTTCTCTTTTTTCTTTTTTTTTTTCAGGGTCTTGCTCTGTCACCCAGGCTAGAATGCAGTGGTATGATCATGGCTCACTGCAGCCTTGACCTCCTCAGCTCAAGCGATTCTCTCACCTGAGCTTCACAAGTAGCTGGGACTGCAGGCGCACACCACCATGCCTGGCCAATTTTTTATTTTTGGTAGAGACAAGGTCTTCCTCTCTTCCCCAGGTTGCATTTTTCCCTTTCTGATAGTACCTTTATCTAGAACACTAAGTAGCTAATCCCTTCTACAAAATTAAAGATAGTTTCTTTAGTTGACAGTTAAATATCCTATTGTATTTAACAACGTTCTTGTGCGTTCCGACGGGTTAATCAGATGCCTCCAATTCCACCTCTTTCAAATGTGGTGCATCTGAATGTCAAGGTGACTGGCATAACACTAATGCATAATAACCAGAAACCGAGTTTATCTTCCAAGATCTTAATAGAGGATCCTCCTCAAGAGAAAACCTTTCAGACATATCAGGCTTACAACTGGAATCTATTTACTTTTCATTTGTTTTTCACCCTATCTATTTATGTCATTTTCCTTTTTAATTACTAGGGATATTTATATGGAAAACAGGGTTCCCTCTTCTTATTCCTGTCAGATTTTGTAGTTGACATCTTGTTTCGTTCCATCATGCCAATGATTAAAGCTACAGTAAAATCTCCATTTTGCATGTGTGGCTTTCCAAAGATCCATTTGGAGGAGATGAGATGTTAAAAGAGAGGATGCTTGTTGGGGGCAGTGAGGGGGGCGGTGGTGGGAGGTGGCCAGGGATAGTACTTTAGAAACTCTTTCAGATCTAAGAGGGAATTAACGGGATTTCAGAGGGTGCGAGAAAAGTGGGATAACGTTAAATATTACACTGAAAGCAGGGAATGAGACCTTCCAAAGCAATGACAAATACAACAGAGGAGTGAGCGCTGGGGCAGTCAGCAACACGACTGTTCCACTCACTTGTGGAGCTAGAACATATTCCCTCTCTTTTGTAAAGATGAGCTTCCTCCCTTTCTTAGAACATTTGGAGAACTTCATAACTTTCAATATAACATTCAAGACATACTACAAGAGTTGCCCAGCCACATCCATTAATCTATGTGGCACCTATGAGGTTCAGTCACATCTGTATGAAGACTTGAAGGCCCCCAAGGAACTTACATCAGAAGAAGAGAAAATGGGGTCCATCGTGGAAACTTGCCACGGATGAAGATACAACATGACCCATAGACTAGACCAAGTAGTCAAGTAGACCTGGATGTTGAGGGAAGGAGGTGGTTCAAGGTCAAGTCTGAAACAGGTTCTGAACATTCCTAGATCTGTTCTTCTGCCTTGTCTGTGTGTTTTGGGGAAGAGATTGTTTGCAAAAGAAAGAATCCGGTCACTTAGGTCTTTACTGTTCTTCCATGGGAAAGGGCTCTGAAAGGATTGCATTTTGAGAAGAGGAAGGTGTCGAACCACTAGTCATAGACAGACAAGGGACCTTGTGAGGCTATAGTCTAGGTATGGTTGCCAGTTCCATGGGGAACACAGTAAAAGCTTTCAAGCACAGTGACATACATTGCCTCCAGAGCATGAGGCTAGAAATGTGACATATGTGAGAAGCTCCTCTCTCACCCAAAAACTTTTACAGAAAATAACCAGGGAGGGACATCCTAGAGGGCAGTGTTAGACTTCTTGCTAACCAAGTGCATTAGTTTCTTCTCATACTGTTACAAAGATACTACCTGAGACAGGGTAATTTATGAAGGAAAGAGGTTTAATCGACTCACAGTTCCACATATCTGGGGAGGCCTCAGGAAATTTACAATCATGGTGGAAAGTGGAGGAGAAGCAAGCACCTTTTCACAAGGCAGCAGGAAAGAGAGAGAGAGCGAAGCAGGAGCTGCCAAACACTTTTAAAGCCATCAGCTCTTGTGATGAACTCACTCACTATGATGAGAACAGCATAGGGGAAACCACCCCCACAATCTAATCACCTCCCACCAGATCCCTCCCTCAACATGTAGAAATTACAATTTGAGATGAGATTTGGGTGGGAACACAGAGCCAAACCATATCATCAAGCAAGTGGGTGCCCAAAACATTGAGGCAAGTTGTGGAGTTTCTCTAAGTAGAATACATTTGTAAGTTCATGGTTTCAGCTTATGAAGCAGCTCTTACTTGATCAGCATGAGAGCATCTAAAAGAGAAATAATAAAATAAATGGATCCATCTCTCATGATTTCCATTCCATGGTCTAAATTCTTTTTTTCTTGGCTATCCCTCTTCCTATAAGAAGAAGAAGAGAAAGGTCTGAGAAACATATGTGCCCCCGTAACACTCTGGGACAACCTGAAGGCCATCCTCCAAAAGTCCCTTCTGTTCTTCTCAGAGAAGAGATTGTTAGGATGATCCATGCTTCTGTAATACAAGCATCCACAATCCACAAGAATGCATGGCATGCAGTGACAAACCAAGAATATTCTGATAATCTCAGTTGAATCTAAGCATTCTATGGCAGAAACTCACTTTTAGTAATCTGCTATCTGTTAGAGAAAGAACAGTTTGGTCTCAAGCAGTGGGGAAGATCAGCTCATTTGCAAGACTGTCACTTAGTGAAGCTCCTTGGTGACTTTTCTGTGATGAATTTAGACATTGAAAAGAAGTATTTCACCTCTTCACTCTGCTCCATAGGTTCAAGCAGAAAAAATGGGAGACATTGTATTTCTTGTTTCTTTCATCCAAAGCTTTGCTTGCTTTTGTTGACATTGTGCTGAACAGGTGATGAACATGTAGGCAGGCCAAGGAGGATGCTGTCTTACTGTTGGACTCTTCTCTGGGCAAAGTTCATTATTGGCTGGCCTCAGACCACTTTAGCTGCCATCAGTTGAGAGGAAAAGAAAGAACTGCATTAAAAACAATGTCTTGCATTACAGGCTTTAGAGGGGAAACTAGTGAAAAACCTGCTGGTGCTTTGGGAGGCACTTCCTTCTCTCCCTCCCTCCCTCCATCCTTTCCTCCCTTGCTTCTTCCTTTCTTTCCTTCATTTCTCCCTCCCTCCAACTCTTCCTCCCTCCCTTCCTTTCTTCCCTCCTTTCTAGTAGATGTCTCTGATTCCACCTCTTTTTTCAATTTATTTATGTGCTTTTGCTTGGCAAGTTTGCCTTAACTCCCATAACTGCTTGGAAGGACGGTGTTGATTTAGGCCCTGTTTCATGGAAGGAGAATAGCATTCATCCTTTCATGACAGACCAATTGAAAGACAACACAATGACTTCTTTCTGTAAGGCTTATTTGATTCTCTGAGCCAATTTTGAAATTAAACTCTTCTTCTTCAGTCCTCCTAAACTCATTGCACAGAAACAATCACAAACTCACACTGTCAGGAGTGGCCCAGACCATCTGGTTCCACTGTTTGCCAGCCTCCATAGTGCCCTCATAGAGGCATTTTCCACAGCATTCTAGAGACACTGTAAACCTTCTCCATAGTAAGTCAGATCTTCCTAACACCAGGGACTAATACTAGCTGATGATAGCTAATAGGTACTGATTGCTTACCCTGCCTGGTGTTTTACAGATAGTGTTTAAATGGCAGTATAGGGTTAAGAGTATGACAACCAGAGCCAGAGATATTGGATTCCAATCCTACCATTTAATCCCTGTGTGACCTTGGGCAAGATGTTTTACCTTTCTAAACCACAGTTTTCTTCTTTGTAAAATGGGAAAAATTTTAGCTACTGCAAGTTGTTGCATTAAATGAGATAATCTAAAGTAGAATGCTAATTGTAATACCCAGAATGTTCTAAAAATTAATGTTAATTATCATTCTTATCATCCATGGCTTATCTCCAAATGCTTAAGTGTAATTTTCAACATGGTGCTACATAGCAAGGATTATGCCCTCTGAAACTGGCACACAGCAGGACTGGTGGCTGAAGGCCACCTAAATGGTAATTGTGATCATTATCTAGCACATTTTCTTCTCTAGAAGATGGATTTTAAGTCTCTGCTCAAGAAGCTGATTGGTAGTGCTGCCTTAGACTGGTATCTTCTGTTTTGGGGAAAGAACGTGATTTTGCCAGATTTCTTCAGCTTTGATCATTGGGAATATAGAATAATGGAAATTTGCCATGGGAGGCTGGGGACCCATAAGTAAACAGTCCATGATAATCCTATACCCAACTCTTGGAAAAGGGAAAAACAACACTTAATCTCAGGATTGCTTCAGGGTGAATACTGTGCCTTCTACCCATATTAAATGCATTTCTTTATGTCCATCCCTCCTCTCTCTCTCTGTTTCTCTCCCTGTCTCTCTTCCTTTCTGTCTCTCTGTCTCTCTGTCTCTCTCTCTCTCTCTCTCTCTTACACACACACACACACACACACACACACACACACACACACACACCAGAAGAGCAGTTTGGCCACTTAAAGGAATGCTGTGAGGAATTACAGATTTTGACTGTATAAAATAGCGTGCATTGTTCCAAGCTAAGGTAAAATTCTCAAACTGTTGACATTGTTTTTACCAGCACTACTCCTAATCATAATTACTGTTGTCATTAGTCAGTGTTGGGTACCACTGCCTTCTGTGGTAACACTTACCACATTGTTAGCAATTACACAGAACTTCCCAATTCTGCCAGCTCCATGCTACATCATCAATTCCGTTTCCTGTAGTAGAGTGCCCCCTAGCACCTCCACGCTCCTCTCAGTTTAATTTGCTTTTTGAGCCCCCCAAAGAGAGACTACTAAATATCAAAGGCAGCTTTCACTCTTCAGGGACTTGGGCTTTCCAAGTGCTTAAGTGCCCAGCATTAATCTCCTGAGATTTGTTCATCTGACTTCACAGCAGCTGGAACAGGGACAGAGATCTTTTGGACAGGCTGTTCTGCCAGAAGCAGAGCAGGTGGCTTTCTCTCGGGTCACAGTTGAATTTAAAAATCCCATTAATTCTGTCAAGTCAACTTAATTCTCTTAACCTGATAATTATCTTCCTTTGGAAAAAGAACATTAAAAGAGTAGGCAGACTTCTGTTAAGCAATGTTTAAAGCATGTGTATGTGTGTATACACGTGTGTGTGTGCATGCATGCATGCGTGTGAGAGAAAGAGAGAGAAAGGCTGCCTGACTGATTATAGGTTTATAAGGTTCACTTCCTAGTTCATCCCTGAAAACAAGAGATTTTGGCTGCTGTCTTATTTATACTTAAATAATTTGGGTGATCACCTGGGCATTAGGTCACAGCCTTGGGCCCTCTTTCTAAAGCACTTGTATGCCTGGGAATAAGGTGGTAGGCTCTTACAGCATCAAATAAGAGTGTATTGCTTAAACCTCTCTTTGAAGGCAGGGAGGGCGAGGGGGAGGTGTGAGATATTTTAAAAATAAGTTGTGCTGCTGAATTCCCTGCCAACCTCCGTTCATGCTGAGTGGAGTGTAAGTAACAAGTATCAGATAGTTCCTCCAGATGTCAGCTATTTAAAGAGTCACATGCTTAAAGTTCTGTGGACAGCAATTGTCTTATTCCTAGTGGTGATGGTGGTGGTGGTGATGGTGGTGGTGGTGGTGGTGGTGATGGTGGTGATGGTATTGGGAGGTGGATGCTGCCTCACAGAAACTTTTATCAGCAAGAAAGTGTGGGAATGTGTTTGTGCATTTGAGAAGTAAAACAAATTAGAGCAGAGAAAATAAAATGACCTAATAACTTAGGAAGATCATCATATCAACCTTTGTACAAGTAACATTTGATTTTTAAATGTATAAAGCAAGAAGAATGTCCAGGAACTCTCAATTCCTGTAAAATTATTGCATTTTCCTTAAGAAATTAACTTATAAGGCCGGGCGCGGTGGCTCAAGCCTGTAATCCTAGCACTTTGGGAGGCCGAGACGGGTGGATCACGAGGTCAGGAGATCGAGACCATCCTGGCGAACACGGTGAAACCCAGTCTCTACTAAAAAATACAAAAAACTAGCCGGGTGATGTGGCGGGCGCCTGTAGTCCCAGCTACTCAGGAGGCTGAGCCAGGAGAATGGCATGAACCTGGGAGGCGGAGCTTGCAGTGAGCTGAGATCCGGCCACTGCACTCCAGCCTGGGCGACAGAGCGAGACTCCGTCTCAAAAAAATAAAAATAAAAAAAAAAAGAAATTAACTTATAGGCCAAGAAATTATACAATGAGGAAAATGATTCTTATTCAATTTTAAAATTTTCTCTACTGCTTTACCTAAAATAAACAGACTGGAAAAAAAAAAAGTTGTAACTTTTCTCTTTTGTTATCTCTTTGAATCCCAGTGGTAAAGGACTTCTTCCTATAAGACATAATGAATTGACTGGTTTAAGTTAGTAATCACTGCAAGGAAATGGTGGGGTCAAGATTGCTTAGAGTCTTCAGAATTTCCCCACCAGTTCAAATGATGTTTTCTTACGCTCATGCTTAAAAGTTCTGCATAAGGGTCACAAAAATTGTGAAACTTCATTGATTCTCTTCTCTTCTTTCTTTAATTTTTGGAGACAGAGTTCGCTCTTTCGCCTAGGCTGGGGTGCAATGGCATGATCTCAGCTCACTGTAACCTCCGCCTCCCAGGTTCAAGTGATTCTCGATTCTGGTGCCTCAGCCTCCCGAGCACCTGGGATTACAAGTGTGCACCAACACCCGACTAATTTTTTGAGTTTTTAGTAGAGACCGGGTTTCACCATGTTTGCCAGACTGATCTCGAACTCCTGACCTCAAGTGGTCTGCCCACTTCAGCTTCCCAAGGTGTTGGGATTATAGGCATGAGCCACTGCACCTGGCCCATTCCTTATATATTTTTAAAAATAACCTGTTCTTCTTCAGTTTCTACAAATTCTGACTTCATTCTTTTGCTTAATTTGAATTTCAGTTGTGTTAATAACCAGAGGGACTCCAAAGGATGTAGTTTTATAATTTCTCTGAGGGTCAGTTCCTTTAGTTTTATTTGGAGGAGAAATAAGATAGCTCCCAGCTCTTGGCTCATTGTTGGTGACAAACTTAAGTTACAAACACTTCCTTTCTAGTGGGAGATAACATTATGCTCAATTCCTCCTAGTGTCTCTTCTAAAACAGATACTCAGATAAAACACCTCTGGGAGAACCAGGTAGGCAGAGAAAAGAAGAGTATGTGATTAAGTGAAGGTAGCTTTTCTAGAAATGAAACTTTGTCTTTTCCTTCATCTTCCATGGACCTTTTGAGGAATAGAACAAAGTAGAGATAGGTTTGGTTGTGTCAAACACAGTGGGATCAGATGTCCTTCAAACAGACTTTGAGAGACACTGTGGTCATGGGTTTTATTTTTTTCCTCACTTTTTCTTTTCTGGATTCTTCTGCAGGCATCCCAGGTTGAGACACTTGCAAAAAAAAGATAAGAGGCAGCTATACAGGGGAGAATTGCAACCTGTGTAGCCACCATGTGACCACTTGTAAAACGGTCTCAGCATCTCATCTTAGTTTGTCCCTTGGTAGGGCAAGGAAAACTGTGAGCTTTTGTTCATGGTGTTAAATAAAGAACATTGTGTGTCAAAAGAAGTAGACTTCCTTATCTGGTGTTTACAGCTATGAAAGAGGAGGTGTTAGTCTTTCTTCTAAGCTCTACCTTCCAACCTTTTTTTCCTACCTTCTGTTTCACGTGATCTCATACAAAAAACTTCTGATTTTCAAATGTAAAGCTTGTTCTGTTGTCAGCATTTGTAGTTTCTCTAGTGTTTTTCTAAAACCCTTCTCTGCAGGGAACATCAATGTGTTTCTAGCATCAATAGAATAAGGTTTCAGTTATATATGTGTGTGTATATATATGTACATATCTACATATATATAGTTATCTATATATATAGTTATATGTATATTTATATATAGTTATCTATCTATACTAATATGTATATATAGTTATAGATAACTATATATAGTTATCTATAGCTATATATATAGGTTTTATATATAGTTTATACACACACACACACATATGCACACACACTTAGCTTTTCCGTTTCAACTTTGAGTCATAATGTGGGATGAAGACTGAGTCCAAGATTGATATTCTGGGGTCATCTACATGGACCATGAACTATCTTCAGTGCATTACATGGGAAGGTTAGATATTGGTAAGAAAGTTAGGAAATCAATCTCATTTCTCTTGTTCTGTCTCCTCCACCTTTGCCTTCACCGTCCATCGTGTGCAGAACTCGAATGCCATTCACTCAGTTGTGCCAGGGCATAATTGCTGACAAAGCAGAGCTGATGAATTTGAACTATGGAATGATCCTGGTCATATGCTTTCCTGAAATCTTCTCAAGTCTTGCAAATTTATTTTCTATTTCATACTTGTCTAATATTTATGATATGTAAAAATATGTATCTACCTTATTATTACCCTAGCGAGATGGGAGTCATGTTCTCTCATACACAAATACATATATCTTATGTATTTAAAACATATCCATATCTATAAATTATATTTGATAAGACTCTAGCTAAAACTGAGTAGTGTTTTAAGAATTTTTAAAAAGGCAGACACGTCTCGGGGTGCTAGCAGGTAGAAAGTATGATCTATCCTTAATAAAACAGTGAAAATGAAATGATTAATCTCACAAAAAAAAAAAAAAAAAGAAAAACTCTCTCCCATTTAAGGCCCACAGAACTGGGCTAAACCAGAAAACAGAGAGGCTTGTGTTGGGGAGTACTTTTGACAGATCCCTCACCCCCACCCGCATAGCCACCCACAACATAGGTGTATATTGTCTCTGTATGATTTCGTATCTGGTGCTGTTCTGCACTTCTCAGTTTGGGGGCTGAATTCCTCAGCATCCTTGCCACATTACAGAAATAGAAAGCCCAATATCATAGTCACACCACCACCCCACTTGCCACCCACAACGTAACAGAAGAGCAGGCAGCCCTCAGTTTCCGAAAGGGTTGTATTCTCAAAGTTACTTTATAAATTCTCAGAGCTCGGATTCTATTTTTCAGAGAAATGGTATATTTTCTTTCCAGAACTCAAACACCTACTAACCTACAATGTTCCCAATGTCCTAGTCAAGAGATACTATAGTCAAGTACCTGGTCACATAGGAAATGCTTTCTAAAAGGGTATGTATTTGGAACTTTAGGTTAGGATACCAATAGCATATCTTTCACCATTACAGATTTGGTAACAAGATCTGGGCCACCCAAGCACCCACTTGCTGTCTGCAAAGATCCTAGTCTAGTTAGTTCTCTATCCAGGGTCATGGCAAACATTGAGAGGAGATTCAAAGATAAGAAAGGGGCTCCAGCTGGAAAAGGACATGGTGAGGTGCTGGACTTGATGTGCTGGGAAGGGGTGAGGAGGAGGGTGAGATTTATGTGAGGGGAATAATGGGAGCAGTGGGAATTGGGGGACACAGGAAGAAGAAATGAAAGCAGAAGGAGTGGACTTTGAGGGTTAACAAAGAATAGAAGCAAAACATAATTCATTTCAATTCAACACACTTTGTTGAGCACCCAATCCAGTATGTGCCAGAAAAGTGAGCAAAGTTGAATGAGATGTGTTCTCCACAGGCAAGATCTCCTGTAAGGGAAGGAGAAAGGGACATATGCAGATTTGCATTCATGGAACATATCTGTTCAGTTCCAGACTAGAGATGCAGAAAGGGCACAGAGAAGGAGAGATTTTCCTACTTGAAGATGAGGGGACATCTCATGGAAGAGGAGGCAGTTAAGCTAGACCTGAGGATGCTAACTGCCTCACATAAGTAGGGAATGGAAACGTAAGTCCAGTCTGGGAAAATGGTGGGTGAGATGAAAGCCCAGAGATAAGAAAAGTGCCGTGTGTGTGTGTGTGTGTGTGTGTGTGTGTTTGTGTGTATGTGTGTGTATTTTCGTGTGTGTGATAGGGTGGGGGCGAGGAGATGACAACGTGCCCATAGATTACAGGGGGATGTGAGATAACAATGTACCTTTCCAAATAAACGTTCTTCTTTAGCACTATGCACATATTATCTTGACCTCTAATGAGACTGCAATCCTGCTGGTAAGTTGTGGCTCTTGTGGGACAGAAGGAGTGAGGATGGGAGAGGGTACTGAGGAGGGGCTCTGGGACTTTCAGAATTTGGCAGTTTGGGGCTAGTTGGCAAGATTTTTTCCGCTTCTTGCTTCTCCTCTATCTCAAATACTACCTGGCCTGTCGTATGACTCTCAGATGCTAATGTGGTGGGAATAAAGAAGGAAGCATGTTCTTGGAGCTCAGATTATACTTCAGGGTATCCAAGGCATCAGAGAAAGGAAACACAGGGGAAGGAAATTTTTAGAGGAAATGTGGGGGCTTGGAATGCTCCACATTTATACAATGTTTACACACTCAACATTGTTTAAAACCCGTATGAAAGACAGGGTTAGTCTGAATTTCATGAAACAATCTCTTGGGCCCCTCCTGCCCACAACTTCTTTCAAAAGGAAAAATGAAGTGCCCATTCCTCACATTTCTTCCCAAGCAAGTGAACCCCTGAAGAATGGATGGTGAGGTTGGGACTGCTCTCTGATCCCCAAATTCTGAGATACTAGAAAAAAAGACAGAGAGGAAGAGGAAGAGAAGCATGGGGAGGAAGAAGAAGGAGAAGAGGAAGAGAAAGAGGGAGAAGGAGAAGAAGGAGGAGGAGGAAGGAGAAAGGAGGAGAAGGAAGAAGGAAAAGGAGAAAAGGAGAAAGAGGGAGGAGGAGGAGGAAGGAGGAAGCAGAAAGGAGGAGAAGGAGTAGGAGGAGGAGGAAGGAGAAAGGAGAAGGAGTAGGAGGAGGAAAGAGAAAGGAGGAAGAGAAGGAATAGGAGGAGGAAGAAGGAGAAAGGAGGAGGAGGAACGAGGAGGAGGAAGGAGAAAGGAAGGAGAGAGGAGGAGGAGGAAGAAGAATAATAACAAGGAGAAGAAGAATCATTTTTCCAAATACTTGTCAAAAGCATAATGCTTCTATTAAAATATTGAAATGTGTATTTATGTTTCAGGAATTTGGGGAGAAAACAAATGTGTATAAGGAGGCAGCCACTCTTCTAAGAGCTGCACATATACAGGGCCTTCAAAGCAAAGAGAGAGTTCTGCATTTCAGGGAAGGCAAATGGCTATAGACATTCACAGAAACCTGGAGAAAGTGGATGGCTCCTGGGTGGATAGCAGCACTGATAGGTACAAAGCGAAGGAGGAGGTGGTTGGCTTTCAGCCTCTACTTTATCATCTTTTAGGGTCTGTGTATCTGACTACTGCTAGGATTGAATCTGCTGGATGTCTACAGCTGGAGGTTAAGGGATTTCACACTTGAAGTGTGGGTGTGTGCATGTATGCTGTCTGTGGCTTGTTTGTTTGACCTCAGTCTTAATGATGAACTACTAGGAAAATGGAATTTGAGGCACTCACTACCTCTTGACCATTCCTCAAGTGAAAGAACACGAAGACTTTATATTAAGATTTATAGCAACTTCAAAGCTATAATTTTGGGTCTTGAACAACATCCTTTAATGGAATTCTTTTGTTAACCACATGTATAGAAATCTCCGTGTTGTCAGCCACAGAATACCACATCTATATAACAGACTAGGCAAATATTGGCATACTTCTTTTAAAAGATTACCAATCTTACTATTTAAATGAATATGCTGAATTTTAAGTATTATGTTCATATCTTTACACTTTGAAAAATAGGAAGACATCCCTTTGCCCTAGCTGAGCTCAGGTGAAATGATAAAATCCAGGGAAAACATGTTTTGGTACTTTGCTAAAAGTGTTTGTGTTTATCTCATTCATTAGTAACCAGAGACAGACAGGAACATGTTAATCATCAAATCGGGAGGTGGGAGATCTGGATCTTATTTTTACTTGTTTCTATCCATCTTTGAGCACTATGCCTTTCTAGGATTTGAATTTCTCCTCTGTAAAATGAGGGAGGTAATAAATGGTTCTTAATGAAAGATAATAAATGGTAATAAATGAAGTGATAAATGGTTCTTAAACTTTTCTGGGTCACGAAGTTCTTTAAAAATATAAAGAAATCTTTGGACTTTTTTTCAGCAAAAACATGCATACCCAGACTAAACTGAATATAGTTTTGGAAAGGAGTTTTTATCCTATCCTACCATAGATACTATGTACTACACAACTCCAGGGGGCACAATTCACAGACTGTGATGTAAATGACACCTCCTTGGAGGTGGGCAAAGAGGTGACTCTCTTTATAGCAGTACCTTGAACTCCAAGCTAAGAACTCTTGTGCCAGATGAGCTTTAAGATTCTTTCTGGATATGAATTTCTTCAATTCCAGAAATGTCATTATTATTACCAACAACCCTATACTAATCTGGTTAGGCCGTCTTTACAAAATTCTACAGAATGTGTGGCTTAAACAATAGAAATGTATTTATTTTTTATTTTTTATTTTTATTTTTTTGAGACAAGGTCTTGCTCTGTTGCCCAGGCTAGAGTACAGTGGTGGCTCACTAGGCTCACTGCAACTTCTGCCTCCCAGGTTCAAGTGCTTCTCCCACCTGAGCCTCCCAGGTAGCTGGGGTTATAGGAGTCCACCACCATGCCTGGTTAATTTTTGTATTTTTAGTACAGACAGGGTTTCGCCATATTGGCCAGGCTGGTCTCAAACTCCTGACCTTAAGTGATCTGCCTGCCTTGACCTCCCAAAGTGCTGGGATTATAAGCATGAGCCATTGTGCCTGGCCAACTACAGAAATTCATTTTCTCACAGTTTTAGAGGCTGGAAGTCCAACTTTAAGGTGTCACAAAGTTAGGCTTCTTCTGAGATCTCCTCTCTCCTTGGCTTGCAGATGGCTGCCTTCTCTGTGTGTTTACATGATGTGAGTGTGTGTATGTGTGTGTGTATGTCCCCAAACTGCGAGTGTTTCCTTGTCTTCTTATAAGGACACCAGTATATTAGATTACTGCCTCACCCTTATGACCTCATTTAACCTTAATTACCTCTTTCAAGGCTGCATCTCCAAATTCAGCACAGGAATTTTAACAGAACACAATTCAGTCTGTAACAAATCCCAAACTGATAAACACATTGCAGAGAGTAACTAGAAAAATCAAAACATCATTCAGATCCCTTCCACAGGCAAATAAGTCTATCAAAACTTAGAATGAAATATGCTACTTTTCTAAATGGGAATTTATGATAAATAACCAGAATGTATCTGCTACTGTTCTTACTAAAGGGGAAAGTGTTACAGAGGTTTATTTAGTATTACATATATACACGCACACACACACGTATATATTTAATATATATGTATGTGTATGTGTATATATATATATAATTAAAAGTCTAACTTGATGTTGTATAAAATAAGTTAACTTTTAAGTTAATTGGCCAAATGTTGTATATACTAGGACAAAGAATGAGTTAAGAAGGAAAAAATTTTAATAACCTATAAGTGTTCTTACTTTTTGTTTTTCTTTGGGTCTTGCAAGTAATCATCGTGTAACGTAAATCGAGCAACCGAAAATGTCTTTCACGTCTGGTAAGTGAGGGTAGGGGGAATTAGGGATTGCTGTTGTTTTTGTATTTTCCCGATTTTTCTTTAACTATAATGGAGGATTAGAGGCTGAGAAGACAAGACCAAGAGTTTCTTATCATTTTTATTTATTTATTTATTATTGCTCCCCCAGTGCCACATATAGTAACCACCACCTTCTGAGTAATTCCTGAGGTAACAACCATTCTACACCCCACCCCCAGTTCCCCTAGTGCCAATGGTAGCTAAAGAAGAGAAATGTTCAAGGAGAAGATTTACATATTGCCGGATGTTCTTATTCTTAAAAGCCTCACCACGATTCAATGACTGTGTAGTCTATTCAGCAATGAGTCAAGCCTGTGAGTTAGCAGTGTTATAGACCCACCGAGAATGTATAGCACCACCCAATAGCACACTGTCCCTTCGTCTTTTTTGCTTTGCGTGTACTGACCTTTCTCTCTATTCATCTTCTGTACACCGACAAAGTATACATTTTAGGAAATTACATCTATCAGGCACAATGACTCCCTCTGTGATGTTTTACTCCCACACAACACTCCCTTAGATGAAATGGCTTTCTCTCCACCTGAATTGGGATAAGATATATGCCTGCTGAGGACTTCTGCCCTCCCATCTCTCTTCTACCACCCCTCCCTTGTGAATTATCTTCTTTATTCCTAGGGAATCTACAGTAAATACTTTGTCATCTATATTCATTTGCTTGAAATTAACAGGTAGGTGGTTGGCCAAGCAAGGCAGGAGAGACGTGGGACAGGAAAAATAAATAGTAGGCACAAGCATACCAGCAGGTGTTATTATTCCAAAGCTGTGTAGCTCTTTAGCCCCTGTTTCTATTACAAAATTTAAAATTTTTAAAAGGCACCTGCGAATCTATAGGAGAGAGTCAGTGGTTAAGCGAGTTGCCTAATATCTGGCAATTAATGTTTGACCCAGGGACTAAAATCCAGTTATTTTTGATTCCTAAAGTATGATTAAAATATGTCTCAATCATGAGATATTAAACTATTGGAAATCATACATAATAGAGTCCTTTCTGTATTACTTCAAAACCTGGTTTAAAAAAACAAAAGTATGATTTTTTTTTCATGACTTTTCAAAAGCCTTCTGATTTTCTCTGGCTATAAAGATATATATATATATATATGTTTTCTCTTGTTTCTCTTAAAGGTAAGCTTTATGCTCATTATTGGGACTGATGTTATTGATCATATCAAAGTTCTCTTTTGGAATAATGTTTCCAGGATTTTCACTTTGAGAGGATCAAAACCCAAAGAGCATCAGATGCATTTTTCTGGCATTTAGTTCCCAGGTTTGGCAGTACATTTTCAAAGTATAATTGATTTTGTCAAGGTCTTGGGTTTGGGAGTGAAGACTGGAGTATCAGGAAATGTACGTCTCTAGCCATCAACTAGTAACAAGAATGGCATAAATGTTCTGGGGACTCACTCTGACATCCAAAGGGAAGGGATCAACTTCTGAGATGAAGAGACCTTTGGTTTTGTGACGGGAACACAAAAAGCAAACCTATTTGTCCATATCTCCTAAGGCTCCAACAAATTATATGAACAACTGTAAGTTATCTGAATATGGAATGAATTAAGGATCATCAACTAATTTAAGGTAACCCTAGGTTGCAGTTCCCATTTTTAGATAGGTGACACAAAATATTTTTAATCTTTAAATTGTAAATTGCTCAAGTACTATGTAATTAATATTAATATCTAATACAAATGTTTTGGTCATCACTTAATTATCTCATATATAATTGAAAGTTGCCTATAAGTATTGCACAGGAGGACACAAAAGATATGTAAACTAATTATTATTCAGTAGTCAACACTATCATTTGCATGTCATTTGTTTTATTTTATTTCAAAGTAGGTATGTTGACATGTGTGTTGGGTGACCTGTTATAAGCATATAGAAAAACAAAAGGAGAGAATGAGAGAGAATAATTTGATCACAGTTCTCTTTCTAAAAGCATTGCTTTAATATTCTCTTATATACAGGTAGTGATAATTAAGGACATAGAATTGTTTTCTAAACACACATAAATTTATAGTTAAGAGAAAGATAGCATCTCATTTCAATGATAAAATGAGAGATCATTTAATTTTTTGTTTTTTTTGAGACAGAGTCTCTATTTCCCAGGCTGGAGTGCAGTGGTGCAATCTTGGCTCACTGCAACCTCCATCTCCCAGGCTCAAGCATTCTCATGCCTCAGCTTCCCTAGTAGCTGGGATTACAGGCATGCACCACCATACCCCGCTAAGTTTTGTATGTTTAGTAGAGACGAGGTTTCACCATGTTGGCCAGGCTGGTCTCGAACTCCTAGCCTCAAGTGATCCCCCTGACTTGGCCTCCCAAAGTGCTGGGTGAGCTACCACACCCAGCTGAGATCATTTAATTTTTGATCACAACTATTGGGAGTATTTTTAAATTGTAATTGACTTAGACTGGTATGACATTGTGGACTGAAGATTTGGTATGTTATTGCTGATTCTTCAGTATATGGACTTTCTGCATTATGTTCCATATATTCTTAAAAGAATAGGGCTCTCAAATAGTTTTATTTCAGATATGTCCATTATTTCTGGACTGTTAGTTATGCTATTTAAATTAGGTATAGCCTTGCTACCTTTTTCCAGCTTATGAGTTTTAAGAAGGATATGGTAAATTTATTCAACAAATGGTAAACACTTTTTCTAAGCATTGTTCTGGGTTCTGAAGAATCAACAGTGATTGAAGAGACAAAAACATCTACTCTCATGGAACATACATTTTAGTGGGTTTTAAAAATCACAGATTTGTCTTTTCTTTAGTCTATCAGTATGTGCTTTATATATTTTGAGATTATGTTATTAGGTGCATGCCGATCAGGACTGTTACAGCTGATCTAGCTAATTGTTTTTCTTCAGGTTATAATGATGTTTTTAGATGTAAAGTCTATTTTGTCTGGCAATAACATCTCCATATTTGTTTTCTTCTGGTTAACATGTTTCAAGCATATTAGTTAGAATATTTGTTTGACAGTATGGTAGTCTGCTTCTCTAGGTCACCTCCAGATCCAGGTTGCCTTTTCTTGTTGCTCAGCCATAGCACATTGGGTGATCTATCAGTTCAGCAAATGTTAACCAGAAGAAAACATGTGGTATGTCTACATGGCAAAAGTTGGCTCATCATCTCATCCACATTCCAGAAAAAGGGCAAAGAGAAAGCAGAAAGAAAGCATCAGCCTCTTAAGGTATGACTTAGAACTTATACACATAAATTGCAAAAGGATTTAGCAACAGAATAGTAAAACAATTTAGACCGTAGACACAGTAGATCGGTGGTTTAGGTTCAGATACTGGCTCTGGCACCTCCTGGCTGTGTGACTATAGACAAGTCACAATTGGTGCCTCATTTTCTCCAATTGTAAAATAGAGATACTTATAATAATATATATCTTATAAACATTAATCAAGTATTGGTTATTATTATTACCTTTATTTTTCTTCTGCAGTTTCTAGAATTCCTTTGTTTAATCATTTCAACCATATTTATTTTGGCAATGTATTTCGGATGGTTCTGTTACATCACATTATTTGATCCCTTATTCCACCATTGTTGTGGTTATTAACTCTCTCTCATGGTGGACTATCTTCTTACTAAATTTTTATTTTTCTTATTTTATTTTATTATTATTATTATTTTTGAGACGGAGTCTCGCTCTGTCGCCCAGGCTGGAGTGCAGTGTTGCGATCTGGGCTCACTGCAAGCTCTGCCCCCTGGGTTCACGCCATTCTCCTGCTTCAGCCTCCCAAGTAGCTGGGATTACAGGCACCCGCCACCACGCCCAGCTGATTTTTTGCATTTTTAGCAGAGACAGGGTTTCACCATGTTAGCCAGGATTGTCTCGATCTCCTGACCTTGTGATCCACCCACCTCGGCCTCCCCAGGTGATGGGATTACAGGCATGAGCCACCGTACCCAGCCCTATTTTTCTTATTTTCTACTGAAGTTTATGATACTGTAGGAGCTATGCTTGCCTCACTCTAGAAGAAAATCCCAGCTATTCTGACATTCATATAGCATATGATACTAAACAAGTCACTGTCTTCTGCATCTGAGTTTATCCTAGTTATCTCCTAAATAGCTAACATCCTTCTTTTCCTTATCAGCTACTGAGGAGAGATGGCCTTATGTTGGTTAGACGGAACAAAGAAGTTCTGCTGTCTGTCCCAAGGTTCTCAGGCTACACGTCTTTATTTAGGGTGATTCATTTTTATTTATCTTTAGCCCACCATGGTTCCATGCTGAAGAGGTAAGGAACAATAGGGTAAGCAAGCAAGCCAGCATATTCTTCTATTCTTCCCGTACCGATGAGCTTTTCACCAAAGGAAAATGCCCTCTCAGATCACAGAAACAGTAGCTGTGTAGGTGTTGCTAGTGGGGAAAAAAAATGTTTGGTATTTAAAATAGAAACATAAAATTGTTAATAAGTCTACAGACAACTTGTATTGCATGCAGAAATAAAAAATGAAGTCCTAGTACAACAGTGCTGCTTAATCTTGGATTCATTTTACAGAAGTTTAAGATTCCTCACTTCAATATATGAGGTTTTAACAAACAGAAGCGTGTTAGAATATTTGCAGCATCCAGGCATTGGGTTTGAGCCTCAAAATAAGGCCAGGGATGACATTTAAGTAAATTCAGAAGTAAAAAGCAAAGGGAAAACAATTTTAATGATGTGTCATATAATCTAAAATGTGAAAAATAACTTAGAGGTTATATACTCTGTCTTCTTGCTTCAGGGTCCCTAACAGCCATCTCTCACTTGAGCATACTGTGATGGGGAGCTCACTGCCTTGCAGTGCATCCTTGATTTTACTGTGGCTCCAAATGTTGGAAAGTGATTCCTTATGAGATAATTGCATATTTTGTAGGTTCCCCTACCACACACACACATACACAGAAGAAGTATTCTTACCTGTAGTTATTCAATATATCTCGATAGTACTGCACAAATATCCATTAAGTGTCTCCTGTGGGCCTAAAACTGTGCTCAATTGGAGATAAGGAATATTGTCATTTTCATTTTGCCTGTGAGAAAGAGTTTTCGGAGGCTAGGTAACTTGTCCAAGGAAACGATTGAGCAGAGATTTTGGACTTAAGCTGCCCAGCCCTGGAATTTAAGCTGTGTGGCTCCAGGACTAGGCCCTCATTCCCTACATGATTTCAGAATTCATGATTTCATGAATCGTGTAGGGAACCCAGATATAAATCAACTGATAGTAACAGAATGTGACAAGTGCGAACAGAACTGTACTTTAGGAAGCTAGGAAAGAACAACTAATTCTGCCTGTCCAGATTGGAAATAGTAAGTTTTAAAGACATAGATACCATCAATGTCAAAGTATTGTTATAATGTTGTTTCATCTATTTTAAGAAAAGTCTGTTTCTTCTACCTGTGACATAAACTTACATTTCAGTATCTCCCACCTCACCTCGCCATCAGTTTTGCAATGTGCTAAATTCTCAATACTACTGAGAAATGCCCTTATTACCCATCTTGCAAACATTTCTGGGGCTGCTTAATAACACTTTGTGCCTTCTGTTCAGAGAACATTCATCTCATTCTCCTCTCAAATTCTCATGTTAAGTAAATTTAATACTACATAGTATCAAGAGGAAAGTGACCGTTTATTTTAGATCTCTATCTTAGATGATGTACTTTTCATGGAATAGTTGAGTGAGACAGACACTTGAGTCAGGTGATGTTTGAACTAGGATGTTCCCAGAATTAAATGGTAGTCTCATACATTGGATCTCATGAGTACTTTAGTGTTTGAAAAGTAACTACATGGAATAAATTAAACAGAGGAAAATTCCTGGCTATGCCATTATTAAACTTTTCTGAAAATATGGTCTTTATTTGACATTTCTGAGAATGGCAACCCCTTCCTTGGAAATAAAGAATGTGGCTTCTAACACATGAGTTTCCCCCTCCCTCTCCCTTCCCCTCCCTTACCTTCCTCCTTCTTCCTTCCCCTTCCCTTTCTTTCCCTCCCCCTTTCTTTCCTTTCCCTTCCCTCTCCTCTCCTTTCCTCCCCTCTCTTTCCCTCCCCCTTCCTTTCCTTCCCCCTTCCTGTCTCCATTTTTCCCCTTCTCTCCCCTCCTCTTTCTTTCCCTTCCCTTCCCTTCCCTCCTTTCCCCTCCCCTCCCCTCCACTTACCCTCCCTTACCTTCCCCTTTCCTGTCTCCTTTTTTCGCCTTTCCTCCCCTCCTCTTTCTTCCCCTTCCCTTTCCCTGCCCTGCCCTTCCCTTCCCTTTCTCCCTTCCCTCTTTTCCTCTTCCCTTCCCTTCTCCTGCCTAGCCTTGCCTTTCTTTATCCCATGGAATATCTATCTTTGGCACTGGAAGAAAAAGTTGACCGATTTTGGAGCTCTTCAGGCTTTAAAGATTTAAGTGCCAAGTGAACGCTGGGCTTGTTCGCCTCCTTTAGGAAATCCCCTGTGGATGATTCCACCCCTCATTGATAATCTCCTTACTTTACACTCCCCTTTCTCTGCCAATTTAAAATCATTCAAGATCAAGTTCATCATAATAGTGAACTTCAATTTGCAATGCTGTCTTCCAAGATAACTTCTTTTCAAACCCTCAAAACTATTCCATGAGGTAGAGATGATTCATAGTTATACAGTTGAGGAAGCAATCTCAGAAAGATGAAGGGAACTTGTTCAAGGTCACATAGCCAGTGGACCCAGGATTTGAACTCTAGTCTTCTAACACTCAGTTCACATGTTATCTTGTCTATGAATCCTTCTTGATAGTCCCTGCTCTCCCTGCTGTAGATCAATTCCGTTCTCTATTCCTCTGTGTGCTTTGTTTATACCTTCGTTCTAGCACTTATCACGTTGTATTTGGGAAGCAGTATATTTAAATGGATTTATGGCTGGTCTAATTTGGTTTAAGTTGTTTTTTTTTTTTTTCTCCTGTTAGATCATTTACTTCCTAAGGCCTGAAATCTCTTCTTCATTATTTGGCCTGCTGGACTTCACCCAGTGCTTTGTTCGTAGTATGTATAAATTTAGTGTTCATGGAGTAAATGAATCAATGCACCAAAGTGAAAGACAGGGGCACAATAACTTAAAAAAATGTTGAACAATAATGAAATACTGCATAAATCCAATGGAAATTCTTCAAATATTTAGAAGGCATGTTTTCTAGGAAGAAGGCTAATTATTAGAATTTATTTTTTATTCTAGAGAAGAGAGAGAAAATAAAGGATCAAAGAAATAGGAAGGAGAAGTCACTAGAGAGCCCTTTCACATCCCAGAGCAGATTAGGATCTTGAAAGTTCTACCCTACCCTGACAAATAATTACTTATAAAACAATCAGGGGTTTCATAGCCTGCACTACCTGGTTCTGGGACCAGTCATGAGCTTCGTTGTTTTGGAGTTGATTTGGAGGACGTTTATAAGAAACATGTGATGAAGTTGCCTCTTTTTCTGCAGAAGATGGGCAAAGAGAATCCCATGAGTTGGGTAACATGTGAGACAGATTTTGCATTTCGTGTTTTGAAATTATGAGTGGGGGCCAGGTGCGGTGGCTCACACCTGTAATCCCAGCACTTTGGGAGGCCAAGGTTTGCGGATCATGAGGTCAGGAGTTTGAGACCAGCCTGGCCAACACAGTGAAACCCCATCTGTACTAAAAATACAAAAAGTTAGCTGGGTGTGGTGGCAGGTGCCTGTAATCCCAGCTACTCAGGAGGATGAGAAAGGAGAATCGCTTGAACCTGGGAGGCAGAGGTTGCAGTGAGCGGAGATCGCACCATTGCACTCCAGCCGAGGTGACAATTGAAACTGTGTCTCAAAAAAAAAAAAAAAATTGAAACTTTTGTAATAATGCTTTATTATTATAATAATTATTATTATTATTATTATTATTATTATTATTATTATAATAATTATTATTATTATTGATCAGTTTTGTTTGTCAGGTATATTTCTAGACAATTTACACGTATTAACTTTAAATCTGACAACAAACCTATTAGATAGATTAGATAGATGGTATAATTACTCCCATTTCACAGATGAAGAAACTAAACTACAAAGAGGCTAAGATCGAGCTGGGCATGGTGGCTCACACCTGTAATCCCAGCACTTTGAGAGGCCGAGGTGGGTGGATCACGAGGTCAGGAGCTCAAGACCAGCCTGGCCAACATGGTGAAACCCTGCCTCTATTAAAAATACAAAAAAATTAGCCGGGCATGGTGGTGCATTCCTGTAATCCCAGTTGCTCGGGAGGCAGAAGCAGGAGAATTGCTTGAACTGGGACCTGGGAAGCTGAGGTTGCAGTGAGATGAGATCACGCACTGCACTCCAGCCTTGGCGACAGAGCGAGACCCCATCTCAAAACAAAACAAAACAAAAACAAACAAACAAACAAAAAGAGGCTAAGATCTTGGCCACGTTTTCACAGTAGCTAACAAGCAGAATCAGAATTTGAACCTAGGCTGTGGAGTACCAGAATCTGATCTAAATCTGTATGCACTCTCAAAGTGTCCTCCAGGCAGGTGAGCCCAGTCTCTCTCTCCCAGACTTCAAGACCCTTTGTAGTGGTCCCTATACCTATTGCAATGATTCTGAATAAAGTCTCCTGTACCAAAAAAAAAAAAAAAAAGTATTCCCTAAATCTTTAATATTTTATCCTATAAACAAACAAATGAGATTATTCCCTCTTTTATTGTGATAACATATTATGATAACTCATTTTATTTGATTCCCTAAAACCGGATAGAGATTTCCATAGTGCTGAGGATACAAAGTTTAGACCTTTGATAACTGATCTAAGCTTAGCGGAGATCTGATATCCAATGTAAGCTTAGTGAAGACAAACAGGTTGTAAATGCCCAAATCTCTCTATGAGAAACTTATTAAGCCCTGTCTTTGAGTAAAAGAGGAAAAAAAAAATGTTGCTATATTAAAATAACTTCATTTGGAGTTCAAAAGAAGCTGAATAAGGTTTTCACAGGAAGATTTCATATTTTCTAATCCTTAAAGAAATGTGTATACAATTCAATGCAGTAAATGTCCCAGCTACACTATTCAAACTTAAGAGATTAAAAACAAATTTTTTCCAGCATCCAAACACCTGATATCCCTATTTCAGCCACAAGGAGGACAAGGGGATAACTATGGGTGTTTATTAGAAGGATAAGTTAAAGAGGCAGAAGTAGTATATACATTCTCTAAACTATAAATTTATACAAGGATGCCATTGTCTTTTTTTAATCAAATACTTGTAGAAGTGATGTCTAAAAAAATAAAGCTTCTCTTTTATACCTCCAAATAGAAAATATAATCAAAATCTGCTTTTATGTAGGATGACTTTTTTAAATAAATAAACGAAGGATGAATTATGTGGCTATAAATAAATCTACTGACATGTAATAAAGTAAAGTTGAACTGTTTTATGGTGTCCCTGAAACCCTTAGATATATTTATAGCCATGTTAACAGTCCCCAGTATTTTTTCAGGACTTTTATTTCATTTCACATTATGAGAGTTTAGTTGTTTGTTTTTCTCTCCCTAAATTGCCTTCTGGAGCCCTTTGTAGAGATAGAAAGTAAGGATCTCTACTCTTCATATTCGGAATAAAAGGGTCTTTGCCTAAAAGTCTAGGGCTCACACAGAAACAGGCGGCTCTGATGCTTTCTGGTCTGCCTGTTTCTGTGCAGTTCATATGAGATGTGCTTGCGAAGAACAACTTGACAGGTAGCTCCTGCTGGCAGCAAAGTGGCAAGTCAGAGTCTATACAAGAGAGGAGAGGCCTGTGCAGAGATAAAATGTACAGTACTGTAGAAAACAAGCAGATGGACAGAGCAACTTTGCATTAGATTCCTGATGCCTGACACATTTAAATACAATCACAAGGCTTATTTTAGAAGCCAAAGAATCTCCAGACTGTCGCATAGCCGAGGCACAGACTAATACAAGACAAAGGGTCTGATGGGTAAAGATGCTCACACCTTACCCTGGGACATTCTCTAGCAGGGTGACGACGGGGTGGGGGACATTTAAACAGCAAGAGGAGAAGGTTTATAATACCAATTCTAAGCCTGAAGTAATCAAGGGGTTTTTAAAAATTGCATTCCATTTAGAAATTTCAGGATCCAAAGAGTATGGTTAGGATTCCGTGGAGGGGGTTATTCAAGTGGAGCTAAGCGTGGTTGTTCCTGTGAAATTATTTATATTTTTCAACTTGAAATCTGGGTGAGCATAGTGTTTCTAAATCTGTTTCTCTTCTTTTCTATCTTAAAAGTGGACTCTCATTTTCATCCTGTAGCTGTACACTTGATTCCCAAGTGTTGTCACTCAAGGGACTCACTAGAAAAGACAACTCAAGAGGAAGAGGAGAGCTTTTGATGGTAGGACAAGGGATGACAAATCCTTCGGCTGTAACTCTAGCTACAGGCAGTATTTAGAAAGTATCACTGCAGCTAAACATCTTTAAAAATGTATTTAATGTGTTAGACTAATGTAAGCTCTAAAAGACCTAAAAAGAATAGGATTCAGAAAAGATATCCACATAGGAATGTATTAACTAGAGGGAGGGGCAGGAGGGATAAGAAATACATGAACAAATTAACAGTGGAGTAAATTGGAGAGGAACATTCAGTTTATTAGGATAATTCGGGGTTGTCTTTTTGTAGTGCAAGAAGTAAAATAGACCTGTCTTCCATTTGTCCTCTGAAGACTCTTCTCAGTATTTAACTGTGTCCCCAAATGGAATCGCACTTACCGAAATTCATGGTGACTTCTTTTGACATTTGGCAAAAACTAAATAAATAAATTATAAGTATGACAAGGGAAATGAATAGTTAGTTCCAGCTGTGATGCACCAGCAGCATTTCCAGATTTTGTACCACATTAGGGATTTATTTTCCCTTTATTGCCCAACAGAGAATTAATTGGAAGGTCCATCTAAGCTTCCCACACATCCTCAGAATGAAGTCAAAGCAGTCTCCAATGCTCAGTGCCAATTTAAAAAAAACAAAACAAAAAGGAAAACAGTAAGTGGGTAGGTGGTCGGTTTATCAAGTCTGGAAAAGCTTGTCTCTGGGGATTCACATTGCTAAAGCCAGACAAATGCATCAGCAAAATTAATGGCATAAGGAAAACGTGAGTATGAGATTGGCAATTGATTCACTGAGTTCATTCATTCAGCAAGTATTTACTGAGCTCCTATTATGTGCTACCTGTTGTTCCACACACACAGAATACAGGGGAGAAAATGAAAAAGACTCAGCCCTCAGAGAGCTTATGACCATTTTAAGGAGATAACTATGAACAAATACACAGATAAAATAACTTCAGACATGGAGAGTGCTGTCAAGGAAATAAAACAAGGTAATGGGAGGGGATGCCTTTCAAGGGTGGTGGTCCGCTTTAGATGAGGACCAGAGAGGGTCTCCGAGGAGGTGACATTTGAAATGCACCCATCACATGAAAATCTTGGGGAAAAGCCTTCCAGACAGAAGGGGACAACAATGCTATAAAGGCCTTGGGATGAGAAAGAACTTCCCATGATCAAAGCAGAAAGACCTGGGGAACTAAAGAGTAGCAAGGAATGGGGCATGTGGCAGGAGATGGAGCTGAAGCATTAGGGGTAAGCCGAGTCCTCTAGGCCGCTTAAGGCCAAAAGTACAGTGGAAATCCATCTGGGGACTATATGGAGGAGTGGTTGAATTGAGGGGAAATTATCATGGATATTTAGGATATTAAGATATTTTTTCTGGCTTTTCTAGCATTAATAGCATAAGACCCTAACCATGTACTTAACCTGTACTTCACCATTTTAGAGCTTCAGCTTATTTTTCTAGTGGACAAAGAATATTGCCACTGTTTGTCAAGTGCTGTGCCAGATACTGTGTATTTTCTAATTTTAAACCCCCAACAACCTCGAGAGGGAGGCATTTCCCTCATTTTACAGAGGAGGAAACTGAGGTTTCAATGGAAATGTCCATAAACCACCCCTTCCCCTTGCTGTGGTATCACTGAGCACATGCTCCTGGTTTAAGACACTGTAGGTGGGGGCACACCAAAAGGTATGGAAGACCTTGTCAGAGGGCCATTTCCTGGGAGGCTGTGGATCCTGATCACTCTTACAACTGAGAGCCAGGGCAGTTAGGGTGACTGTGCATCATTTACTATGAGCAGCTTGGAGCTTTTAGAGGATACCAATTTCAGAACCAGAATACCAATTCACTACCACAAATTCTGAAATGGACTTGATGTATGACCTTGAAGGCAAATTATCTGTAGGTTTGGTATCTTTGTCTGTTAGAGAGACACAATGCTATTTCCTCAGTATCTCCTTGGGGTGTCTCAAGGATGAACAGGGCTGTCTTAATCCTTGTTCTTTATCCTCAGGGGGTTTGAAATGAGAGTGGAGTATATAATAGGTGCTACGAGCTCCTTTTTAAAAAGCTTCCTAAACACAACATATATATGTTTTAACCAGTAAGTATTGTTCACTCACCTCCCCTTCCTCCCTGCAAATGTAATGGGCTTTTTACCCAAGGTGAATGGTAGGAGGGAGTCAAAGCTAGCAAGACCTGTGTGGACAACGACCTGGACTGAGAGGGCAGCCTTGTTGGGTTTGTCCTTCCTGCCCATCAGACATAGTGGAGGGGTGGATGCCGCCTGGTCCACAGTGTTACCGTGTCCTGGCAGAGCCTTGGGTCAGTCCCCTCCTGGAGTCACAGATGGCCACGACAGAGGACAGGTGCTGCCACTCTGGCTTTCCCCTGCGTGTTCAGTTTTGAGGTAAACACCGTGCTGTCTTTGATGCCCAGCGCTCAGGGGACTTCACCCACCTGGGGCAGCCCTTCTGCAGCCGGTTCCGGACAGGCCGGTCACTTCTCTTTGAGCCAGCCGACGAGGCCCTCTCCGTTTCTGAAGTTTTTTGATCAGGACTACAGGCGCGGACGATAACCTCTGGATTTTGAATCCCAATAGTGTCCTCTCCATCACCGGGGGTGGCAGCCACCTTCCGGAAGGGCTGCCAACCACGGAGCCCTTCACCCTTTGGGGTACCCGGGCCACCACTCCACCTTCACTTTTGGGAGTCCGGACTCAGATTCCCATCATTCGCCCTGCGGGTAGGTCTCTGGGCATCTTAACCCCGGGAGACACACGCGCCTGGAGAGTGGCCGCCCGAGCCACCGCCAGGCGGGGAGGAGCGCGCGTGCGGCACCACCGCGTGCAGCAGCTCCAGCGCTCGCGCTGACTCAAGTGGTTTATTTTTATTTCTATTTGGAGCTACTTCGGCCTTAGCCGCCGCCCTTAGTTTTCCTTCCAAATTGCGAAAAGGTGCTTTCATGGCCCGAGTTTGGTTACACGCGCCTGGGAGAGAAGCAGGGGACGGGTGATAAAGAAGGTGCAGTGTCGGTCTGTCGGTGTCACACACGCGCGCGCACACGGCGGGGCGGGAGCCGGGGGAGCGAGAGGAGGGCGGGCGGCGAGTGCTGGAGGCTAGCGCGGGTGTATACGAGCCTGTGCTTGAATGGGGAGGGCCGGGATTCCGGGTCGCTCTGGCCCCTCCTTCCTCCGGAGCCAGCCAGTCCCTCGGCAGAGCGCTGGGGCTGCACTGATTTGCTCTCGGGAGTGCGCTATTTGCATATGACTTGCCCATTTGTGAATTTGGCTCCCCAACTCCTCGCTTCACTTCACCTGTGCCTCCCTGGTCCGCGCACTTCGCAGGCGCCCGCCAGCTTCTCTGCCACTTCTGCCGCCTGCCGGGGACCTCCTCTTGCGCTCTAGCTGATTTCGCCCACCCACCTCCCTCCACACCGTGCCACGTTGGTTTGGGTGGCTGCTCCTCACCGGGTTCCTCCTCCTCTCCTCTTTCCCTCCAGTCCTTCTTGTTCTCTTCCTCTGGCTGCGGTGGCTGCTGCTGCTGCTGCCTTTCATCCAGTTGGGAAACCCAGGAAGCCGGCGGCTGCTCCGTGGCGCTAGTTCAGCACGTGCAGGGTTAAAAGCCTCGCGCCCTTCCCCGGAGACTCCCAGGAACACCCGAAGAACTCTTCCACTTACAGCCCCCTTTTGCCTGGCAGTTCTGCATTGCATCTCATGGAAGTGGAAACAGGAAAATAAAAATGTTCAAACTCCTTGGATGTTGGGATAAACTCACCTGAACCCACTTGGGGTTCGGGCTGCCTCCTTCTCTTTCTTCATTACCACCTTTCCTGTGTGGCTCCCAGGAGTGTGCAGTTAAGTCATCAGACTCGCGGTGCCTAGAGATCCGGAGGAAGCCGCGCCGGTCTTCCCCTGACATGCGTGGCATGCCGGGGCTCCCTAGGAGGTTTGCTATACCTGGGAGGACTCTGGCATCCTAAATTTCAGCCCCGGGAAAGAGAAGGGGCTTTGCCTTTTATCTTTTTTTTTTTTTCTTTAAGTAGTATTTTTTTTTTTTTCTAACTGATTCATCATTGTCTTGAAAGCGCATATTGCTTCCCTCTTCCCCAAATTCTGGCAACTCTTCCTCCCGCTATGATGGGCCCTTGGGCATCATGAACTTCATTACTCTTCACTGGCTGGAATTCAAACTGCCCATCTGTAGTGGTCCCGTGCGTTGACCATGCACCTGAGAATCCACGCGAGACGGAGCCCTCCTCGCCGGCCGGCCTGGACGCTTGGGATCTGGTCCCTGTTCTGGGGATGTATCGTCAGCTCTGTATGGAGTTCTTCTAATGTAGCTTCCTCCTCCTCCACCTCATCCTCGCCGGGGTCTCACTCTCAGCACGAGCACCATTTCCATGGCAGCAAGCATCACTCAGTGCCTATTTCTATCTATCGCTACCCTGTTTCCCTTCGAGGAGGGCACGGTAGGTCTCTCTGCTCTTTATCCTTCTAATGGGGCATAGCAATTCCTTAACCCACTCGCCTTGCAGGTAGTGTCAAAGGTGGGAAGAGACTTAAAAAAAAAAAAATTAAAATGATGAAAAGCATCGTATGTCCATGAGGGAAGCAAATTTCTACTTTCTCATAAAGGTTAGTGTTTTCTGCCCCTAGCCCCCGACCCCCATCTCCACTTTTCTCTAAAGGCTTTTCTCCTTCGCTCCCTCATTCATAGATGCACAGACACTACACTCTCTTTGCAACCTTCTACTCTCTCCACCCCTACAGAGACAGGCAACTTACCAGGTGAGTCCCAATGCTGTACTTGGAGAAATATTCGTTCACCTTGCTTTCACCCTTCTTTGCTGTGGGCTTGCTTGGGAACTAGTGGGGGTGGAGTGGGAATAGCTGACAATAGGAATCAGGTTTTCAGCCTGAAGTTGATTGAACTGTTATAAAGTAGCCTGTGTGGTAATGGTCAGGGAAAAGTAGCTGAATATAAGAAGGCAGAAAATATAATTAACAACCCGTGGCCATTTGTGTTGATTTTGGCAGCTTTATGTTTGTCCACATGTCTAGCGGAAAAAGCAACGATCTCCAAAACGACACATCTAATATTGCTATCAGTGAGGAAGCAATATGTAAGATAAGGCTAAGTTCATTTATAATTTACCCAAGTGTGAATGATAGTAACTTCGATTCCCCATGTATGCAAACGTTATTTCATTTTTAGGTAGCAGAGATGGGCTTGTTCACACAATACAGGTATGATGTGTTGTACTCCAAACAACCCTCCTTACATAGCTATTGAAGGAAGAGATCTATGGCTCTGAAAATGATATTCAGCTCTTAGCCGGCTGCCTCTAAAAGGGCGATGTCTGCAGCTAAGGTAAGAGCTTGCTGTAGTAAACCGTTCTAAAGAAAGGAGCTTCTTTATTTGTTTACTATGCACTCCACTCTGATGGGAAGGAGAGTAGGGCACACAGAAACGGAGACTGGCTGCAGGAGCAGCCCTCCAGGGAACATGAGCGTGAACCATACTAGGGGGGGTTCCTGCCCTTGTATTTTGAAGACTGATAACATCCAGACCCTATTCGGAAAGTTGATTCTTCCTGCTGCCTCCTAGCCCTGGGCTTCCGCTCTGTGCTGTCTGTAGTGTAAGTGGAAGCACATTGAGAAAATGCCAGCACATACTCTGGCTCTTTTTGACTCTGTCTTCAAATTTTCTTTGATGGAGTTGTCAAGCAGCTTGCAGCTTGTAAGGTTGGTGGAGGGGGATGGTGAAAATAAGGGATTACTTGCTCTTGGTCTGGTGGCTCTTTTCTCTGTGACTCCTGCTGGGTCTGGTGTTGGCTCCCTTAAAAAAGAAAGAAGCAAACAAACCTAGGAGAGAAAAGAGCTACAACCACCAAAAAAGCAATTTCATTGACATGGAAACTTAGCTCCTAAGGGGGAAAGGGACTGGGGGGGAGTGGGTAAGACAGAAAAAAAAAAGGGAGTGGAGATAGGGGAAGCCAGACAGACTATTACTAATAGCCATAATTAAACACGGAAATGCTCAGAGATAATTAGCTAAATTTTGCTAATTATTGTAAATGATCAGCAGGGAGAGGAAGATTATGCATTAGAGGTTATGGATGGCAGGGTCTTGACGTCTTTTGTTTGGGATGTAAACAGTTACAGCAGATACTAGTAAGTCATGGAATTTGCAGAGCATTACTTCCCTAGGGTCCCTAAGTCAGAGTCAGCCTCTCCTCTCTCTCTCTCTGTCTTTCTGTCTCTCTCTCATAAAGGGGTTGAGACTTGCACAGGTTAAACATGATCCTTTATGTAGTTTATTTCTTCAGGATCGGTCGCTCAGTTGCTCAGTCTCCTTTAAATCTTTTTGACTGGTCCCCAGTCTGGTTTCTCATTAACCTACATCTGACAAGATTCAGTGTGATGGAAAATAAGAAGAAAGTAAGTAAATGGCTAGAGACCCCAGAAAAGGCCCTCAGACCCACCAGAGCTGTAGAGTACAGTGAACTCCAGGGTCTGGCATGGCTGAGATAAGAAAGCTAATGAATTCAACTCTTCAGAATCCTCTTTCCATCCTGAAGTCCCAACTCATTGATTTGGGGCTTGGAGAGTGAATGCATCTGTATTAAGTAGACTCCTTGCATATTAAATTGGTGTTTTGAGCATAAAATCAAGAGAAGCAGCAATCAACAAAATATCCCTACTTCTGGCTCCCATTCTGCACCCAAGCTGTGACCCTTTGCAGCTCTAACTAAAAGGACCAGAAGACCCCACAGAGCTTTGCTAATGCACTTCTTATTACTTGGTGTACACTTGCTTTTTCCTAGTCCAAGACAAAGACCTAGCGAACAGCAGTTCTTTTAAAAAATAATTTGGGTGGAGGTAGTAGGAGGCATGGCACCAAGAGACTGATGGTTGTTACTGATGATTTACTGCCAGTCTTATTCCAGAGTTAAAGGCAGCACTCTCTATTGTCTGTGAAGAAGTAAATGCCCTTGATTTTGGTATGAAACACAGCTAGAGCCTTGAGTCCAAGAATCTTCTTTGGACTTAAGAGATTGTTGGTTTTTTAACTACACTTGCTCTTCTCTTGCCCATTTCCTGAGAACCCAAAGTCCTCAAAGCTGCTGTTTGTCAGTTGGTGCTCCAACCCCCTTTCCCCACTATCCAGCCCTATAGAGGGATTCGTGCTAAGACAGGTGGAAGAAACAGAAATCCTCCAAATAGCTGATATTTTACCTACGCTTTTGCCTGTGCTTGGTTCCAAGCTTTAGAAAATTGTTCATATTATAGATTTGCTTAAAGCCTTTATCCCAGGACAGCCTAGAGGATGCTGGGATTCTTTGTGAATTATGGAGACTAAGGCCACACTTATCTGGGGTGATGCAAAGTGTCTCACATTAGGATTGTGTTTCAGGATGGGATTAACTCTCTTCTTAATGGGAATCTAGTAGGCCCTTCCCCATTCTCTTAGAGTCCTCTCCCCACATTCATGCTGTCTTCTGTTCACCAGTCATTCAGTCAATACTCATAGAGCACGTACTCTGTGCCAGGCTGTGTGCCACTGCTGAAGATACAGAACCAAATAAGACATTGTGTTGTTCAGCTAGGAATAATTGCAAAAGCATATATATATATATGCTTCCATATTTCAAAAAGTGCAAGGAGTGGGTGGAGATCCAAATACCAAGCCAAATTAATATAAAATCAAAATATCCTTTATAAAATGAAGGTTTACATTATCCTGTTATTTAAAGTATCCCCCCAGGTTCCTTTTCATCTTTGGCTTTATTTCCATATGTAAATATCATTTTTTAAATCAAAGTGCAAGGTAGTTTAGTGATTACAGATATATAAATAGTAAAATATATTTGTTTGCCAAACTTTAATTACATAAGCGACTTTTGTATATTTTTTTCCTTCTTTTTTTCCCTCTCTCTCACCTTCAAGAAATCCAATGTGGCTGGGCACGGTGGCTCACACCTGTAATCCCAGTACTTTGGGAGGCTGAGGTGGGGGGATCACCTGAGGTCAAGAATTCGAGACCTGCCTGGCCAATGTGGGGAAACCCTGTCTCTACTAAAAAACAGAAAACAAACAAACAAAAAAACCTCCAATGTACATCTGCCTAAAAAATTCTTCAGTATTTGTAGTTTAAAGGCAGATTTCTCTAAGGATTCAAGGTTTTGTATGTACCTTAAATGTTATCCTCTATAAAACAACAGAGTTTCCTGCCTCTGTAGACATTTGTGGGGACTAGTTGAGGACATAAAACTCTTGGAAAGCTCAGTTTTAAAAGGGAACACACCATGATATATTTGCAGGAAGAACTCTTGCTCAGAAAGCAGGGTGTGTGAAAAGGAGTGGGTATAAAAGTCCTTTTCAAACCATCTTGCAGAAGTGGTCGTGGTGGGCCCACTTGTGACACATGATCCTGGAGTCTTTCTTGGGCTCATTCCTTGTCCCAGGGATCCACCCCCAAAGTTTTTTCAGCCTTGGGGGCTTGTTTTGCTTTGATCTATTGAGTGCCTTCTTCTGCTCAGCCAGCTGCTTTCTAACCACTTTATGCCTTCCTTCTTGAGATTCGGGGAGTTGAATAATTCATACTGTTGGTTGACAGATCAAATGATAAGATTTATATATCTTTGGCCTTGGTGATGAATTAATTAAATTGATTTCTTCTTCTTTGGCTCTTCTAGATGCATTGTTTTTCATCTCTAAAATTCATTGGCAAGTGGTGGGTCTGGAGATTAATTTGTTCTTGAGAGACCACCATGGGATGATTATAATATCCTAGTGTAAATGTATTCAGGACTTTCATCATGGATCACTGGGTGGTGTGGAGTAGGGGCAGCAATATCATAGAGAGGAGAGATAAGATATCAGAACAAAAAACAAGACACACACAAAAAAACTTGCCCATACTGGCTGCGGGATGAAATTTTACAGTAAGAACTTGATTCCTTTTGCCTCAGATTTTGAATCTAAAAGAGGCGTGTATTTCATTTTACATTTTAGTAAATGAATTTATCAACCCTGAAGAAGTTGGCTTCACTAGAACTCTGGGTGATCAGGGAGGGAGGCAAATCTCTGAAGATTAATCTTCAACTTATTCATACTTTCCTCCTTATATTAGTTTGCTAGGGCTGCCTAAAGTACTAAAGTACTATAGACTGGGTGGTTTAAACAAGAGAAATTTGTTTGCTCAAGGCTCTGGAGAGTAAAGGTCTGAGATCAAGGTGTCAGCAGGTTTAGTTCTTTCTGACATCTCTCTCCTTGACTTGCAGATGGCCGTTTTCTCACTGTGTCCTCACAGGGTCTCGCCTTGATCTATATGCATGCATCCCTGGTATCTCTTTGTGTGTCCAAATTCTCCCTTCTTTTAAGGACATCCATCGGTTGGATCAGGATCCACCCTAAAAGCCTCATTTTAACTTAATCATCCCTTTAAGTGCCCTGTCCTTAAATACACTCACATTCTGAGGTACCAGGAATAAAACTTTGACATATGAATTTGGAAGAGACACAGTTCAGCCGCTGATGCTCGTTCTCCTCACCACCCCCTCCCCCCGACCGCCCACCCACCAAGTTATTGGGAAAGAAGTAAAGCTGTACTGTTTAGTGAATCCCCACTGGACTTAAACTTTCACAGCAGAAAAATAAAACTTCAGTGACAATGGTTGCAATTTACAAAATTCATAAGATAGTGACCTAAGTGGTAATGCTGTGTTTACATATATGGGGAAAACAACAGCTATTGGTTCAGTGAAGACGTGTTTGCTTTCTTCTCAGTTTATCTTCTGTGAATGAGTCCAGATCTTTATTTGCACATAGACTGATTCTGTCTGACTGCAGACACATGCTCTAATGTCCACATATTAATGCTTTCTTTACCTAGACCTGCTGCCCTTCTGAGCCAGACCCTCCACCCCTGCCACTGACTCCTTTATGAACTACAGTTGCTCACTTTTTGCCTTTCCTGAGACACAAATTACCAACTACTTTCACTTCTCAGCCTTTGGTGAATAAAAGATAAAATATAGGTTAACTAAGTATAAATTTCTCATTTTTCAATTTTCAAATTTCTCAATTGAAAAATATGTTACTTAAATAAGCATCAATTTCATTATTTTTCTCTTCAATTTTATTTTTTGAAAGTTCATCTGAAAATACAAATATGAGGTAAATTGTTATTTTATGACATGGTTATGAACCTTGGTGAGATGATTGAGAGACTATGTAATGTATAAAGCTCTGGTTGTTCTAAATCCTAAGCAAAGCATTCAGTCTTTGGGGAAAGCGAATACCTTTCTTTGTTTGTTTCTGTGCTCAAAATGTGTGCTCATGATGATAATAGGTAAATAATAATGGTGCTCTAGTGGACAGGGTCATGTTAGGTGAGGTGGGAACAACTATGGTTGGAGGAAATAGCCTTCAACCTTTGGTTCTAAGAAACTTTGTCTCTAAGAAACTAAGTCACTAAGAAACTTTGTGAACCTGCCATCCTGGCTAACATGTTGAAACCCCGTCTCTACTAAAAAATACAAAAAACTAGCTGGGCGAGGTGGTAGGCACCTGTAGTGTCAGCTATTCGGGAGGCTGAGGCGGGAGAATGGCGTAAACCCGGGAGGTGGAGCTTGCAGTGAGCTGAGATCCGGCCACTGCACTCCAGCCTGGGTG
>NW_012116265.1:14365549-14435398 GCF_000951035.1 Colobus angolensis palliatus | reverse complement strand
CAGAATTCTTACTGAGAGGACATGGTGCTGATACATAGATTTTTTTCCCCCAGTTTTCTCCCTGGCCAGCTCTGTAACTTTGGATTATAACATTTTATTTTTTAATTATATTAATCTTTTAACTTTTAAACATTCTGTGTGATATCTTGATTTCCTAACCTATATTCTTTGCTTTACCTGTAGTTTTCTGCATGGCATGTAGTATGAAAGCACCTTAATGCCATAGCTAGGGAAAACTTTCCTTTTCATTTCTTCCTCATTGGTACAATGAGTAAGTTGAGTGAGATGATCTCTCCAAATGTTTTCCAGCACTAGAACTGCATGAGTCTCTGATTTGTATGTCTTTAAAGACACCACTGTGCATCTCAAACCTATCTGAGTTCTACAAGTCTGCCAGTATTTTATAGGTCTATTTTCTTGACTATCATAATAACTTATGCCAAAGCCATGAGCCAGATTTTCTCTTTTCCCCTTAGACAGAAGCAGCATAATGTACCAGAGTGGCACACTGTGATGTTAGAAAGCCCACAATCCAACTTCAGTGCAGTCATGCTGAGATGGAAAGAATGCAGCTTTCATTTAAACACACCTTAATAATACTAGAAAGGAGCTATATGTTATGTTTAAAATGTTCTGCTGTGTTTAGCCATATCAGAGCAGGGGGCAGACTAGCAACTGGGTTTATAAAGAGGAAATGGTTTATTTCTACTTACAGTTAGGATTTTGAGAGAGACTTGCTTTAATTATACACCAACACATGAATTATACATCCACTGTGTACAGGTAGTCTTCCAAATGCTTTACATATATGACTTCATTTAGTCCTCACTAGCCTTTGAACCTAATAAAGTGACTATTTTATAATTTAAAACACTGAGACTCAGAGAGGTTTAGTGACTTGATTAATGTGGTGTTAAAGCCAGGATTCAAACCTGGTTGTGACCACAAAACTCTTGGTCTTTCTGCTGTACCACACGGTCTGTCAACTCAGGAAACAGACTACACAAACACATCAAGCTCTTTTGTCAGAAATAAAGTGCACAGATTAATGAAGCACTTTGATTAATGCGGCCAACACACCTTTCCAAAGCGTCTATAAGACTGTCCAATGCCTAATAAGTATTTGAATGTTTTCCAATCTGTCTGAACCCATTTCAACCCAAGGAGATAGTAATTAAAAGGAGCAGACTGACAAAACATTCATAACTGATATGTGTGTTTTTTTGAATTTTTGAATGAATGAATGAATGAGTGAGTGAGTGAGTGAGGTTCCACATGATCAAATCTCATGCATTAGGAAAGGAGGGATGCTAGTTTATAATAGAAGCAAAGGCATGGGAAGTTACGCACCCTTCAAAAGCACATCAATGGGCTCATAGAACTTAGAGATACAAGAGAGCTCAATGTTCCAGGTAGGCAGGGTGAGGACTCAACTAAGAGCATCCAGTTAGTGTCAGGACTGGTCAGGAGCACAGACATCATGACTCTGAGTCCATTGACCTTTCTTTCTTCTACTTCTCAGTCCTTCAAGACACTTTCTTAAATTACAAACTTCTTCCCCATCTCTCTTTCTTCAGAGCAGTCTCTCCTTATCCAGATTATGTCTGCAGGTACGTATTCTGCCAGTGTTGGACTTTTCAGGCCTTCCATTAACATTCATTATTGTCTGGGCGCAGTGGGTGACACCTGTAATCCCAGCACTTTGGGAGGCCGAGGCAGGTGGATTGCCTGAGGTCAGGAGTTTGAGACCAGCCTGGCCAATGTGGTGAAACCTCATCTCTACTAAAAATAAAAAAAAAATTAGTTGGGCATGGTGGCACACGCCTGTAATCCCAGCTACTCAGGATGCTGAGGCAGGAGAATTGCTTGAACCTGGGAGGCGGAGGTTGCAGTGAGCCGAGATCGCGCTATTTGCACTCCAGCCTGGGTGATGAGAGAGAAACTCCATCTGAAAGAAAAAAAAAAATGTCGTAAGAATCCTTCTAATAGGTGCCTGGCTTTGTGTGCCAAGGTACGGTTTCTTGGGGTGTTCTGAAGACTTCCTTTGTATAGGAGACCTTAGTGTGAAAGAGTACTCAGATTCAGGGTTCTGTGAAAAGAGACACTTCCTGTCCTGGTTGAATGTCACTTGCCAGAAAGCAGGAAAGAAATGACCTGTCTGCTCACCTGTTGCTGCTCCTCATCTGGAAGTTGTGACCAGGATCTTGTTTGAAGACCTGTCCACAGCCCCAGTCCTGACCTCTTGCTTACCAGCTATGGAGTGGCTATGAAAACATAAAGCCCCTGGAAACCAGCAAGCCACATTTTCCGACATACTCTCCTGCCCTCCCTTTTTTATTGTTTTGAAATATTCCTCTCACCCCCCACGTTAAAACATAACCATGTATATTCACTCCTGAGTGACTTTCCCCCAAACTATGAATTTCAACTATTTCCGAGGCAGTCGTTCAGAATTTGAATATAATTACACTCTTTGGGTGAAAATTGTGGTTTTTGCTACATAAGAAACTAATGGAAATGATCTACCTGTTCCTGTAGTTTACAGATTATATGCTTCAGAACTGACGATATATATTTAGGCTGCTTTTCTGTGTGGCACATTTAAATGAAAATGAACTCAGGGTGAGCCACCATGGTTGCTAGGCAGTAGAGTGGGTTGATAGAGCACGGTATTAAACTGAACCCACGTTGGTGTTTTACTTAACATCTATTTGCTTTGCACCTTTTTCATTTGTGGTGTCATAGAAGGGAAAGGAGGAGGAGACAGGTAGAGTCTGGTTATCTGCAGAGACTCAAACAAGTAGGAGAAATAATCACCCCAAACACCAAAGTGACATGAGCGTTTTCAAAAATTTGAGGTCACAGCACAGTCAACTCATTTAACGAAGAACATGCAAAACCTGAAGAAATGCACAAGCATAGCAGACATATTCAGGGATGTGGTAGAAAGAGAAACTAAAGAGATTCCCCAGGATGGGTTTTGCTTTGGTGGTTCCAGAAAAAAAAAAAGAAAAAAATAGCCATAGTGCTCATTGAAAATTTTAAACATGCGTCTATGGGTCACTTAATTTCCTGGCCTAAAATCCCAGATTTATCATCAGCAAGTGGTGACAGACAGCAAAAGCATTGTGGCTTCTTTACAATTGATGACTAATAGAGGAACTCAAATTTCTTTGAAACCCTGGTTTTCATAAAAGCTGAAAGTCTCTTATGAGAAAACAACTGGATCACAGATAAAGCAAAACTTCTTCAGACTCTTCGGGTTCATTCTAGCCATGTTCTGGTACATTTATAAGTTTGAAAAGATGATTAAAGGGTTAAAGCTCAGCTGTCGGGAGAATTTGGTCTCATGAATAATTTGAGCAGAGAGAGGAGCCTGTGATTTGGATAGCCAAAGTTTTATTGTTTATATTTTCCAGGAGCCAATTATTATATATCTTTTTTTCATGAATCAATATCACTGCATAATGGAATGGGCGCCTTTGAATGTTCTCTTTTGTTAAAACAAACTTCTTAGATAAATTCAACACAAGATAGAAAACCTCTATTTTCATAAGAATGACAATAACATCTTCTTTGGTTTTTCTTATAGCAATTGATCACTTCTTATTATGCCTGACATTTTTGCCTTTTAATATGCCTGACATTTCTCTAAACATTATAGTTCATTTAATTTGCCCATGAAGTAGGTAGAGTTGTTTTCCTATGTTTAAGGTTTTACTTATTTATTTTAGCAGAGATAGGGTCTTGTGGTATTGTCCAGACTAGTCTCAAACTCTTGGGCTCAAGTGATCCTCCCACCTTGGCCTCTCAAAGTGCTGGGATTACCAGCATGGCCACCATGCCCAGCCTGTTTTCCCATTTTAAAGACGCAGACTCGGAGGCATGGAAAGTTTGAGTCAGTTGCCTGTGGTCTTAAAGGTAATATAAGGCACAACCAGGTTGGGTATTTAAGCAATTTGAACCTGTCCTGTGCTGTTAAGATTTCAGTATTTAGGAAATATTACCTGAATGGTGGGAAAAAATTTCGAAGTGGTATTCTTAAATGGAATACTGGGCCATTTTTAAAGGGACCTCTTAGGGTCTACCTAGATACAGGATAAATTATGAAGACTCTGAATGTTTTCTAAACTAAGAGCTAACAGTCAACACCTACCTCGTGTCATGTATTCTAACAAATACTTTAGCTTACTGCATTTAATCTTTACTGACCATCCTTCAAGGTAGGCAATATTGTTATCATGAATTTATAGGAACAGAAACTGAGCCCCAGAGGGTTAAGCAACTCACTCAAGTTCTTCCACTTACTAAGCAGTTAGCCCATAGCATCTGTTGAACTCTTAGGTCAGGTAATCTGTGCAAATGTAGAACTGTTCCCGGATACTGAAAGCAACTAATCAGAACACTTCCCTAGCTTCACAAATTCTATTACATTATAGGAGAGGCTTTTCAAAACAGCCTTTGGAAACTCACACCAGTTCCAGAATCTGCTGGCAATGAATGGTTACATCTTCAGTCAAGGACCCAAAAGTGAGGGACCCCCTCTCCTTTGACATGGAAGCCCATTGATGCCTCATTCTCCTCGTTTAATTTACTCTAAGAATCTGTTTTTTCAGGAAGTTTCTTTTCCAGTAATTATGATAGGCTTTCTCCCCAGCTTATGATTTTAGGCAAGCAACCAAACTTTCCTGATTTTAATTCTCTCACCTGAAAGAAAAGGAATTGTGGGTAATGGTTGTGTGGTGGCCTGCCAGCTTTGCCTTCACAAGTGTGGCATTTATCTTTCATTAATGCCAAAAGGCAAAATTCCAATGATTTCTAAAATACTTCCTCACCCTTATCAGATCTTACTAGGTCACCTTGAATCTACTTTTACTCTTGGCCCTTCGTATATATGGTAATAGTTCTTTAAATAGGAGGGTGAAACTAATGAATATGTCAAGAGGGGCAGTGGGTTTCCAACTTGAGTGAATATGTGTGTGTTTGCTTGCACACATAGGTAAATGTGTGAGCCAGATTAAACGATGTAACAGAAAACCTTCATAGCAGGCCAATTAGTTCCTAGCCTAGAATGTGAAGATCAGACATGAGAACTAAGTCTGCCGTGCATTACAGACCTAGGGAGGTTTCAGTACCTGCTTCTTACTGCTCTGGCATCATTCATCAGTGCAGGGTTGTCACAGGCCCATGTCAACATGTCAATAATAATTTCAGGAGAGGACAGCTTTTATGTGAAATAGGAAGGTAAATCTAGAGTCTTGGCCTTATATAGACAACCCCCTTCTTTGGAATGACTCAGGTTTTCATGTTTCTTGTTTTTTCCATGCCAGGGAGCCATTTTATGTGTACGTATTGGTAACCTCATCATCTGCTAGCTATTAAAGACTGGTTAAACTAATTATTATTAAGAACTCTGTTTCAGAAAATCCTGAGATAGTTCCTTTTATTTCCTTTCACAAAGTAACTTGATATTGGTCCCTGAGAAATAGATCCACAACCTCATCACCAAGTTCCCCAGGCCCTGAGGAATGATGATGCCCCTAAAACAATGTTCTGATGAAGAACTTTCTTTGGATTCAAAATCTGCTTTGGATTTGTGGAATCATCAAATGCTAAACCTGCAAGAGGTCTTTAGAGGCCCTTTTCAATCAAGTTATTTTTCATGTGAAAAAAATAATAGACAAGAAGTTTGTGAATAGTTTTCCCAAATCACACTTTTCAAATTAGAGGCAAGGTGACGGTAACATGCAAGCTTTCAGCTTCTCTGTTCAGTCTCTTTCTACTGTATCACAATGTTAGCACTCAATCTTTCCAGGTGTCATCTGTTTTGCTGTGGACTGGGAGACTGGGATTGTCTCCAGCACAACTTGAGTAACAAATGAGCACAGAAGGACCTGAGAGCAGCATGACAACCAAGATACTCCAGACACTCGCACTGTTTCCTGTGATTGCCATCCAGAGTGCAGCTCCCACTCCATCGCAGGCATGCCACCCCCTCACAGGGTCTCCTGCTTTCTCTCTGCCCCAGCAGCCTAAAGGGGAAATTCAGCATGCTGCAGTTCAATCAAACTGTTTGATGAGAGCTTTTGAGCCTAATTACATGGAAGGTTTTATCCAGTGAAAAGAAAGAGGAAAGAGAAAGGGAGAAATTAAATTGAAGTGTAAATCGGTCAAGGGCTTAGATCCCGCGCATTCTTTCTTTTTAATCAAGAGTAAAATGAGAGGAGAGTTTTAAGGATCATCACAAGACACCATTAACTACCCAAGGAGCTCTTGACTGAAGATGGTTTGTCATAAAAAGAAAAGTGTACAATCTGTCCATAAAAAGGAAGTATCTGAGGGTCGTGCTGCAGTTTAGGAGCATGACACTAAAAGGGAGGATGGTTGATTTTTCTGTGATTGTTTTATCTTTATTTCCCCTAGATACCTAGCATATTTTCTTGCACACATTAGGTGTTCTGTATTTTAAATCAATGACTTGGTAAATAACGTAATGTGTAACTTGGGTAATTATTACATAAGAAAGGATATGTTATCAAGTCATTCAATATTAGATACAACACGTGAAATCAGTATTCAAAATTTTGGCCAGTTTCTCTTTGTGGTTGATGGAGTTTGGGTATATCCCTCTAATATTACTGCTATTTATAGAATGCTTTACAGTGTTACAGAGAAAATTCATAATATTTATTTGATCCACAGCACAGCCTTGTGTGGTAGGAAGACAAGTGGTATGATTGTTATTTGTTCCATTTTTTTTTTTAGCTTGTGTAATCAAAACCAAAGAAGCATAAACGACTTGACCAGAGTCATTCAAGTATTAAGTGACAGAGCAAAAACTGCTACCCAGCTTCTATTATATCACCCTGTATGACCTAGAATCCTGTATAGAATTTCTGGGTTCTTCAGTATAAGAGGGATAGGTAAACAGCAGAGAGGAGTGTTTGCAAAAGAAATGCGTTGGAATTCGTACTTTATTATTGAGTACTTATGATGAGCAATTCAAGGCACTGGTTCATGCTCTGAACTGGAATGTGAAACATGAGCTTTGCCCTGAAAAGCTTACAGCGTGGTTACAATTCCTTAAAATGATGCTTAGATCTATCTTTTCCATCTCTATTGCATTTTCAACCACATCACCTAAACAGTTGCGACAACGTCCCTTAATAGACCTTTCTCAGCTTCTGTTTCTCCTTCCTGTCCATGTTTCCCTCACCACTGGAGCCATCCATTTGAAACACCAGTCTGATCGTGCCGCTCTTCCATGGGCTCTTCATGTCATTTCCTCTGTACTCAGAACAAAGGCTGGCTCCTTATCTTGATGATCTGGCCCCTGCGTATCTCCAACTTCACCTCCTAACATGATCTTTGACCACCTTGACCTTCATCTTTTTCTTTTTCCTTTTTTTCCCCCTTGAATATATCAATCTTGCTGCCATTGTAGGGCCTTTATATGATCAGTTCCTTTTCTCTGGGATGTTTTCATCCAGATTGCCATGTGGCTGACCACTCCTTCTTATACATCAGGCTTCAACTTCAATGTTATCCCCTCAAGAGCCCTTCCTTAATGACCCAGTCTAAAAAGCACTCTTTTTTAGAAGGAGCAAGATTATATGAAAAAATTAAAAACAAAAAGCTCTCTTTCATGTGTCTCTCCGCATACCACCTTGTTTTGTTTTCACTGTAGCTTGAATATCTCACTTATGGTTCCTTATGTGTGTATTGCTTCCATTAACCCACTGGAATGAAAGCTCTGAGAGCAGAGACCTTGCTTGTTCATGGTTGTACTCCCAGTACCTAAGGAAGTGACTAGCAAAGACTGAGTTTTCATAAACATTGCTGAATAAAGGGATGGATGAATAAATGGCATAGGTGCTTCACAAATATGGACTCCCACCTAGCATTTTAACCTCAATACTCAGTAGACCCTTAAAAAACATTACAGTTTTAGTTCGTTTTAGTTTGTACTTTTTCTCGTTTCTCTTGATTGAGAATCTCTCCTATTTGGTAGACTGCTAATAATTTTTCACATTACAGCTCACACCTTAATATCTGGTCTGCAAAGTTTTCCCTATCTCCCACTGCACAGTGAGTTCCTCAGCCTTCTGTGTTTTTTTTTTCTCTATAGTAGTTTTCTCATTGAATAACAAAAAATATTAAACATATATTAAGTCTTCTACTGTTTTCCAGGCACTGTCCTGGGTGTCAGACTCTTAAACATAAAAAAGATTTGAGCCTTGCCTACAAGAGGTTCATGCCTTGGTGGAACAGCTCTCATTTTATTAAACACGTAACATTGTGTTGCTGTTATTTATTGATGGTGATTGTTTTCCTCATTAGGCTCTGCCTTTCTTAAGGGGAAGGAATGAGTCATTCATTTCTATATTTTGATTGGCTGACATAGTTCTTTTACAAAAGGTGCTTAATGACACTCATTAATGAAAAAAAAGAGTGAGTGGGTTGAAAAGGTAAGAATATACAGTGTTTTAATGCATGTTGTAATGTGACAAATATCATGAGATAAGTAGAGAGTACCGTGGGGATTTAGAGGGGAAGATGTCACAACCAATTAGGTCATTAAACAGTGTTTCATAGGAGAAATAAACTTTATATCATGTTTTGAAGAATTATTTCCACAGGCATGCAGGAGATGGGGTGAAATATACTTGGGAAAAAAATTAGATGTTCCGGAATCAGTGACTCCATTTGCTGAGTTACGGGCTTGTAGAGCTCTGTTGTGAGAAGGGTTGGTGAAGGAGGTTGGGGCTCTTTTATGGAGGACATTGAGTAATAACTATAATTATAATGGACATCTTTGGCATTTACAGTTTTCAGATCAGTAGTGTAAATACTATATGACTTGTCCCTTTCAATTGCCCTGTAATTCTTTTATCATTATCACTATTTACAAGAGAAAAAAAGGGTCAAGGCTGAGAAGTTGATGCTTAAATCTTATAGGTCGGTGCTGTATCTTTTCAAAATATAAAACTGGTTTTGTAAATCCGTGGCTTAAAAAGATAAAACAAAAGCAAATAAATAAATTAATAAGCCTCTTTCTTCGCTGTTTCCAGTGCTCTCCAAATCAAGATGAAAATGTTTAATGTGTCCTAGCAGTTCCTGCGTGATCTGGCATCACTAGCATAGCACGTTTAGCCTCATCACTCAAAGGTCTTTCTGCCTTCTTTATTCCAGCCCCCTCGCCTTCTCCCAGCCACTCATATTCACCACTACAGACTTGCCTTTGCTCATCCTATTTAAGCAGCATCCTCACTTCTTCCTCTGTTGGTCACTTACTCGGAACTAAGAACTCTTCTTTAGTGTAGCACCTCCTCAAAGAAATCCCCCTGCCATTTCTTTGAGATATTCAAATTCCCAGAACATAGATTCTCATAACCTTCTAGAACTCTCCCCTGTTGCTCATTTCACAATTCCTTTTTATACATTTGGTTGTGAGATTATTTGATTAATATCCATTTCCTAAGTAGATTCCACTGGGGTTAGACAGGATTGTTAGATTTAGAAAATAAAAATGAAAGACACCCAGTTAAATTTGTATTCAGATAAATAACTGACTTTTTAAGAGCACAAGTATGTCCCGTGCAATATTTGGAATATACTTATAATTTTAAAATTTTGTTGTTTATTTGAAATTCAAATTTAACTGGGCATCCTATATTTTATCTGGCAACCTGTATTTTATCTCATCAGAGACTACATCTGTTTTTTTCTTCTAGCGTAATCACTGGGGTTCTAACAAACAGGTAATCATCTAATGTTGGATGAATAAATAAAATGAGTTTAAAAAATATTCTGGCAGCACCATGTAGGCTGAATTGGAATGACAAGAGACTGAATTTGGAAGGACTCAATAGCAAACTTTGAAAATCATCAAAGGGAAAGTTAAGGACAGAGTGGTGGCATTGAGGCTGGATAAATGGAGATGTGTAGAAGGAACATTTCCAAGTGGGACTCAGAATTTGCACAGGTGTGAGTGGATAGCAAACCAGCACTGCGAGGAAGAGGCCAAAGGGCCTTTTCAAATTACTAGTGATCAGGATTAAAACCAGTAATGGAGAGAAAAATAAATATAATGCCTCTCATTTATATAGTGCTTCACAACTTTTAAAGTGCTGTTTTGTGTTCCCTATTATGCCCCTTTGTAGGAGAGTATTGTTTCTAAAAAGATGGCCATTTAATTATCACTTTTCTTTGTAAATTCAATTACATTTCCCAATGAATGTAGTTTATCAGTTCAGAGATGTTTGTCTTCATTTCTGTCTATTTTTTAACAGGTTTCTTTTATTTAAGTTCCTCATCGCTCAGTGCTGAATCCTTTATTTCTGAAGCACCAGGTAATTTTGTATTATGCATAACAAATCTGAAATTCATTTGTATGAGCAGGTTGATTTTATATCCATCAGATTTTCTAAAAACGGGCTATAACTGGCTTATAATGACATGACCAGCCAGAGGCTAATTTCTGTGGTATTTCTTCCTGATGCCAGAATAGGTAGACAAATCACAAGCACCCACTTCAGATAATAAAGATATAATTCCAGTCATTCAAATTTGTGTTGAAAGCAAATCTTTTCACTGCTTATTTTTCAATTAGTGCCAAGTGTGGCTCCATGGCTTCTAGCTACAGAAGGCCAGATGATCGAGCGTTCTTAACCAGATACATGAATAGGGAGACCACGGTTCTGCAGTTGACATTTCTTCAGCTGCTCTTTCAGAGGTCTTAACATTTTTTTCTCATCACATAGTTGCCAGTGAGCTGCTATTTGAAAGATAAGGTGTAATGAGTAAATGATTAAGCAAGTGAGACAATAAGAAGCAACGTAGTGTAGAGGACCAAATGTGAGCTTTTAACCCCACATATCTGAGTGTCACTGATCACTTTCTCAGTAGGTCACCCAGAGGTTAGCAAACCTTTCCTGTTAAGGACCAGAGAGTAAACATTTTCAGCTTTGCAAGCAATATAGTCTCTGCCTCAACAACTACTCAACACTACCACTGTATTGTGAATGCAACCACAGACAATATGCAAACAAATGAGTGTGACTATATCACAGTGAAACTTTATTTGCAAAAACAAGACCACCTAAATTGCGGACCCCTGCCCCCAGATTTAAGCTTGCTGGTATGAAAATGGCCATAATAAAACCTATATGGCACAGCTGTTGTGATTAAACATGTTTATATACCCAAAAAACTTAGTAAAGAATCAGGCATATTAATGAGTATTCAGTAAATGATAACCAGTATCGTGATTATAAGTTTTAGGACTGCAAGGAATCTTGCGTGTGACAGACAATTTTCTGCTTTTAAAAGACACCTAGATGGAGGATTCAAGACGTATAGGTACTTAACCAAGGTTACAGGATCTCTTTTCCCACAATCCTACTTGTATACCACTTCCAGAAATCCCAAGAAATATGACAGCATGAAGCCAAGCTATATATTGGGGGATATTTGAGCATCCATTCAGCATGTATGCATTGAATGTCAGCCATGTATAAGACATTGCACAATATATTACAAGTGACATAAAGATCAATAAAGTTCCTGTGTTGGAAAATCTGACAGCTCAAGTCACTCAAGTAACTAAAAAATAGTGGAAAGCCACAAGTATCAAAAGAATGAGTATCCCCTACGTGCCAAGCACTATATTGAAGTGCTTACATGTGTTGTCTCATGATCACCCCAGCAGGTGAAATTTTAGCATTTCATCCTCAATGACATTCAAATGTTAAGTAATCTAGCTCAAAAGTTACTAAGTGGTAGAACAAAGATTTAAATTCATTTCTCTAATTGCACAGTGTGCTTTCTACCAGACACTAGGGAAATCCTCATAGATTAAGTGTAGTTTAGTTAGCCATTGCTACAAAACAAACTACACTAAAAAGTTATGTTTAAAATGGGCATGTTATTTGCTTGTGATTCTGTGGGTCAGCAGTTTAAACTTGACTCAGCTGGGTAGGTGAGATGATCTCACATGAGGTCCCTCATGTAGCTCCATTTATCTGGCAGATAGACGGGGGATGATGATGGTCTAATATGGTCTCACACACATATCTGACACTTGGTTCTGGTTATTAGGCTGAGGAGCCTCAGGTGATATCTCTGTGCCACGTGACCTCTCATTTTGGCTAATGTTGACTCCTTCACATGGTGGTCTCAGGGCTGCCTCCCAGAGAGGGATATAACAGGAGCAGCAACCCTTGAGAGCTTGGAAACCATACAAGAACAATTTTGCTGCATTCTATTGGTCAAAGCAAGTCTCAGAATCAGGCCAGATTCAATGGGCAGGGAAATAGATGACATGTCTTATTTCATTAGTGGGAGGAACAGTAACATCATATTACAAAAGAGTGAGCATGCAAGGATGGGAGGGTTTCTTGCTGTGTTTGCAAACAATCTACCATAAAGTGATAACTGAGTTTGACCTTCACAGAAAATAAAGATTTGAGAAATGGACTTTGCCAGAGCAAAGATTGTAAAGAAGAGCATTACTTCAGATCAGCTGAGAAGGAGGCCACGTGCCTATACTGCATTATTGAGGAAATTTCCTTTTGCCTTTGCTCCACAAGAGCATTGCTATTACTAGTTGCAGGGACATAATTACCGATTTCATATATATAATACTTTTCAGAGGATTTTTATTTCTCCTATATAACATTAAATATGCTATATAGTTTTGTTGTATTGTTTTATTCAGAGAAAGATGGCACATCTACTCATTCCTTTCCTCTCTGCAAGTTGGCATTGTCATTGCAACAAAGCCCAGGTTCCCAGCTCACTTTCCAAAAGACAATCATGTGGACTGTATGCTGTGATTGACTGTGGCTGAGGGTTTGCCCTGGCAGCTGTTTTGTTGCTGAAGATGAAAGTTTGATGGACTTTAAGATGGAAAGGAAGGAAGAGGAGAAATTTGATTTCATTGGCAGCTGTCTTATGCATCTTCATTAAGATAGGTTGTGGGCACTTCAAGGCCATTCTGAACCAGTGGTCATAAAACTAATAGGTGCCACTCAACCTGAGCTGCTCGTATTATTGCCTGAGACCTGTCATCTCGGTAGTTATTGCAAAAGTAGAAGGAATCTACTGTAGGGAACACAATGGTCCTTGTGTGACAGAAGTGAAACTGAAAGAAATAGATTTTTCTATTAGCTGCAAATCAAACCCTTGCACATCATCCCTTGGAGGTGACAGTGCCTGATTCTCTAAGGCAGGATTCAAACAAATCATTTGGACTTGCAGAAGATCATATGAGATTAATATCCAAGTGTGTGTGTGTGTGTGTGTGTGTGTGTATGTATTTGTGGGGTGTATATGTGTGTGTGTGTGTGCATACATGACAAAAAACTACATGGCTCCTCATTTGAAGTTTTGGAATTAGGTATTAATATATATGTGTATGCTTAAGGGATGCATTTGTGGACTTGAAGTTGAAATAGAGGAACTGAGATGTATTCTGAAGAGGGAAGGAGAAGAGGGAATCCAGTCTTGATTAGGGAAATATCGAAATAAGTAGGCAAATAATATTCAGTCTCCCAGGTTTCTGGCTATGAGCTCTTTTCTTCCAGAAATATTTGCTGAAGGGAGGCAAGAAAACATTCCTTTTCTTCTGACAATCAAGCATTTCAAATGTCAGCCTGCATGGGTGTTTCTCTCTATTCTTGAGGCTCCTTTGTGTTTCAGTCTAACACCTCACATCCTGTGGGTTGTAATAATAATGGTAGCAGTTACCATTTATTGAACCTTTGTCATATGCCAGGTGCTTTACATATATTACGGTGTCTGTAATCCCTACAAGAATTCTTACAAGGTAGATATCACTATGCCCAGGTGTGTTAGTCCATTTGTGTCACTATAAAGGAATACTGGAGGCTGGGTAATTTATTAGAAAAAGAGGTTTATTGGGCTCATGGTTTTGCAGACTGTACAAGCATGGCACCAGCATTTGCTTGGCTTCTAGTGAGGCCCTAGGAAGCTTTTACTCATGGTGGAAGGTAAAGAAAGGGGAGGTATGCCACATGGCAAGAGAAGAAGCAAGAGAAATAAGGGAGGAGTTGTCAGGCTCTTTTTAACAATCAGATCTCATGGTAACCACAGAGTGAGAATTCATTATTTCAAGGAGGGCATGATATGGTTTGGCTCTGGGTCCCCACCCAAATCTCATCGTGAATTTTCTATCCCCATGTGCAGAGGGAGGGACCTAGTGGGAGGTGATTGGATCTTGAGGGTGGCTTCCCCCATACTGTTCTCATGATGGTGAGTTCTCAGGAGGTTTGATTGTTTAAAAGTGTGACCCTTCCCCTCTCTCTCACTCTCCTGCTGCCATGTAAGATATGCCTTGGTTCTCCCTCACCTTCTGCCATGATTCTAAGTTTCCTCAGGCTTCCCCAGCCATATGGAACTGCGAGTCAATTGTACCTCCTTTCTTTATAAATTACCCAGTCTCAGGTGGTTCTTTATAGCAGTGTGAAAACAGACCACACAGACTACCAAGCCATTCATGAGGAACCTTCCCTCATGATCCAAACACTTCCCTCCAGGCCCCACCTCCAATGTTGGGGATCACATTTCAGCATGAAATTTGGAGGGGACAAACATCCAAACTGTATCAATAGGAAACTATAGCTCAAGGAGGTTAAGTAACTTACCCATCATATATGTTGCAATGTAGGAATCCAAACCCCCAAAGCTCATGCCCTCCTACTGCACTACCCTGCCTCTTCCAGGCTTGGGGCTTTAGGGAATACCCTTCATGAGCTTTTTAAAGATGCATTTAGGAATTTTTCAATCAGCTCTTGTCTAGATCTTCTTTGGAAAGTCTTCTTAGTTACTGACAGGTCAAAATACCAACTACTTGATCTAATAGTGTTATTAGCAAGAAACTAAAAATTGTGAAGCAATACAGACTTTTCGAATCAGAAAGGACTTACTAGGACATATTGTGATTCTAATCTAACATCTTATCTGGCCACTCTTTCTGCCTTGTGCAGGAAATGAGGTCTGGATAGGTAAAAGGGCATGACTAGAGTACTGGAGTTAATGGGAATGGGAAATGCCTTTTTTGCTTCTTGACATTTCTCCTCTGCAACACTGCACATCCCTTGTGAAATAATTTACTATTTTTTAGACTTCATGTCAAAGACTGAGGTAAAAGCCACCTACTTGTGATCAACTGAGGCCAGAAGTTGGCAAATTTTTGTGTGTGTGTGGGGTGGGGGGAGGATAAAGGGCGAGATAATAAATATTTTTGGCTTTTCACACCAGAAAGATCTCCATTGCCACTAGTCAATTCTGCATTTATGACTGAGAAGCAACCACAGACAATAAGTAAAGAAGTGGGCAGCACTGTATCCAGGATAACATTATTTACAAAAGGCACAGAGGACTGGATTGGGCTTCCCAATCTCTGCCTTAGGCCTTTAAAGGTTTGGCTGCCCTGGGGAAATCTCTACACTTTGAGATTTATGCTCCAGTAGTAATAACATAGTAAAAGAATAGTAATGGTGGTGGTAATAATAGCAGTAGTGACATCAGCAGCAACAACAATGGCACCTTTTAACATTTGCTTCGTACGTTAAGGTTTACAAAGTATTTTTACAATTATCATCTCACATAACCCTTTTAAATTCCTACTCAAGAATTACACAAGCAAGGGAAACGTGCTAGCTGAGCAGTGTGGTACAATGAAAGGAGAATGGGATACACTGCATTTAGTCATAGAGATTGGTGGTGTGGGATGAAAATGCCTAGAGATAGTAGGTGTGTGTCTCCTGGCCCCATTAGGGGACAGTTCATTCAGCAGCAAGGTGAGTATCAGAGTTCCCAAATATATGGCTGCTTATCAGTTCCCTCACTCTGTAGGCATTTTGCATTTAAAACTGTCCAGAAAAAGAGAGGCTTGGTCTAAGAGGCTGTGGTGTAAGGAAATCTCTACATTTCCACCCATCGCCTTTTGGGATCCCTGTATGTTAGTGAGCAACAGTAAAAAGTGACCTGTGTTAAAAAGGTAATTTGAAACACGGTAAAATTTTAAAGAGTTCGTTTGAGCAACCAGAGATTCATGAATTGGGCAGCTCCAAACCAGAAGTGGTATGGGGATTCCAGTGAAGAAGTATGAGAACTAAGGTTTTATAAAGAGAATGCAGAATAATACAAATAAAATATTTGGTTGATTACAGTTATAAAGCTGTCTTTGCTGGGAAATTCCTAGTTATGTAATTATAAGTGTGATTGGTTGAGCTTAAGTTCTGTTTGTCATTAGTATAGGCATTTACAAGAAATAGCTCAAGTTATAGTTCTGCTGATGATTGCAATTCAAGCAAGGCTAAGGCCGCTTATGAGGCCTAACTGGCTCTGTCTGCTCAGGAATTCTTCCACCATTGAAGCATTCTTCAAGGTCCCCATTTTAATTTACTCTAACACCTGTTAACACCATGCCTTCAGTAACATTTATTTAACACAGGCTTTTGCTTGGTGCTAAAGGCAAACATTTATATGAGACTCTGTCCCTAAAGCATCTGTAACTCTCCAAACACATACCCTTAGGAACATCCTGAAGATTCTGAATCTTGCAGCCTGCCAGAAACACAGCAGTGTTGTTGGCATCTCTAGACAGCTGTCTGTGATTGACTTCTGGCTCTGCTACTTGTTAGCCATGTAACCTTGGGCAAGTTTCTTTTTCTAGTCTCTTTGTCATGTTCTTCATCTGTAAAATGGGTATTTTTTAAATTACCCATTTATGTAGTATGTGATGATTTAAGAGCTAATATTGTATGTATACTGGTTATTTATGAGCTAACATGTGTATATTAGCTTAATGCATAGCATTCATAAATACTCAGATAAATGCCAGTCATTAATACAAAGTCCTGTGCAAACCTTAATCTTTTCACTATGGACTTCATACGTTTTCAGAATCCTGGCTACTTGGTTCTCAGGACATTTTTCTAGCACTTAAGAGATTCCACAGCCAACATGTCTTTGGAAACTTATTGACAAACACAGAGCTAGATGAAGTAAGCAGCATTTGTACCCTGACATTTTACAGATGGAAGGAATCATAGAGGTCATCTCAGCCAGAAACATATTTTCAAGATAAGGAACTGAGGTTCATGGAAAGTAAATGACTTTGCCAAAGTAATACACTCAGGACAGAATGAGGGCTAGAACCTCAGGGATTAGTTTTTTTCCTCTGGCCTCAAAACTCCTCCTTTTGCCATTTTTAACTTACAGATTTCACCTAATACCTTCTGCGTATTTTTGTGACTGTTTCAAAGATTCCACTAGCTACCATAGAAGTAATGAACTAACCTTCTAATTCCATCCCGGTGGCTTCACCTCACCTGCCCTCAGTTTCCTCATCTGTCCAGTGAGGCAAACTTATATTGAAAGATCCCTAAGGTTCAGATAAGATACAATCCTAACAAATAAATGAGGTCAGAGTGGGATGTTATTGAAATCCTGGTGTCAATGGGACTGGGATATTACTCTAAATCTATGGAAACTTCAAGAACAATATATTTGTTTTAACCTGAAAAGACAGTTGTGTTCCAGTGTGAAATAGCCACCAGGCTGCATGAAAATGTGTGATGTGATTCCATCATTGAAATGAGCATGTGTTCACCCTGAGTTCTCTTTCTCTCTGGGGACATTTGCAGTGCTGCAGAGCTTCTCTGTGAGTTGGGATGCTTTGTCAGCTTAAATCCTTTCCAGAGTGATAAATATACATTGATTCTATTTTATTTGGCCCATAGGTGGGGGATAGAAAAACAAGACATCACAGCCATACTAGACTGTATATTCCCTCTGAAGATAATGCACACATCCTTGTTGGTCTCCTCATTTTGACAACTATTCCTTTTTATGCTTCATTATAATGCCACTTTCATGTCCCTTCCCCTCAACATCATGCACTTTGTTCCACATCCAGCACTCTGTGCTTTTTAAATTAAGGGAAATGCCATTTAAATATGGTTTTTCTCTTTGTAATATACTCACCTATAAAAAGCCTTTAAAGGTAATGCTAGTTGCTTTGGCAGAAATTCAGGCATATATATAGTTATTTTAATACAAGGTTATTTGTTTGCTTGGCTGTTTTTAATGACCACTCATTAATACCATGATCTTATCCTCATTTCCTCTGCACAGAGCTTGAGAGGTGCTGTTCCCAGCCCCTGCTGCCAGCTTTCTGAGGTCTCTAAGATGCTAGCTTTCTACTTTTCTGCTCAGTCCTGACACCTAGTTCATCATTTGAGATAAGCCCCAGTTGTCAGCAAATTGCAATCTCATCAGGTCTGCAAGATAGCATCTTGTTTGACTCTTTTCTACACCTTCCATTAACACTTTGGGACTAGGTCTTTGGGAAGAGCCAGGCCTCACCACATGGGCGATTGTGGTTGATGAACGGATTCCAGTTTTCCCCATTATTGGCTTCATTAAACTTGACAGCCTTTTTAGTCTCCAGATAGGGTGAACCTTTTTTCACTGACCCTTATTAAGAGCTGTCTCCTTAAGAAGGGTCATTCGAGAAAGGATAGTGGAGGCCACTCCTTCTACTTCCAGCAAATAGCTGATTTTGGTAAACAACTTTGACTCAGTTTTTAGAGTTCTTTCACCTCCCTAATTAGGACAGCCACAATTTATCAAATGTTAACAATGCACCAAACCCTAGGAATGATCTTATTTCTTCCTCCTCATTCATGGGCTTTATTACTACTATCCTAATTTCCTCATATGGAAACTGAGCCTCAAAAACATTAAGTAAGTTACTCCAGGTCTCATATCAATAAATGGACAGAGCTGGAATTGGAATCAAATTAAGTCTGACTTCAGAGCTTAAGATTTTTACCACCATATTCTACCATCTTCATACTACCTTTAGTTACTTTATTATATTTTAGGTTTACCCCCTGTTATTGGTCTTCACAATCCATCAGTTCATTCTGATTTTGTCAGGTGTATTGGTAATCTATGGCTTCATGAAAACTTACCCCAAAACTTGGCAGCTTAAAGCAATAAACACCTATTATCTCATTCAGGCTTTATGGGTCAAAAATTTGGAGCAGCTTAGCTGGGCGGCTCAGGGTCTCTCATGAAATTGTAGCCAAGAAATTGGCCAGGGCTGCAGTCAGTCATCTGAAGGCTTGACTGGGCTGGAAGATATCTTTCCAAGGTTCACCCACGTTCCTGGCAAGTTACTACTTATTAATGGTAGCAGGCTTTCGTTCTCCAGCAATGTCTGATCCTAATTTTATTTTACCATAGATTAGTGCAGTCTTCACATGAGGTTTCATCTCACCTCTCTTTCTCTCTCTCTCTTTTCTCTCTCTCTCCCCCCTAGCAGTCTTCTTTTGGTCAAGCCATTTGTATTAGTTTGCTAGGGTTGCCATATGAAAGTACCAGTGGCTTAAACAACAGAAATTTATTACAGTTGTGGAAACTAAAAGTCCAAGATCAAGGTGTAATGGAGCATTGTTTTCTCTGAGGCCTCTCTCTTTGGTTTATAGGTGGTGATCTTGTCTCTCTGTCTTCGCATGCACTTTCTTCTGTCTCTGTGTCCTAATCGCCTCTTCGTATAAGGATACTAGTCGTATTGGATTGAGGCTCATCCATCTGAGCTCATTTTCACTTAAGCACCTCTTTGAAGGCCCTGTCTTCCAATACAGTCACATTCTGAGGGGTGTTAGGACTTCAGGGGGTTAGGAATTCAACATATGAATGTTGGAATGAAGTAATTCAGCCCATAATACCATTTTTTGTCCTTTGTATGTCTTGAGAATTTCCTTTTACACTGTCTTACCTATTACTTAGATGTCATTTCTCCATTCTTAACCTCTCTTTGCCTCAAGTTCTCAAAGCTATCGTGTAGCCAACCTTAAGAGTTAATTAACTACCTGCTTTTCTGATTGCCCATTACACTTGAAGGACTTAGGATGCTATACCTTAAGGTCTTAGAGAGTTAGACTGGTACTACAAGCTTATGAGTTTTCTAGAAACTATTTAACTTGCATATGGTATTCTCCTGAAGAAGCTGTGGCTAAAGTCAGACATATTTGTATAAGCTACTCTTTAATCATGTATGTGTGCCAAGAAAAAGAGTATTTAATTATTTTGAGGGCAGGGTCTGTGCATCTTTCTTAACCCTTTTCCTGGATGCCCTGTAAGATTTGATGCCTTGTGGAATGGTCTGAGAACCAGATGGAAGCTAGATGAAGAACAAAATCAAAATGTGTCTTTTGTCTTGCATGATAAAAGCTATTATCACTAAGAAGGCAGTTGAGAGCAAATTATTAAGAATATGCACTGACTGCGTACAACAGCCAGTGTTTGTTCCTCATCAGCACAGGGAAGCATCCTAAGCTTTTGCCAGGACGCCTGCTTATTATATGCTATGGTCTGTCCAAATCTTCCTGCTGCCACTACAGCCTGATTTCCCTTGGAAACTTGGCAGCCCATGAGTTATGATGGAATTCCCAGGTGATAATGTATCTAATTTTCCTCATTGTACTTCTCTTTTCCTGTAATGTGCTGTTGATTCCCGTGGCTGAGCTGTGATGGAGAATAACCATTATTATTGTAATGGCATTATTCAGTCCATTAAGACTTAAAACATGCCTGGTAAAAATAGTGAAAGCTTGCGAGTCTTCATAGCAACCTCAAAGACTAGTAACTTAGTTATTACTTAGTTATTACTCTTTTCCTCAAGTAAATGTTGACAGGTGTTTGGGAATAATTCTTTCTTAGACTGAAACTATTCGATTTGTACTATATATTGTTCTAAATAAATGAAGGAACAATGTTCCGTCCTATTCGAAAAAAGGAAAGGGGTCTCTGTAGAGAAACTGTTTAAAAAGTTAAAAGAGCCTTTATAGAAATGTGGTTTGGTGGCAAAGAAAGGGAAACCACCACCCCTTCCAAAGCTCACCAGGAGAAAAGTGAGAAATAAAATGTCAAAATGAAAATTGCACACAAAGATATCTGATCACCAGACAAAACAAGTACTAAAGTGCAGAAAAATATTACAATGAATAACATCAGATTCTTTATTCAAGCCAGGCAAAAGTTATGTAGTTTTTGCTAACCAGGTTAATTATTTTCCTTATCTTCTTTTCCTTTAATTTAAAAAAGGGATATAAGAGAGCAAACCTGAGTATATTCTTGGTTGCTCTATTTCTTATGTTAGCCTAGCCAGAACAAGCTACAATAGAAAGAAGTTACGCCTTAGAAAACAATTTATTTAATATAATTCAATGCTACACAAAGCTTTATTCCTTAATATAAACTATTATTTGCTACTGGAAAGAAAGCAGAGCGAGATATGGCTCTTTGGGGAGATGGTTAAATAAGAAATACTTTTCCAGATGATGTCACATGTAAATAGCACTCCGAAATCACTAGGCATCAAAATTAATCAGGCTGAATCCATTGCTTTGTAAAGTGTAAATCTCTAGCCTTACTTAACCTTACCTCGGTGCTGGGACTCCTGAATCGCAAGGAAGGTGTGATTCTTATTTCTTCTGATCGCCCAACCTGAGTATTCTCAAGACAGGAACATGACTGAGAATGCTGGAAAAAACTACGTTAATCTACATTGTAAGAGCACCACGCAAACATTCGCTTGTTTCCAACACCTTGTAACTGTATCTCGTTGTTGACTCAAATTGAACATTTGGTGCAGATACTGAGAAAAAACAATGTACATAGATAGAACAGGGATTTCATTACTTCTCTTATAGGTCTCAGCTGTGGAGATTGTTTAGCCAACAAGAAACCCAATCTCTGTTAGCTACCTTGTCTGAGATGATATTAAAAATATTCAGTGACCAGTAGGAAATGGGACCAATGGAAATTACTTAGGTCCCCTGCTGAGACTGGCATTGGCCTGTTAGTTGTTGAATTATGGAAGGAGGGGAAAGGGACTGGATGATCAGTGGTAAGGGTATGTTTGAAGCAGTGACATTCATCATCTATTTATGCAAGTATTTTAACATTTTAATAATTGATACAGTTATCTGGGTGTGTGCCGGTTGATACTGGCCCTACATATTGATAATTTTACAATGCAGACTCCACTCCTCAGATAACTCTTGTTCTGTTACACTGGACTTTATCATCATGTAATCTGTCCTGTCTGTCTCTCTCTCTGTCTCTCGATTGAATTCTAGGGATAGTAGTCCATTGTTTAGAGGAAATTTAGAAGTTTTCTCATATTAGGAAGTGTATTCATTTCCTAGGAATGCCATAACAAAGAATTATAAACTGGGAGGCTTAAAACAACACAAACTTATCATATCATGGCTCTGGAGGTGAAAAGTCTGAAATAAAGGTATTGGTAGGGTCGGACGTTGTGGCATACCTGTAATCCCAGCACTTTGGGAGGCAGAGGCAGGCAGATCACCTGAGGTCAGGAGTTCGAGACCAGCCATGGTGAAACCCTGTCCTTACTATAAGTACAAAAATTTAGCCGGGTGTGGTGGTAGGTGCCTGTAATCCCAGCTACTCAGGAGGCTGACGCAGGAGAATTGCTTGAACCTGGGAGGTGGAGGTTGCAGTGAGCCGAGATTGCACCACTGCACTCCAACCCGGGTGACAAGAGCAAGGCTACTTCTCAAAAAAAAAGAAAAAGTGTTGGCGGGGCCAAGCTCCCTCTGGAGGCTCTAGGGGAGGATCCTTCAATGCCTCTTTGTAACATCTTGTGATTTGCTGGCAATCTTTGGCGTTCTTTGGTTTGCAGCTGCAGCACTTTGATCACTGCCTTGTTGTCACATGACATTCTAACCTTTAGTGGCCTGTGTGTCTTCCCCTCTTCACATAAGGATGCAAGTCATATTGGATGACTTATCCTACTATGTCTATCCTACTCCAGTATGACCTTATCTTAGCTGATTACATCTGTAATGACCCTATTTCCAAATAAGGTCACACTCTGAGGTACTAGGGGGTTAGGATTTCATCATATCTTTTGGGAGTGGGAGAGACACAATTCAGCCCAGGACAGGAAGGAAAAGCCCCGGCAGCAGAATTGTATTGTTCTGCTAGATGATGACAATTCATAATGTAGACAGGTTGCTCCAAAGTGAGATACATACATTGGAGGGCAGCATAGAATAAAAGTTTTAGAACATCTATTTATATTTATTTTAATCCTATTCTTTTACATTTTTGTTATAGTTTGTTTCATAACACACTTAGTGTACAAATATAATAATAAATGTCTATGTGTTAAAAATGAGTGAAAATACCTACAATGGGAGTGGGCTGAGTCCACAGAAAGTTTTACCGATGCTGGTTCAGGGAATGTACGCAAAAGGATTTCAAACCAATGTAAGAGCGTGAAACATTAATGACATGTTTCAGAGAAAATCTCTGTGTAGGTTTTTCATAGCCCCAATTCAAGTTAGACTGGGCTAGAAATGAGATTATTTACGCAAAAAAGGGGGGAACACTAAATTCACCCACAATTTTAAAAGTACCTTCTTTCAAGAGGCTTTTGGACAGTAACATTTCCAAAAAATTATAGTGTTTTATGCAACAGAGAATCAACTTGCATTGTATATGCTAAATGGTCAAACATTTTCAAGAGCATGACAAAATGAAAGCACACAAATTCATGTCTCAAAAAGAAAGTATCTTCTTTCATGTCAGATCGTCAGCACAGAAGCCCTTGATGCATGCAAAGGCAAACATAGGCTCTGCAGATGAGCAGATGTGAAGAAGCAATTAGGGAAGGAAGGAAGGGACAGTTTGGAGCTGGGTCCTGACCCGGAAACAACACAGAGTAATCTCGGATTGCTTTTTCTTATGTCCAATGCTAGAATGATTACTTTATCTGTGGTGAGGAATGTTGTGAAAAGCCATTGTTGGAATGCCACCAAAATACTTCTTTCCCATTTAGCATCATCACCAAGTTTCTAGAATGAAGCAGTAACTGTTGTTGACCTTGAGCCATTCTCCAGCTGTTGTCATGTTTCAGTCAGATAAGCAGTGTTGGTGCGTAATATGGCATTTATTGGGAGTGTTCCTTTATGTGAGTCCAGGAAATGAGAACTAGAAATGAGCTTGCATGCCTCTGCTTCTTTTATTTTTATGGAACATTCTTTGGGGTCAGTTTTGAATAATCATTAGGCATTATTGGATTTCTATCACTATTTTTTGCATGTTCTTGTGATTGTTCACCAGAGAACATTTTATAATACTCATATTAAATTTTTATTTCTAAATTTCTTGCCTCATTACTCCCATTTGTGTTGGCTTCAGCCTCTCTAAGTATTATTTTCCCTCCCTTGTGGTTCATATCCTAATCATTGAATACTGATCTTCTATTTATTTCTCTGCACTCACTTTGTTTTTGACCAAGTTATATCATTATTTGGTTTTCAGGTAATACTTTCTTACAGTTACCCAAGAATGTATGCTAGAAACTGCTGTCCATAACTGCTTAAACATAAAAGAGGATATGTTTTCTTGTTCTCCATCTATGTTACAGTCTGTTTCTGAAAGATCCTTCATTTTAAGTAGAATAAAATGTACTGGACTTGGAATCTACATTCCCATTTAAATTAGAAGTATTCCCACACTTTCAAATTTTACATTCCTTAGCATGATCTCTTCTCTATAAAGACAGAAGAGGGGACAGAAAATTCTGACTGGTCATTTCTTGAGCTAGAAGAAGCTATAATATTCCTGTTCTCCATCCTTTATAATTACTTTCTCATAAATACTAAACCACACCCCCCGAGCATCTAGAAGGATTAAACACTGATCAAAGGCAGGTTTAGCTGTATCCTCAGGACAAGCTGATTCAATGAAGAAAAGCTCAGGCTCTTGGAGAGCTTTTGGAAAGAGAAATAAATTAACAATTAGCATTTAACAGCAGTAAAAACTGCTGAGTGGAAGCAGATCTGATCTTTTAGGGGATTTGAGATATTTGGAGTGATGAGATGAATAGGAAAAACTGTGTTCCAATTAGGAGGACAGAGTGAAAAGTTGTGAGATGTGGTCTTCTAGTTCATTCCACTGGTGATATAGAGCCTTTCCTGGACACATTTTTATCTTTTTGGAGTAATTATTATCCACATTATAATTTCATGCGTGTTGCTTTTAGGTAAGCTCAGAATTTTAGTCATGATTCGAGTAAATATCTCATTGCAGTTGAGTACTAGCAGTACCACTGCTCTTGCATGAATTTCATTCTCTCTTGACCAACTCTGTTAATGGGTGTCCTTATGTATGAAACTGATTTTCTTACTAATATGGCAGGATTCTGTCTGGTTAGGATATTCCCTGAAATGCCCAAGAGTGTATTTTGCTTAAAAGCAAGGCTAGCCAGAGAGGTTTGATTTATGTATTTACTTTTAAATTTCTGTTGTACCTAGGTTAATAAATATATTCTTCTAGTCTTGGATAATAATATAAAATTATAGCCATACTGACAAAATTAAAGAAGACATCAACAAACAATTCAGATTAAAATATAAAATTCAGGCCTTTGGCAGGTACACACAGGATTGTGGTTTTGCCCAAGGTGTCTAATTAATTACTACAATTTTTCAATTCCCCGTGTTCAATAAAAATATGTCTGTGAAATGCTATTCATAAAAGCAGAACTCACTGGTCATTAAACATTCAAATATCCATGAATAAATACACAATTCTCTCTTGCAGGAAATGCTATCAGTAGACTAAATAAGCAGTGAACATATTTCTACAGTAAGTATTTACTTTCCTACAGTTTGATCTCAAAATATTACAGTTGGCCAGGGCCTCATGAGTTGCTGGTGCAATCTCCGCATTGTTAATGGGTATATGAAGCTCAGGGTGATGTCCACAAGATGATATCGCTGTGGGAAAACTTCTGCATTCTTCCTGTCTAACCAAAAGCATAATGGATATGTGAATAGTGCCTGTTTTGTATATTTTTCCTCAGGTAAACTGTGATAGGTGTTTGGGAATAATTATTTTCAAGGCTGGAAGTATTTAAAGTGCACTATATACTGTTCTAACTGCAACACCAATGCCCCATCTATGAGAGAAAAGATAAAGGGTATCTGTGGGAAACTATTTAAAAGATTAAAGGAGCTTTGAATGAAATGTGGTTTGGTGGCAAAGAAAGGGAAACCACCAACCCTTGGTACAGTATTAAGGCGATATCTGGGAAAACAATAATATATGTCATATGTGGATAGATCATGGTGCTGAAACCATTAGCAAGGACGTTTTGTTTTTAAAGCAGCATTTCTTGTGCCAGTTTACCAATGCCAAAGAATGGCTTCTTTCTTTATTCTTGAACTCCAATACCTATCACAATCCTTCGTGCTTACTTGGTACTCAATAATTGTTTGTTGAACTAATCTATCTTTTACACTTTTGTGTCAAATTATCACATCTGAGTGATTTTGTAATTTTATTCAGCTGATGATGTTCTTGATACCAGTGCAATTCTCCATATGCTCCTGTGTGTTTGATTTCTCATCATATCAAGTTTTCTTTCTTTGAACTTTGTAGTTCCTTGAAATGCTTAGTATTGTTTATATAGTACTGAAGGTCCAGGTGCATAGGAAGGTATCTTTCTTTGTCTATCGTTTATATAGGACTGAAGGTCCAGGTACATAGGATGGTGTCTTTCTTTGTCTATCGTTTATATAGGACTGAAGGTCCAGGTACATAGGATGGTGTCTTTCTTTGTCTATCATTTATATAGGACTAAAGGTCCAGTGAAAGGTGAAAAATAGTTTGTTAGATTTCAAAATCAGTCAAAAGGTAACACCAGTCTGAAGATAAGATGCTATCTTATCTAACTGGACCTTTAGTCCAGTGAAAGGTGAAAAATGAGTTTGTTAGATTTCATAATCAGTCCTAACTAAAAACCATTTCCCCTACCAGATGTTGTAACTCACATTGTTACAATTTATGACTTAATGAAGCATTTATTTTTCTGAACAACTTGGATTTCAGTGAGCAGATTTCTTAAAATAAGGATATTCTATTTTTCATTATAGTATTAAGAACGCTGGAACAAATACTTTTTCTACTTACATACTTGAGTTCAGTTGAATTATTTTTTGGGTATTTGCAAGATGATCTGGAATATCTTGAAAGTTGTTATATATAAATTATATATACACATATATATGTATAGTTCCTGGCATTTGGCAACTAGTATAAGGAATGCTGCAAAAAAAGAAAAAAAAATCCTTGCTAATGGTTTCAGCATCATGATATACACACACATATATATGTATATGTATAATCACACATATCTATGTGTATAATGATATTAATATACTTATATAAGTTACTATATATTAATAAATGATCAATGTACCGATATTATTATTTATATATAAACTATATATAAATATAACTATATATATATGCACACACACATATATTATATATATATGGTTGTAGACAGGGTCTTTTTTAGTGAATTAAGACTTCATGAAAGGCCAGGTATAGTGGCTCATCATGCCTATAATCCCAGCATTCTGGGAGACAAGAGGATCACTTGAGCCTAGTAGTTCAAGATCAGCCTGGGCAACACAGCAAGATCCCATCTTAAAATAAAAAAAGATCTCATGGTAACTAATATTTGATATATGTGATACATGACTTTAAGTGATGTTATGTGACATCACCTTTCTTACATTCTAAGTTGCTGTTTACCTTTTTGGTACAGTAATGAAACAAACTCACGAGGAAGTAAACCAATCAACATTTTATGCATGGAGTTTTCTAAACCCTCCATGTGGCTTTGATAGCGTTTTGATTAGAAGCCTTTGAATTCTGTCCTGAGTGCTAGCCCATTATCTAGTGATTTACATGGTTTACAGGAGACCTGTACATGGTTTACATGGTGACACCGAAAACACAGGCCTGACTACATTTACAGACGGCACAGATACCAGATCCAAAAAGGTTTTCATGATCTGGAACCATGAAGTGAAATAAACAAGGAACCCAGATTTCTTGAAGGCCTCCTCTATCCCAGGCATTTTATGTCTCTCAATTATTTGAAAGAACCTATGGCATGAAGTTATTAATTTTTTTCTAGATGGCAAAACTGAAAATAAAGTGTATTCAATTAATTTCTCAAGGTCATGGGCTTGAAAATACTGTGACTGAAAAAAATTTTAAGTCTCCCTGATTCTAGAGTCTATTTTCTTACATTAAAATAAACATATTAAACAAATAAGCACAATTAGTTTAGGAAAGATTTGTTTTGATAGAAATCAATGCAAAGCAGGTCAGGGAATTTCAGTTGACCACAAATTCAATGGAGAACATCAGCTGCTGAGAGAAATTTACGGTGCAAATAATTTCGTTGTACTTAGTGCTAGTCAGGCTTAATAAAGGGTATGATACTTTGGTACCTCATTGCATTTGCAAACAAGAAGGCATTCTGAGTAAGAAAACATGAAGACAAAGATCCTGAACCTTTATCATGTGGATGACAGCTAAGAATGCTCAGGTAAGAAATGACTGTAGTGATGGCAGGGGATGGATGAGGGCTACAACATCTGTTGCGATACAGACACTGAATGGTGACTTTCTCTTTTCTTAATTGACACAGGGTCTAGCTCTGTTGCCCATGCCAGAGGTCAGTGGCACAATTGTAGCTCACTGCAGCCTTGAACTCCCGGGCTCAAGTGACCCTCCTGCCTCAGACTCCCAAGTAGCTGGGACTGCAGGTGTATGCCACCATGCCCAACTAATTTTTTTATATATTTATTTTTAGTAGCAACAAGCTCTCCCCATGTTGCTCAGGATGATCTTGAACTTCTGGGCTCAAGTCATCCTCTCGCCTTAGCCTTCCAAAGTGCTGGAATTACAGGTGTGAGTCACCATGCCTGCCTGATGGTGTTTTTAAAGGGGGAATTAGTTGTGGTCAGTGCAGATTTAAGACAAGAAATGGAATCTGTGCTTAGAAGCCAAAAGGCCCATTATTATTCAATAAAAGGAAACTCTTTAGAACACTTTGAACCTGAAAGAGTTAATGAGGCATGAGACATTAGGGTTCCCATATTTGGTTTAGATCTATGCAGCACTACTTTTAGAAGATTACATTGTTTTAAATATTTTATATAGTAGGAGGGGCATGGTGGCTCACACGTGTAATCCTAGCACTTTGGGAGCCGAGGGCAGATCACAAGGTCAAGAGATCGAGACCATCCTGGCCAACATGGTGAAACCCTGTCTCTACTAAAAAGTACAAAAATTAGCTGGGTGTGGTGGTGCACGCCTGTACTCCCAGCTACTCGGGAGGCTGAGGCAGGAGAATCATTTGAACCCGGGAGGCAGAGGTTGCAGTGAGCCGAGATCAAGCCACTGCACTACAGCCCGGGCAACAGAGTGAGACTTCATCTCAAAAAAAAAAATTTCAATAGCATAATTCTAATAATGGGATGCTCCACTTCACTCGCAAGTACTTGCATATGGAGGTGTTTTTTCCCCAGTATAAGGAGAGATAAATAGTAAATATCTATATTATTTCTATTGCTGGTCAGTGCAGAAAATATTTGTTAAGCTTGAAGAGTGTGGATGTGTTTGATGACTACAGAACTAAGGATTTCTCAAAGAAACAAAAAGAGAAGTCTAAGTTCAGGTGTGGAGGCCCTTGCCTAATTTGCCTCTTCACTTTTGCCCAGAAATAATTTGGCCAGGGATCATGTCACTATTGTTGAATTAAACCAGACAGAATCAGGCCTATAAGAAGAGCTGTCTAGTAAATGAAATGATTCTGTGAAAATTTCATATTTGGTAACTGACATGGGAGTGTTTACCTTCTTTTGAAAAGCAGATTTAAAAAACAGAATTAAATATACACACAGACTTTTACAGTCATTTTCAGGGAAGCAAGAACTCTATCATAATAATCACCAAATATCAATTAGAAGGAAAAATAGGCTTGCAGGAAGAGAAAATCAGTTCCTTTAGACAAATGATGTTGACATAGAGATGTCAGGTATGTCTAGTCATATACCCTGCATTCTGGATGAAATAGAGAGGCTTTGACTTGTATCAGTATTACCTGGCTTCACAGCAGCAGGAGCAGAGAAAATAGGCACTATGTTTAGAGATTAATTAGGAGAGTATGTCCAAAAGAAGCAGGAATGCATGGGCAGGTAGATTTGGTCAGGCAGATTTGGTCAGGCATATTTATAATAATGAGCCATTGGATTCGAGACTGCGTGGAGGGAATAAAGTCAGAAAACCACTGGGTCATCTTCCCTAATAAAAGAGAACATCTGTGGAGTTAAAAGTAGAATTGCCTAATATTTCATGTAATAGCTTTGTTTAATCATTAGAACCTAAGCTTTCTTGTATCAATGTAAAGTATGTGTGTGTATATACATATATATGTATATATATTCATGTGTGTGTATTATATGCATATGTACATATGCATGTGTGTAATGAAAAAAGAAAAGAGCCCTGAAGAATCCCCAAGAAATTGTCAGAGGTCCTTGTCCTTTAAAAGCTCCAGTTGCCCTTCTTGTCTAAACGCATCAGTGCAGTGTGAATCCTGAATTATTCATGAACACATAAGGTCTGTATTTGTATACATTTATCTCTTGGCTATTTATTTCTATAATCTCTGCCCCAATCCCTGGCCATACTTTGTCTTTCTCTTTTCCTACTTTTCTTTTTTTTTTTCTGATACTTTGAAAAATAAACATTAGAATAAGCTATTTTATTGCTTACTTCTTTCCTTTAACATATGGCATTTGCTTAACCTCTTGGAGAGTTGTGGTTTTCTGACCCTGGAGTTCTGATGGGAAAGGTAATGAGAAGTGTTTATCTAGCACATCCAGGCCAGCAAGCTAAGAACAAACATTGTGCCATGCTAGTATTCACAAGGTGACAGAGAGCCCACACTTGCCTCACGTGTTGGCCACTCCTGATGCTACATCCCACTTTACTCTTGCTGGAGGACTGACGTTGATGCTTGCTATTTTGAGGTCTGGGCATAATCTTGGTGGATTCTAAAAATCCTAGCAAACAGTGGTAGACAAGTCAAGGGTCTATAATTGCGTATAAACAGAAAAGTAAAGAATTGCATATTTAAGCAACTTGTTAATCCCCGTGGTCATTTAGTTCCCTAGTGGCTATTTTTAATTTGTCTTGTTGTCAGAGGCACTCTGAAAGCATGAGGCAGGTGAAAGCATGTCTGTCTGTGTGTGTGTGCTGCTTGCATGCACATGCTTTTTCAAGAAGGTCTTCCTCTTTTCTTGTCAAGACTGCAGCTGTCAACTATTCCCCAAAGGTGTTGCTTAGAATCAGCATGCAGTGCTGTAGGCAACCTGTCACTTAGATGAGGCACCTTGCATATGTGCTATAGTTCACTCTCTGACTTGCCTGTGTGCACAATGCCACCTTGTCTGTTAGAAGACAGGGCCATCGTGAGATACAGTTTCTTTTTGAGATATATAGTAGCTCTTCTTCCTCCAAAAGGGAAAAATAAAAGCTACTCTTGCTGGAAAGGTAGAGAGAAGGGTCTGCGGGTGCCCTCTACCACTGTGGTTTTAATATCTAAATTTTCTGGAGAGGATTGCTGCAGTGATGAGATAAAAGCAGCTGCCTTTCCCCCACTGTTTATTTGCATTGATATTTACATTCTTTGCCAAAGTGACATCATTACCATTTGCTTAGTATTTGCACCACAGGGATATGTTTTACATAATTTAAGACTTGGAAGTGATGATAATGTATTTCAGATGGGCAGTAGAGGCCACAGGGTGCTGAATTTCATCCCCTTTCTTCTTAAGGACCTCAGTGCATAAATGAGGTCCTTATCCCTAGTCCATATCCCTAAATCATATTAACAGTACTGCTTCCTGGGTACCAACAATATGTCTGTATATATTGTTTAGCCCCCATTACAACAGTATGAGGGTAGGTACCATTATCTCCATTATACAGTAAAGAAGTAGGGCTAGAAAAATTGGTGACTTGCACGGGTCTGAATTCAGAGACACCTCACCACAAGGACTTTTCTCCTTATGCTATGTCATTCTATCTCCCATCTTGTAGCCTACTTGTTTCTTCAGATTTAACAAACAGAAAACCTATATTTTCTCAGGACATGACACTTGAAATAACAAGAAAGAATATTGTGGGACTCTGACTTTGGTCCATTGCTCTCTCTTTCATTCTCATCTTTACTCTAGGTGCCCAGAAACTCTTCTTTGAAATAAATGTAAAAGATCTGTGTTTGCTTTGAAAGAAAGCTACATACATTGTCACAAGCCAGATTATTGGACTCTGCCAGATGGCACTTATTTACCAAATATATGTTTTAGTTTTATATATGGACAGAGGTTTTAAAAAAGATAAAGACAGAACAAAATTGTGTTTAATGTCCTGTATAAAACCTTTTGCCTTATTTACAAACTGATCCTCTCTCTGACTGGACCTGCTCCTGATGCCCCATCCGCAATGTCCTCCATCAGCATAAAAATGTGAAACCTCTTTTTCAAAAACCAATTTAAAAAAAGTACTCAGTCTCTCATCTTGAGATGGAGAATTAGAAGCAAATTGGCCCTTGGTTTTCTTCCTAATCTTCCTTCTTGCCACCTTCTTTCCCTCCCCCGACTCTCTTCCTTCTTCTTTCTTTCATACCATGTGCTCCAGAATGACAGCTCAGGGAAAGTAGGCATCATAAGCTGTGTAGCGTTTTCCTTGATGTCCATCAAAGGGCTCCTTATGTTCACAGGATATACCACTGCATTTGCAGCTCCCCCAGAAGTGCTGTAGCTTGGAGGAGCCTATTACTTTGCTTGAAGCTCTTTGGTGTAGACCTATAAATAGATTCTCATCTTCTTTGTAACCCCCAATAGATTCTTGATTCAAGGGTCAAAAATGGAGAGATGAGAGTTCAAATCTTCTTGGAACTTACTGACACTGTAACTCCCTTTTAAGAGCTTGTCCTCCTTACTAACACCATCTACATGGCCATCTGGGTCTTCTCAGCTCAGAAATACCCTACAACAATGGCTGGTGGCAATAAGGGGAGGGCCCGTTTGAATTAGCACATTCCCATGCAAGCACACACATCCATACTGCAAGGCCTCTGCTTGTCCAGTTTCCTCCTCTTGTGCTGTTCTTCCCACCCTTCTCCTCAGCCCAGTTCAGATATCATCTCTGTCCCATGAAGTCTACTCTCTCCCAGGAGAAACCCTTTGAATTTCCATTGCATATTATTCTGTGCTTATTTTTATGATTAATCCCATTTACCTTGTATTTTGCAAATTTATTTTGGTCCTTATTAGATTATATATGCTTGGAGGACAGAATCTATTGGGGGAACCTGCCCCCAATATTTCAACATAGGTTCTTTCTATTTTCCGTAAGTGTTGGCCAGCTGAGAAATAAAGAGAGACAGCACAAAGAGAGGAATTTTACAGCTGGGTCGCCGGGGGTGACATCACATATCTGTAGGACTGTGATGCCCACCTGAGTCTCAGACCAGCAAGTTTTTATTAAGGGTGTCAAAAGGGGAGGGGGTGTAAGAACAGGGAGTAGTTGCAAAGATCGTATGCTTCAAAGGGCAAAAAGCAGAACTACTAATAAGGGTCTAACAAAGATCACGTGCTTCTGAGGGAACAGGACAAAGGGCAAAAGCAGAACCACTGATAAGGGTGGGTCTGTGTTCAGCGGTGCACATATTGTCTTGATAAACATCTTAAACAACAGAAAACAGGGTTCAAGAGCAGAGAACTGGTCTGACGGCAAATTTACCAGGGCATAGTTTTTCCCCACTCTAGTAAGCCTGAGGGTACTGCAGGAGACCAGGGCGTATCTCAGTCCTTATCTCAACTGCATAAGACAGATATTCCCAGAGTGGTCATTTATAAACTTTGCCCCAGGAATGCATTCCTTTCCCAGGGTATTAATATTAATATTCCTTGCTAGGAAAAGAATTTAGTGATATCTCTCCTACTTGCACGTCCATTTGTAGGCTTTCTGCAAGAAGAAAAATATGGCTTTTTTTGCCCGACCCCACAGACAGACCTTACGGTTTTCTTCCCCTGTTCCCTAAAAATCACTGTTATTCTGTTCTTTTTCAATGTGCACGGATTTCTTATTGTTCAAACACATATGTTTTACAATCAATTTGTACAGTTAACACAATTATTACAGTGGTCCTGAGGTGACGTACAACCTCAGTTTGTGAAGATAACAGGATTAAGAGATTAAAGTAAAGACAGGCATAAGAAATTATAAAAGTATTATTTGGAACTGACAAATATCCATGAAATTGTCACAATTTAGGTTCCACTGCCACAGCTCCAGCCGGTCCCTCTGTTCAGGGTCCCTGACTTCCCACAACAAGTATCTTTCTTTGGTCCATTGGTGTGGCTACCACAGGCTCACAGCATAGCATTCGGTTGCCTAAAATGATATGTCTTATCCATTCATGGATGTACAGATAAGAAAAGCCTTTATTTAGTTTGGCTTTCATTTTGTTCAAGAACAGTGGCACAGTTTGTTTTTTCTTGATATCTTTTCCTTATTCATGGTTGTTTTTCTCAAATGGCACATGTGGGGTTTAATAGGTGATGGGTTGATAGGTGCAGCAAACCACCATGGTGCACATTTACCTATGTAACAAACCTGCACGTCCTGCACATGTATCCTGAAACTTAAAATAAACTTTATAGAAAAGGAAAAAGAAAAAGGAACTATTATAAATGTAAAGTAATTAAAGATATATTATTTAGAAGGGACAATAGATGTCACAAAGATAACCATGTTTTATTCTCAAATAAAATACACAAATAAAACTTATAAAAGTGACTTCAGCACCAGTGGTGAATAAAAAGGCTGTTGAGGAGGAGGAGCTAAAGTTTTGGTTGGAACTTGAGGAAAAGGTGTGTTGTTTAGGCAGAAAACTTGCCATGCAGATGATCACGTTAGAATCAGTGTCAGACATGAACAAAATATTTTCAGTCAGGGGCAGAGAGTAAATATTTTAGGCTTTTTGGAGGCTGATTACCTAATTTGCACAATAAAATAGTGGGCCCCTTTTTCAAAAAGCAATAATGAAGTGCTATTGAAAGTACTTAAAACATTAAGCTCTTTTTCCTTTTTCCATGGTATCTCTCTCTCAACCTGTCATGTTGTTTTATATTTCCTCTTCAATGTCATTCTAAGCAAAGAAAATTTTAAATTATTAGCATGAATTTTGCCATTCACCTTTATATTATGCCGTGCAAGTCTTAAATAAGTTCTGAATAAGAACTTCTAATTCATTTGCGGAATTACTGACATAGGAAACATTTCTTATTTCATAGCTCATGCAGTGCATATATGTTTTATTCTTCCCAGAAACCTGGAAACACTGTTCAGATTAACTCACGTGTTTTTATTTATTTCACTTCTTGATATACACATATTCAACAAACACTCTCTTCCTTTGGCTTCCTAATGAGTACGAAAAGACTGAAAAGAAAATAAACTATGAGTTGCTTTTTCTTTTCTTTTCCTTCTTTGACATAATTTTCAGCTGAGGTGGTTGGCCAATTCATGGAAGTAACATGAGTAAGAAAGGCTATAATTAGGTTCCTTAGTCATTTATGTTTCTTAGAATGCCTTCGTTTTCTTTCTGTGGTCAAAGCAAGTTTTGGTTCCAATGTAAAACATGTTCTTTAAGGACTGTCAGAATCCCAGCTTATTCAGAGTAGATGTGAGAGACTTTGCGATTGCTTTGAGTCTCATTGAGTGTGCCTCCTAAGTCTACCAGAGTCTTCTACTTCTGGTGTATTGTGAGAGCTATAGGGGGTGAAGTGGCAAGAAACAATGGGCATGTGTATAGTATATCTATATGTTTATGCATCTCTCTTTTGCTATTGCACATGCTTACTTGTTTCATTAGACTTCATTCAAAAACACAAATTCAAAGATAAAATTATTAAGTGTTTCAAGATGGAGACAGGAGAATATTAAACCAAGATCAGTGGTACAGGGTCCTGTGTGACTCTACTGTCTGCATACCCATGAAGCTTCACCTGGGCTTTGCAAGCCATATGGTCCCTGTCTCAAGTATTTAGCTGTTGTACCATGAAGGGCAGCTATAAATGATATGTAAACAAATCAGCGTGACTGTGTTCCAGTAAAACTTTATTTACAAAAACAGGTACAGACAGAATTTGGTCTGTGGGCCATTGTTGATCCCTAGTTAGGCAAAAACATGGAGATGAGAATATGTGAGCCGTGTTTGAGAACTGCTTAGCTAGTGTGAGGTAAGTCAGGGAATTTCAGAAGAAACTGAATTATGAAAGCATGGATTAGACTGTTTGAATATTGTGCTCTAGGTGATAAAGTGACGGATGGCTTTAGCTACTGAATTAACATGATTAAAAGAGTTTTTTTTTTTTTTTTTTTTTTTTTGAGATGGGGTCTTGCTCTGTCACCAAGCTGGAGTGCAGTGGCACAGTCTTGGCTCATTGAAACCTCCACGTCCCGGGTTCAAGTGATTCTCCTGCCTCAGCTTCCTGAGTAGCTGGCTCTACAGGTGCACACCACCACTTCCAGCTAATTTTTGTATTTTTAGTAGAGATGGAGTTTCACCATATTCACCAGGATAATCTCAATCTCTTGACCTCATGATCCACCTGCCTCAGCTTCCCAAAGTGCTGGGATTACAGGTGTGAGCCACCGTGACTGACCCATCAAAGGAGATTTTTAGTGAATCAATATGGAAGTGTTCTGTCACAGAGATAGGAAGGGGTGAATCTGTTAATAGACAGCTGAATGAGGGAGCTATTGTGAGAGTCAAAGTTTGAGATGATAGCAAGTTGGAGTGTTAACAAGGGATTTGCAATGGTGGAAACATTTGTTTCCAGAGGAATTTTAAATGAAGTATCAGCAGGATGTGGAGAGTGATTTGATGTTGGGGGCTGAGAGAAGACAAGATGGGAAACTTTAAGGTCTTCTGCCTGGAAGGCTGCAAAATGGGTGGCCATTCATTCCCTGAGCCTGTATTGTGTGTATCTTCTGTTAGCTAAAATAACTATGAACAGAAATGGCTGATGGGCTGCTGATTTTAGGCGGCTGCAGAATTTTGGGCTATTTGAGTTGATGTTGTGTTGCCTAATATACATGATACTTTCAGGACATTCAAGATGTGTCACTGGCATAGAGGAATGGAGTAAGGGATAGAAGTAAACGTAGGTAACCCGTCTTCACAGAAAGATGAATTAGACCAGTGACAGCAGATACCATCTCCCAGTGGAGAAAGCGTAGAGAGGAGAAAGAAAAAGAAAGAGGCTCTAATACCCTAATCACTTACATACCTTAGTGTAGTCCTTTCTGCTTTTCAAACTAAGTAGATATTTCACTTTCCTGTTTAACCTTGCCTGGAAAGATTGAGAGGTCCATGTGTAGTCACAGTGTCACATGTTAGAGTGAAATAAATGTGTGAAATAAATCATGTTTCTAGTGTAGATCCCCTTCATTTTCATCTTTGAGTCAAATGCCAAAGACATTAGTCGGCTCAGTAACGTTTCACTTAGAACATGAAACTTTTCTTTTGGCTAAACGAGTATGGTATCCTGGTCCTTTCCCAAAAACATACCTTCAATTTTACCCTATCTGGCTGATTGACTGTTTCCTTTTACAGATGCAGTCTAGGGATCTTAAGGGCAATATCCTTTGTGATAATGAAAGCCCTATAACGTATTTTTTCCAGTAACTTAGTATGCTGTATATTAAGCTATATATTGGTAAATATTTTGTCTATGTGGAGAAATGTAAATGAGATTTTTTTTTCTTTTCATCATTCTTCTCTACAAATGTGCATTGAAAAGACATTGAACTTTGGTTCCATGCTTATGCACAAGGTATAAAAGTTGCTTATATTCCTAACCTCTCCACAGAGTTGTCTAGACACACAGGACTATTTGGTCAAATGTTCTGCAATTCAGTTCCACTGCTTGACTGTAATTCACCTATAAACCCAGAGAAAAACTGCTGGAATTCAGAGGCCCTGACTGCTATTAGACAGAGAAAACCTATAACACAATGGAACAATCACATTTAAACGATTTGCCTCAAACTTTCTATGGTCACTGTTACTCTTTAATTTATGCTCTTAGATTTCAACTTCGAAATCATATTGAAATTTTCATTATGGGCAACCCTGAATCTGGAAAAATCCAAGGCAGCTTTTAGGACAGTCACCCTTAACTACCTACCACCGTTAAGATTAGGAAGTAAATGCTAAAACTCCCATGTAAGTGTATTTTGCAAGAAATTTCACACTATTAAATCATTGGTCTTTATCTCTCATCCTGATTCTCTATCAAGGCATATCAAACATGCACCCCTCTCCTCAAAGTGTTAAAAAAAGTTTGCTTTTTAAAGTTTTAATGAAGGCTTTTGCTGTGTGTGTGTGTGTGTGTGTGTGTGTGTGTGTGTGAAAGTCCTACACACTTTAGTTGTTTAGGTGTCGTTGTTGAGACATTTAGACTCATTTCATTCAGGCAGATACTTGTACTTTATTACATTCCCAAATGTGGAAATGTGCTGATTAGATGGAAAAGCGTGTGTGTATCTTATAGTGTTAGCAATTTGGCACAGTTTTTGTTTTGTTAGCTGTCAGCATGGTTGCCTTCAACTATGTTAACTCCACATGGGTGAGCATGTATTAAAGATACAAAAATCATCAGACCTCTGAATTGCATTCCTGAAGGAGACCTTAATTCTATTAGGTTGGTGCAAATTAAAATGCCATTACTCGTAATGGCAAAAACCACAATGATTTTCGCACCAACCTCATAGTGCTTATTGCTTTTGCCTCTTCTATAATGAAAGGCTTCTGACTGGTTTGCCTGCCTTTGATTTTAGCTTTTTGTGTAGCCTTGGTCATATCAAGTTTCTGCTGAAAAATTGGCATGGCCTTTAATTTCCCAGTCTCATCTCCTACAACTCATCAGTATGCACCAGTAGTTCCAGCCCGCAATATGTCCTGTGCTGTTGAGCTTACACACCTTTGTATATGCTGTTTCCTCTGCTGAGAATGTCTGGTGAACTTCTACTCACCCTTTAAGATCAGACTTAAATGGCATCTTCCTTACAAATGAGTTGACTAATCTATCATTTTATTGATTCTGTCATTCAGAAGCCTTACTTGAATGCATACTATGCTCTGGGAAACTTTCTCTAAATGGACTCAAACATTTCTTCTAGTTTTTCTCAGCACTGGGTACTCAGAGTCATTACTAATCCGCACTGGGTTCTTGTTTTCTAGACTGCATCCCTCAATAGACTCTGAGGTCTTTGTGAGAATACAGTTGCTTTTATGTTTAGTTCCATACAGCATTCATTCTAGTGTCTGGAACATAGTAGGGTTCCACTACATGCACTACAGATTTGTTGACTAGAAAAATGATTCGTTTTATCAGAGACTGTCTTAGGAAATACTAAGTGGGGTGCCTTTCTGATACATTGCAATGACCACCCTTTTCTCTGTTCTCTAACATTGTATCCCAAAGTAGATAAACTAGAGTTTTATCCTTACCAACTATCTTTCTCTGGTCTCCATCCTACTTTCCCAGCACTGGCCTGCAACCTCCTGCTGTGTGCAAAGCTCCAATCCCAGGAAAATATCATGCAGCACTTTCATTCTAAAGGGGAGCAATTGAAAGCATTTCTTTGGTAATTTAAGCACACAGCAGCTACCTTTGCAAGCCTGGTTGCTAAATTATCCTCTCAACTACTCATTTTGCAGAAGGGAAAAGAAAAAAAAAAAAAAACTGGGGAGAAAAAGAGATTCTAAAAAGAAAAGAGTTTGTGTTTTCTTTAGGTTCAGCCTTATACCTCTCCACCTCCTCTCCATTCAGTGACTGCAGAGCTCCTGGTGTGGCTGGTTCTGCTACTTTTCCTTTTAATGTTTTAAATGCCACAAAGGCCTGTCATAAACCACCTTCTTAATTATGCAGGAGTGGAACTGAATGGTTAGTTAGCAGTGTTATTGCAATTACTGCACTTTTTCAGGTCTGCTGCTGTTTTATGTGGCACTGTTTTCTAAGTTGCTGATTAAGATGATGTAGTGGGTGGAGTCCTTCTTCCCACCACTGGAGATGGGCCGCCAAAGGCTGGGATAATGAGTCCTTAGGCAATAGTTTATGGCCTAATAAGAGTTAAGAATGGGAGCAAGAAGGAGATGGAGAGTTATGCTCATTCATTTCCTTCTAAAAAAAAAAACCCTCTGATTTTGTTCAACTTTTGCTTGTCCTCTGTCCAGTGTAGATGTTGAAATTGGTAGAGAAGCATCCATGGTGGCTCTCAGAGAGCATGCCTAATCTTATTTGGATCTGATATTCTGAGGCTTTTAGGCATCTTCAGATATCCTTGTGTGGTGAAAGATCCTTGCACTGGAGTTCAAATGATGATGAGAAAATTTAAGAACTGTGAGAATTTGAATCAATCTCTTCGTTTTGCCATCTCTCTCTCTCTCTTTTTAAAGCCAAATATGAATACTGCTGTGTGCCCATCTTGAGCCCTGAGAAGCTGCACTTCCAGGATAGTTCTAGGTCCTCACTGTGAAATTGAAAGCAGCATGCTGTTGTAAAGTAGTGCAATCTTTCGTTCATTTACAGGTACTTATTGAATGCCTACTATGTCGTAGGCATTGTGTGAGGCCCAGGGGATGTGGCTAAAAACAATATAAACTTCTTGCCTTTATGGAATGGCATTCTAGTCAGGTATACTGATATTAAACCAATCTGGAAATAAATACATACTCTTCAATAGTGCTATGAAAAAAATAAAGTAGAATAAGGGAGTGGAAAGTATGCTAGGGCATGCTATTTTGGGTGGAGAAGCCTTCTTTGTGGCAGTGACACTGAAGCAAGTGCCTGAATGAGGCAAAGCAACAAAATGTAAGGATATCCAAGAAAAGCATTCCATGCTGAGGAAATAACAGGTATAATCACCCTGAAACAGGAATGCACTTGGCTTATTGGAGGAACAGTGGGAGGCTGATGGCTAGAAGACAGTGAGCCTGCAGGACAGGGGGTAAAGTGAGGTGAAAGAGATATTGTGTATGCCCTTGTAGGTGAACAAATGGGCTTTGAATTTAATATAATTTTATTTATATTTTAAAACCATCTTGGCAGCTGGGTGCCAATTATACCATAAAGAGGCAAAGTAGAAGACTGGAGCCACCTAGGAGGCTGTCACAGGAATCTAGGCAAAAAATATGTTAGTGTGGTGGAGGCAAATGGGTTACATTGTTATGATGTCCTCGGCTTTCCTAAGTGTTTGCTTCATAAATCAGTAGCGTTGTGAGCTGTGACTTGGACCTGATAATGAATCACTACTTATTTTAAAATTGACACATACAATAATATTCTTAATTTTTTATGAGCTGATATAAAATATTGAAGGAGGATTGGTCTTATTTTGCAGCTGTTTATTAAACATTAGACTGGAGATAAGATTGTGAGACCCTAGAGTCAAATAAATATTCCCAGCCTTGCCTTGCAGACAGTGATTGGGTGTGGGGGTTACCCAGCCTCAATGTTGCCCCGGTGACTCCCTTTCCTGTTCTTCACTAGGTAGGAGGCAAAAAGCTCAGCAGTGCCACAGAGGCGCTGCTCTCCTAATTGCTGTAAAGAACTGTGCTCTTTCTTCTTCAAAATGTTGATTGCAGGCAGCTACAGGGATGTGCTCTTACGTTAAAGTAAAAAGAGTTTTTATTGTAAAGAAAAGAGATTTCTTGGCATGGTGAGATGTGTGTATTTATGTGTGTGTGTGTGCAAGTAGCTATGCTTGCACTGGGAGACTATTTTATTTTGCTTTTTTTCCTCTCCCAGTATAGGAGGTAATTTTTGGAGGAAAATAGTATGACAATCCTGATACTATTTTATTTTTTTCTTCTTCAGAGTGGTTACAACAGAAAATCCTGAATTTATGCTTGTTCTACTTTTTGCTCCCTAATTATATTTCTGTGTGTTCACACCCCTCTATTAACAGAGAAAGTTTTTGCTATATTCTGTACTCCTTTTATTAAGAGAAAGTGAGAAAGCTGTCCTAGAATTAAACAAAATATACATACATATTTTTCCATATCTGAAGCTTAAAGGCATTGTAATTAATGGGAATAGAGTGTTCAGGGCTTATACAATGATATATACTACATGTATATACCAAAAAGTGATATGTATATATGTGCAATATATGTACATACATACATACAATGACATATATACTACATACATATATTGAACATATGTTGCACATTGATACGTGATATATGTAGCATATATTGCACATATATACATGATATATATGTAGTACATACATATATTGCACATATATTGCACATCTATACATGATATATATGTAGCATATATATAGCACATATATACATGAGATGTATTTAGTATATATATCACTGTATGTATATATGTACATATATTGCACATATATACATATCAATTTTTGGTATATATGTAGTATATATATCATTGTATGTATTTATGTACATATATTGCACAAATATACATATCACTTTTCGGCTCCACTTTTATTATTTTAAAGTTTCTTTTATATAACCCCAGCTGCACTTCTGCATTTGGTTAAGTTCAGTCCTACCATGTCTAGAACCCCCTTCTATTCTGCCTGCAATCACGACTTTCATCCCTAAACTCTGGTCCCATTTATCTGTCACTTAGCATTAACTACGTTACAATGCCATTTATCCCTTTTGTGCATGCATTATTTCTACTCAAGTGGGTCATTTGCTTTTTTAGGGCAAAGATCGTAATATGTGCCTACTTATATGCTCCATATCTGCATCAGTTCAAACATTTTGGTTGCAAGCAACAGATACTATAGGCTTAGACTACCTCAAGTAGGTCAGGAATGTGTTAAAAGTCTTTGGGGTAGCTTACAGAGTCAAAGCAAAGACTAAAGGAAGAGGTTTCCAAAAACAATCAGAGAATCTTGGGAGGTCTAGGTAGCAGGGACTAATTAATAGCTATTTTAGGCTGCAGCTGCTAGAATGCATCAACTCCAATTACTTCCCCCCATTCTTATAACAATCTGCTGAAGCTTCCAAGGTGTTGGGTCATGTGCTTACCCCTTAGAGAAGTAGGAAAAAAAAGCATCTTTTCACAGTCCTACACATCTGTGAACAATGGGAAGGAGATGTAATTTCCTGAAAGAAAACCAGGCACTGAGTGGCCCCAAACAATTGTCCTCTGTAACATAAAGCATACTTTGGTGTCCACAGTTGGAGACCTTTACAGGTTTGGTGTCAGTGATGGTGATGACAAGGAGGAGGAAGAGTTGTAAATGACTTTGCTGTTTTGAGGAAGTGATCACCAAATGTCCTTTCAGTCAGAATGGCAAACAAATGGCATGGCCTGTCAATATCTGGAGTTAATTTGGGCTGGCTGTCCTTTCTTTTTGGATATTTAGGTTTCAGTAATGCTTTCCCAAAGACCACAGTAATAAACATGTATTATGTTATAAAAAGCAGGTGCTGCATACACTGGAAGCAAGACTCCCTAACTGAATCACCTGATTTGCTATGACTCTTTCAACCCCTAACACATAATTGAAGCACTATCTCATTTGGCATCTTTGTGGTTTCCATCCACACATTCTCACCTTGTGGTAGGTGGATTATGAACAACTCCTAGGTCAGGCTTGTGTAGAACCCACCATCTTACATATTTTACTATTGATAGGAAAATACACCCTGAGTATAAGTGTCCACATCAGACTTTCTCTCATCACTGTAGTTATGTTTCTTTCTTGCGACCTTGGCCACATACTTTAAACTCCTTGGGAAAATATGCTGCCATTAAAAACGCTTTACCCATTTCTTGAAAAATGACAGACTAAAGATGTTTTTCTTCCAATTCTGTCATATATTTCTGTTCCCTAGATTTAAATTTCCTGGACTTAACTGTTCCCTATGGTTAGCAGAAACATTATTTTGAGAACAATTTAAATTGAACTTCATTGTGAAACTGGCTACTGAATCTGAGTCGGGACCTTCTTCTGGAGGGAGATAATTAAATATTTCTTATTGATGCTATTTTAAATGTGTTGAATGAAAGGAGTTAATTATACAGCAGGGAACATGGCAGACTTCTGACTAATAATGAGCTCAATGTTTAATATCTTCATCTTTGTTAGAATCATTAAAGTTGTTTGAATCAGTCAGATGCTTGAAGTGAATGTAGATGCACAGTTAACCAGCTCTAAATGGAAATCTCTCACCCATGCAGGAGCTCATGTCTCTAATGATGACTTCAGGAAAAGGATGGTGATCTATTGCTTTGTTCTGTGCAATAGAATCTGTTTCAGTTGGTGTTCCATTGTGATGGTAAAGAGAAAAGAATATGCCTTATTTCCAGAAATTTCATCTGTTACAATGGAATGATGTTTGTGCCTGGACATATAAAAGAGGAAATGATTTTGTTTTTTCCTTAAAGTTTTACATAGCCAGTCTCTTTGGATTCTGGTGCAATATTGACATTTCTGTGCTGCTAATTTCCCACGTGATAAATGCATTAACTCTGCATCTTAGGATGCCCAAGAATCACTAGAGGACAAAGCACAGTCCTGAAGAATGGATCTCCTGTAATACTGTTTTAGAGAAATGTGGGCTCTTGAGGTCAGGTTTTCATACTATATTACTGGTTTGTTCTGTGTCTTTAAATAAATTTTGCAAACTCCCTGACACTCAAATTCCTCTTAAATTTCTCCTCCCTTCTGATTGCGTCACCAAACGCATGTGGCTTTGTTTTAATTTACAGGACTCCTAAGACTCTGTCCTGTCTATGTTGGGGAATGTAGCTTCATTCTTTTGAGTACAGAAGACTGTTTCCTTGATTCTCCAAGGAAGTCCTTTTACCCAGCTGTGAAGATTGTAACAATGATTGGCCGTGGGATCACTCTACAACTGATCTTCATATATGGGAGTTGGGAGACTGTGAGGAATCAGTAGGGTGAATTTACCAAGTTCTCCCATGAGCCCAGGCAGCTGGTGTGTGTGTGTGTGTGTGTGTGTGTGTGTGTGTGTGTGTGAAGGAAGAATAAGTGTTAGGACAGAACAGCAGCCATCATGGGAATGGGAAATCCTAGGTCCACCTAGGATGGTTACATCGTGGAGAAGGTTACTTTGGGTAGTTATGGTGGCTTTCAGGGGTTTCAAGAATAATATAATATATATAATTTATATTTTTGAACTTCGATTTTACCACTGTGTTCCTCCAGTGTACTTAGTAGAGATAGGATCATGTGTATCAAGAGCTCAGTCTTTAGAATCTCATAGGTCTGGATTGAAATCTCAGCTCCAACTTTTACTACCCATGTGACTTTGAACAATTTATGTATCCACTGTTAGCCCATTAGATAACCATTAAAATGGGAATGAAGTAGTCCTTGCTTTGCAGAATTGCTGTATGGATTAAATGAGATAATTCAGGTAAAGCACATAGCTGAGTGCAGAATTAATTTATCACATATTATTAGAAATGTGGTTGAAGATTGTTTTGTTATTTAGATGAATCAAATTAAAATCTTTCATTTTCAAGTATCTAAGTCTTCCAAGCACTAAAACTTCCCTCTGAATTTTACCACTCATCCCAGCTGGAGATCTAAGATAACTACTTTTTGTGTGTTTGTTAATTATTCGACATGTTTCTTCTCAAATTAAGGGAAAATGCTTATTTTGGAGTCGCTGTTCAGAATGAAAATGTGAGACTAAGTATTTGTTTTGCAAAGCACAACAGAATAGAGAAGAAAAATTGGGCATTCTGTAGGGCAACCCATTTGGAAAAATAAATCCTACCCGTTTCGAATGGGAGAAATTAATAAGGTGAATGTCAGTCCCTCCCTCCCCACCCAGGGACCTCTCTCTGAGATCACGCACCAACAGCCTGTGATGCAGTGTTGCTGCAGTGTAACGGAGCAACATTACCTTCACAGCAATAGCTTTGCTCTGGCCAGGTTACTTTCTAGCCAAAGATGTGGTTATTTTCACCTAAACATTTCATTTAAACACATTGTAAAGTGTGACCTAGGAAAACGAGAGAAAATCATTCTAAGCTGTATAGAGTTGGATTGTTCATATCTGTAGAAATGCTGGACATAAACCGTTGACTCTCAACTTGAACGTACATCAGAATCCCCAGGAGGGCTTGTTAAGAAACAGATTCCTAAAACCTTACTCCAAAGTAGGTGTCAGGTGGAGCCCGAGAATTTTCATTTCTAACAACCTTCTAGCTGTTGCTGATGCTGCTAGCCAAGGAGCCACACTTTGGGAAACACCTTCAAAGTGCATATTTTCGTGTCTTGCTCTTCAAAGCATGCTCCCTGGATCACCTGCATTAGCATCACCTGAGACCGTGTTGGAAATGCAAATTATCAGGTCCCACTCCAGATCTACTGAATTAGAATTGCATTTTTATCAACTCCCTGCAGTGACTTGTTGCATATTAAAGTTTGAGGAACACTGATCTAGTGATTATAGCCAAGGACTTTGGAGAGTTGAGAGTCTGAGACAGTCAGCCCTGGATTCAAGTCTCACTCCTGCCATTTTCTAGCCCTGTGATTTTGGGGATGTTGTCATTTTTCTTTTCTTTTTAATTCCCAATTTCATCTGAGAAATTGGGATGATCATAGTTGAAAAGTTGTGAAGATTAAATGTGATAATATAGGTAAAGTGCATACAATTAGTAGTGTTGTTAAATTATGTCTTCATTTCTTTGTATGTGAAACCTGTCCTGTGAAACCATTAGAAACAGCTGTTTGAAGAAGGTATTTGAAATTCTCTCTGAAGTGTTTTCATATGTCCTGTTTCGAGAGAAGCTATTTTCACAGTATGGCATTAGATTGTCCTCACTATATTATTTTGTGTATGAGTGACAACTGTAGAGATATATAATGGTTTGAGTTTGCCAAGTCGCACCCCCTGGTTTGACCTCTGAATGTAAGGGGGTGTGTGTATGTATGTGTGTACGTGTGTGTTAGAGAGAGAGAGAAAGAGATACAGATAGACATTTTGTTGGAGGAGGAGTGTGAGGGAAAATCTAGGGTATCTTCTTTCTTCTCTAATAATAAAATATGACATAGGCTTTCAAAGATAAAATTAGATTTGTAATATTTGACAACATTGGTTAGTTGGCCCTAACCTTACTGATACATCATGAAGATGAAGGTTATGCCAGTTAATAAAGTGTTTTGAGAACATTGAAAGGTTCTATATAAAATTGGATGTTTGACTTTTTATTTATGTATGTATGTGTCTATGTATGTATGTATGTTTTGAGACAGAGTTTTGCTCTTATTGCCCAGGCTGGAGTGCAATGGCGCCATCTTGGCTCACTGCAACCTCCGCCTCCCAGTTTGAAGGGATTCTCCTGCCTCAGCCTCCCGAGTAGCTGGGATTACAGGAATGCGCCACCGTGCTCAACTAATTTTGTATTTTTAGTAGAGACGGGGTTTCTCCGTGTTTGTCAGGCTGGTCTCGAATTCTCGACCTCAGGTGATCTGCCCTCCTCAGCCTCCCAAAGTGCTGGGATTACAGGCATGAGCCACTGTGCCTGGCCTGATGTTGTTTAATTTTTTAAAGTACAGTGCTTAGTGATAATTTTTCTTTTTCTGTAACCAGAGAGGATTCCAGTATTTTGGCAGTTGGAAGATATCTTAGTCCTCGCAATGCCCTCATCAATTGAGAAAGAAGCCTGTTTCTTTTAGTATTTCATATTCTCAAAGCTCAGAAATTTCAAAGTCATATTACGTAAAAATGAAGTATAATGGCTGCAGAGAAAATCGATTAAAATGAGAATTGTGCTAATGCAAATTAAGAGGGTTAATGGGAGCATTATCTTCTGGGTCTCAATGTAGGTCTCTGTACAGATGATTGAGGGGTTTTTGGATCCTGAGTGTTACTCAGCTTGGAGGGGCTCTTTTCTGAAATTGTTGGCTCCCATACAAATAGGCCTCTTAGGACCACTCATTATGATGCACACTTTGCACTGTAACTACATTTTTCACATTTACAGGTAGGGCAGTGGAGCTCTTCACTGCTTAGTTGCTACCCAGAGTAATCTCCCTCAACAGTAATAGCAAGTCACCAAGTTCTTAACGAGTATCTCCTGCTGGTCCCTAGTAGTGAGGGTAGGTATGTGGGAGAGGTGAACTGTAAGACCTTACGCTGCAAATCCTACAAGCACTTGCCACTCAAAATGCGATCCACAAAACTAGTAGCAGCAGCAGCACCTACAAGCTTGTTAGAAATGCAGAATCTCAGGCCCCATTCAGAGCCACTGAATGAGAATCAGCAGTTTAACAAGATCTCCGGGGGGTGTGGGGGAGACTCATAGACGGCTTAAAGTTTCAGGAGTGCTGCTCTAAGAAACATTCCTTTCAGAGAGGGAACTTGAACTGATCCAAGATGTAAAACCGTTTGAACTCCAAATTCAGAGAATGAGGTCAGTGGTCACCAGAACAGAGGGTTTAATAATTGGTTATAAACCATTCTAATAGATGTAGGTTTAAAGAAACATGTGAGGTCAGTTATCCACTCTGTATTGTGAAAGATATGAGTTAGCCTCAAAAAAAAGGAAGTCCTCAATCTATGTGGCAGATCCAAATAAGACCCCAAAGGTTAAAAAGAAAACAAACCAAACAGGGCAACGCCGTGACAAATTGCAAGGCAGAATTAAGATCAAAATTAAAATATGAGGTTTTTAAATATAATGGTAATGGAAATTTGATGTCAACATACGAGGCTCCCCATTGTTTGGAACCCTGGTTTAAAAGCTAGAACCAAAAGAATTTTATCTAGACCTAATGCATACTCTCACTTTAGCTAAGTGGAAATGTTTGCCTCTGTTCCAGTAACCAAATCTGTGGCAGAGTTGGGAGTGGGGGTACTGGTGAGGGTTGTGGGTGGGGAGCAGTTTCATCCCCCAGCACACTTTGTAACAGTTTTTGAGGAATTAGTTGATGAGACTCCTGTTTATTCTATGGTGCAGAGAAATTACATGAAGCAATTTGAGAGCAAAGGCCAGACTGTTGATGCTGGGTTGAAATAGTATCTAAGATACAGAAAAGTATAGATGTCCTGCCAACAACCAGCAACATAGGGCTGTCCCCAGACTTGCTCTCCTAATATTAGAGTCTGGCTATTCTTCTGAACCAAATACATTATTTTACTTTATGACAAGTGCTATTACATTTAAGGACTTTAGAGACATTGACATCATAGCAAAATTTTTATGTGTGTGCCCAAGTACTCCTACTTTTATTTTATTTTATTTTATTTTATTTTTTTGGCTTCCCAAGAAGAGGACCTACTTATTGTTTGTATCAGATTTTTCAAGGCACCTGGGATATAAAATTTTAAGGACTGCTGAATTGGAGAATTTCTACTTATTTTCCCAGGGGAACCCTTTGGAGTTCTGTCCTACTCAGCTATGTTATCCCCTAGATTTCTGTAACTGTATTAGTTAGGATGCTTTGGAGTGCTAGAAACAGCAAATCTGACTCAAATTGCTCCAACCAATAAAACCAAGTCACTGACATGTAACTGTAACCGCCCAATGGGTTCACCTTGCCTGCTGCCTGGACAGAACCGATTTATCAAGACAGGGAAATTGCAATGGAGAAAGGGAAATTCATGCAGAGCCGGCTATGCAGGAGACCGGAGTTTTACTATTACTCAAATCAGTTTCCCTGAGCATTTGGGGATCAGAGTTTTTCAAGATAATTTGGCAGGTAGGTGCTTGGGAAGTGGGGATTGGTCAGGTTAGCAATGGAATCATAGGGGGTTGAAGTTAGATTTTCTTAATGTCTTCTGTTCCTGGGTGTGGTGGCAGAATTTGTTGGACCAGATTACCAGTTTGGGTGGTGTCAGCTGATCCATTGTGTGCAAGGTCTGCAAAATATCTCAAGTACTGATCTTAGGAGCAGTTTAGGGAGCATCAGAATCTTGTAGCCTCCAGCTGCATGACTCCTAAACCATAATTGCTCATCTTGTGGCTAATGTTTGTCCTACAGAGGCGATCTAGTCTCCAGGCAAGAAGGAGGTCTGCTTTGGGAAAGGGCTTTTATCATCTTTGTTTTAAATTATAAGCAGTAAAGTATAAACTAAGTTTCTCCCAAAGTTAGTTCAGTCTACCCCCAGGAATGAACAAGGACAGCTTGGAGGTTAGAAGCAACATGGAGTCAGTTCAGTTAATCTCTTTCACTGTCTCAGTCATAATTTTGCAAAGGCGGTTTCATAAGTGAAAAGAACAGCCTGGCTCACTGTTCATGAGACTTGATACAGGGTACAAAGGCGTCACCTACAGCATTATTTTCCTCTTTATTTCCTGTGCCTTTTCTGCATCTGCCAGAAGATAACCTACCAAGGCTAGATCCTTGTGTACTTCTCAAATGTTGGCCAGCAACTCTGGGGCCAACTACTTTCCCTTTCAATTTGAGTTGGAGAGAAATAACTTTTGTCCCATCAATCTCAGGAAAATATTTCAGATATTTCCTTCAAATTCACTGAAGTTGGGTTGATATAGTTTACCTGCACAGTCTGGAGGAAAGAATCCTTTTTCCCTTTTTTGAGGAGACAGTGTCTTGCTATCTTGCCCAGGCTGATCTCTAACTCCTAGGTTCAAGAAATCCTCCTGCCTTGGCCTCCCAAAGTGCTGGGATTACAGGTGTGAGCCACCATGCCCTGCCTGAAAAAAATCACTTTTGCCAGAGAGACAGCTGATTTAGTTAGTGCATGTGCTCTATCCCTGGAGCCAGGGCAGTTTCCAAATGGAAGTCAGTGGAATAAAATTCTGGGAAGGGAGGTTAAAAAAAAAGTTTATCAATTTTCTCCTATTGCCAGCTCTGTTCAACACTTCACTCACAGGACTTTGAAGACTCCAAGAAGAAGGTATTATTATCTATATTCTACTGATGCAAGCTCTGAAGTCAAAAGTTTTAAGTGAAATAGGTAGGTTTGTGACACTGGTCTGCCAACTCCATGTCCTTCCAGGGCTCATCTGACCGTATAGGAGTCTAGTTTATGGAGAAGACACCCAGCTGGTACTAGGAGATGAGTGAAAGGAAGAAGAGGCAGGCGAAGCAGACTCTTTCTCTCTCCAGGGAGTCTCTGCCTCTCTGTTGGTTTAATAAAATCCATATATTTAAAGTGCTCAATGTGTTACCAAACCCTTTGAGTCTGTTGTTACATAGGAAATGCAGAACTTTTCAAACACTGTTAAATTCCCTTAATCGATTAAAAATACTGCCAAAATGGTTTACATGAAAGAACTAACATAATAGATTAAAATGTATTTTTCTTTTACATTTATTCATTACATTAAACTTTATGCCATGGTTATAGATCTGAAAGTAATTAAAACAATTATACATTGACTTTTTTATTGCTAAATGTGTCATGTTCTTAGATGTGTAAAAATAAGAAACAGATTCAGATTTGAAAAATAAACTATGACTCAAAAAAATTAATGTGAAATGCATCTGGAAAATTTCTCTTTTGAAACAAATATTCCTCTTACTAAAAAGTTGACAATATAACTCTTTGTAACAGAAAAGTATATCAGGGAGAATCTTTGGCAAAATGATGAAAGAAACTCTTATAGAATATGTAAGTCACCTAAGTTCCAGAATTCAACTTGTGCTAAGATTTTTATGGCTCAGAGGGAAATATCATGGAGGCTTTATGTTAGGAAAGGAGTAAACTATGTGATTATATCTTATTCTGAATATCAACTGTAAGAAGTAGATTCTCACAGGCTTCATCCAATTTACTCTCATAATTCTTCCTAACATATGTTCTCTATTCACTAAGAACAAGAAAACATCTCCAGTTTGACTGCATTTGTTTTTTCTGTTTCATTAAATTCTTTTATTGGGTGAGTATTTGCAGGTTCCAACTACCCAGAAAATTATTTAAAATACTTGCCTTGGGGTCTCTGTGGCACTGAGCTTTAAAAGCAAGCTAGTGTAGTTTTGGCATGGTATAGATTGAACATCCTTTTGTGTTTCAAATATTTTTAGAGAAGAAATTCAGATACAATAGCCATATACGATTTTTCATCACTTTGACAGTAAGTCAGCAACTATGGGTTAAATTACTCACTTTAGGTGGGTAAGGGAAATTGATATTTCTTCTGTACTGATTCTGTCCTCAGCACCAGACTGTGTAACGTGGGGTTACCAGAAACCTCTGATACAGCTCTTGTCCTCGGGGTGTTTATGATGAGGCTTTGAGAAAAGCCAGACTAATAAGAATTAGATCCTCAATGCCATGTCTTAGCAGGATGATACAGTTTGGGTGCTTGTCCCCTCCAAATCTCATGTTGAACTAGAATCCCCATTGTTGTGATGCAGCCTGGCGGGAGGTGATTGGGTCATAGCAGTGGGTCCCTCATGAATGGTTTAGCACCATCCCTTTGGTAATAAGTAAATTCTCCCTCTGAGTTCACATGAGACTTGATTGTTTAAAAGTGTGTGGCACCTCCCTCCTTCGCTTTCTTTGCTCCTGCTCTCACCTTATGATACCCTCCTTTGCCTTCTGCCATGATTGAAAGTTTCCTCAGGCCTCACCAGAAGCTGAGCAAATGTCGGCACACTGTACATCCTGCAGATCCATGAATCAGTTAAACCTCTTTTCTTTATAAATTACCCAACCTCAGGTATTTCTTTATGACACCACAAAAACGGCCTAACACACAAGATACGTCTGTTTGACCTCCAAAACAAATCTCAAATTTGATCTCAAATCTCTGATTCTGCCTCTATCAACCTACTTTAGGCCACTATCATTTCTCACCTAAACCACAACTATCTTCCCCTGAATGATCTTCCTGCTTCAATTTCCTTCCTTGTACTGATTTATCCTACCTATGGCAACCAGAGTTATCATTTAAAATGTAAAACACAGCAGCCGGGCACAGTGGCTCACGCCTATAATCCCAGTACTTTGAGAGGCTGAGGAGGGTGGATTACCTGAGGGCAGGAGTTCCAGACCAGCCTGGCCAACATAGTGAAGCCCCATATCTACTAAAAATACAAAAAATTAGCTGGATGTGGTAGCGGGCACCTGTAATCCCAGCTACTCAGGATGCTGAGGCAGGAGAATCACCTGAACCCAGGAGGTGGAGGTTGCAGTGAGCAGAGATCATGCTATTGCACTCGAGCCTGGGCCAAAAGAGTGAAACTCTGTCTTAAAAAATGAGATAAGGCAAGGTAAGATAAGATAAGGTGAGATAAGATGAGATAAGATATGAGCGCATCATAAAATGATCTTACCAAAAAAAAAAAAAAAAAAAAAAAGTTGCTGGGCATGGTGGCTCATGCCTGTAATCCCAGCACTTTGGGAGGCCGAGAGGAGCGGATCACAGGTCAGGAGATCGAGACCATCCTGGCTGACGCCTGTAATCCCAGCACTTTGGGAGGCCGAGAGGAGCGGATCACAGGTCAGGAGATCGAGACCATCCTGGCTGACATGGTAAAACCCCGTCTCTACTAAAAAATACAAAAAACTAGCCAGGCAAGGTGGCGAGCCCCTGTAGTCCCAGCTACTCGGGAGGCTGAGGCAGGAGAATGGCATGAACCCGGGGGGCGGAACTTGCAGTGAGCTGAGATCAGGCGCTGCACTCCAGCCTAGGCGACAGAGTGAGATCCGTCTCAAAACAAAACAAAACAAAAAACAGTTCATTGATGTCCCAGTGCACTTAAAAATGCAAACTCTTTCTTACTGTCTGGAAATCTTTACGTAGTCACTGCTAAATCTCAGATCTGGTGTGCTACCCCTCTGCCCCTGGGGTCACTACCCTCTGATCACATTAACTTTCCTGTTCTTTGAAGATGTCTTAGAACTTGCCATTGTTTCTGTGTGAAACGTGGTTTTCCTGTATGCTTAGGTGTATCGCTTCTTCTCATTATCCAGGGTTCAACAGCTTGCCTTGGTGAAGAGCTTTAGTTTGATTGCCCCATCCAAGAAGATCTTATTTGTTAACTTATTTACATGGATAGTATGTCTTCTCCAACTTCAAGTTCATGAGGCCTGTGTTTCTGTCTTGTTTATCATCCCAGGCTCAAAGTCTTAAAATAGCCCCTCGTAGGCTCTCAATAACAGAAGACGGCACCGAATTAATACACTGAAAATACCACAGGATTTTAGACATTTATGTAAAAACATTCAGGTTTTGATTATTTGGTGAACATTTTGAGGCATTACATGAATTGGAGCAAAACTCTTGAGGCTAAATAATATTTGAATGGGGTCTGAGAGGCAGGGAGAGCGTGGCCATGCTTTCCCCCCGACCCTTATCCATACTCTGATAAGAAAAGACAGACTAAATTTCTTTGAAATTAAAAAATAACTCAAACTATCTGTAATGGTTTTTTTTTAATTTTCTGAGATAAGCTTTTTTTTAATTTGGAGAAATTTTTAAAAATTAAATAAAAACTAGAAATAATACTGAATGCCTTGACAAAGTATTAACTTGATCTAGTTTCAGAAAGATCTCATTAAAATGCCTGATAAAGTGATTATTCAATGACACTTTCATAGAGTTTTCAGTAATTATGTGAAATGATTTTTAGAATGAGGCAACATTCCCACCCCCCATTTTTTTTTCTTTTGTGTGTGTGTGTATGTGAGACAGAGTCTCACTCTGTCACCCGGGCTGGAGTGCAGTGGTGTGATCTCAGCTCACTGCAACCTCCGCCTCCCGGGTTCAAGTGATTCTCCTGCCTCAACCTCCCGAGTAGCTGGGAGTACAGGCACATGCCACCACACCTGGCTAATTTTTTGTATTTTTAGTAGAGATGGGGTTTCATGATGTTATCCAGGATAATCTGGATCTCCTGACCTCGTGATCCTCCCGCCTCAGCCTCCCAAAGTGCTGGGATTACAGGCGTGAGCCACCGGGCCCGGCCAACATTTCTCTTTTCAGTAGCAGGTGAAATCATCTTGGTATTGACACAGAAATGCTCATAGGAAAAGGTGATGAACTCATACACACTAAAAATATGACATCTGCCTCCAAAAGTTTTAGAAATATGTGGAAAGCATTCTTGGCCCTTTTCTCCTAAGTTAAGACTGTTCACAAATCACTTTTGAGAGTGAAGTGACGATGACATTTTTATCACTCAAGACCTAACCCATTTCTAGGCATATAGTTTGAATTAAACCCTTATATTTAATTTTCTAATTAGATTTTCTTCTTTCATGGCTTTTTAAGCTTTACATAACCTTTGTGCTTCCTTTTTCTATTAATCCTTCAAATGCCAGCATCCTGCCAAGACGGTATTTACTGCAGTATTTCCATCGTTGTTAACAGAGCCACAAGTTTTTTTCCAGTATATTGAAATTACTCACCCATGAGAAAATGCAGTCTTGGATTTGTAATTATTTAGTTGACTCTTATTCAACTATATGATGTAAGTAGGCCTTTTCTCTTCTCCCTAATGTTTTATTACCAGTTAAAGCACAGGCAGATATTTTACTTTAATTTAGATATAGAGTAGATAACAGAGAGCTGAAAATTTTTTAAATTAGGTACATTTTTGGTAGTTAGTTCTATAGTTAATCTTCTTCTTTTTTTTTCTTTTTTGAGACGGAGTCTCGCTCTGTTGCCCAGGCTGGAGTGCAGTGGCATGATCTCAGCTCACTGCAAGCTCTGCCTCCTGGGTTCATGCCATTCTCCTGCCTCAGCCTCCCAAGTAGCTGGAACTACAGGTGCCCGCCACCACGCCTGGCTAATGTTTTGTATTTTTAGTAGAGACGGGGTTTCACTGTGTTAGCCAGGCTGGTCTTGATCTCCTGACCCCATCATCCGCCCCCCTCGGCCTCCCAAAGTGCTGGGATTACAGGCGTGAGCCACCGCACCTGGCCTAATCTTCTTAGTTTATCATTAGAGTAGGGCAATTGCCACAATATGGAAATGAGCAGGGATTAGTGTTATCACTGGGAAGTGATTGTAACTTCTGGGTTTGTACCAAGAAGTATATAGAATTGCTTAAACTTCTGCATGATCAATTACTGCAGATATTTGCGCCTAGCTCCACTACGTATTCCCTCACATTTCACAGGGCGACTTCTCCACCCCTTTATCATAGAACCTTAGGAGAGAATGTTCTTTTATAACTCCCTTGATGGAGTTGCTTAATGCTGCCTTTAATTTAATTGAAAATGGTTGATCAATAAAGTCACTTTTTATGGATTTATTTCCACTGTTTGATGTGGCAAATCATTAATTATCATTACCTAAATTAGCATGGATTGCCATGAAAAGTGAAAGAAGTAAATTGCTTTATGGATTTCCTAGTGCGTAGTACACATAGAACTTTTCTGAATACACGTCCTTTTCAGTGGTTAGTCTGAGCCAGATTTCAATTCCTGTGCTACAAGTTCTCCAGCAAACTAGAGGTGTCTGTGTCCAACTGGACGTGCTAAAAAGTTCAAATTTTACAGAAATTTTACAGAGTCCTTACAAAAAGTAAGGTCTCCAGAATCCTAAGAGAAAATCTATGTAATTATTGATAGAATTTTAGTGACCACCATATAGGGGAGTATCTGTGGAAGCAGGAAGCAGGAGGAAATGAATCTGTTTCCAAAAAACCAACTAGACATTAAGAAGAAAAAAAGAAGAGAAGAGAAAGAAAAGTAAAAAGAAAGGAGCGCAAATACCTCTAAGATTTTTATTCTGAAAGCCCATGTTATGGGTTGAATTGTGTATTTCACCTCCGTCCTCCCTGGGGAAAAAAAAAATACACACACATACACACACACACACAAAGACAGTATTATATATAATATGTTGAAGTTCTAACCTCTAATACCTCAAAACCTCTAGTACCTCAAAAATTATATATAATATGTTGAAGTCCTAACCTCTAGTACCTGTTTGGAGACAGGGTCTTAACAGAGGTAATCAAGTTAACATCAAGTCATCAGTGTGGGCCCTAATCCGATAGGACTAGTGTCCTTAGAAGAGGAAATTTTGATACAGACATACATAGAAAGAAGATTATGCAAAGAGACACAGGGAGAAGATGCCATTGGCAAACCAAGGAGAGAGGCCTAGAACAGCTCTTAGAAGGAACCAATTTTGCCAACACCTTGATTTTGGACTTCTGGCCTCTGGAACTGGGTGGCAATAAGTTTCTATTGTTTAAGCCATAGCATTTCTGGTAGCTTGTTACAGCAGCATTAGCAAACTAATACAGCCCATAGCTTATGACTAGCATTTCATATTAAAATTAAACATTATATGAAAGCTTCCCCAAACACCAGAATACTATAATCTATAAGAGTTGTATTAACTATTTTCATGGAATGTCAGAATGTGGAATCTAAAGAAATTCAGGGCCTAAGCAGGGTACTATCAAAGCGTTTTATAATCAAACATTCAAGTACACTCTGATTGAGAGAATTGGTTTCCATATATATTTTTAATAAAGGAACCCAACTTTCATACTTTCATTGTATTGACAAGAACAAGGCACAGACCTTGTTAAGCCTGTTTCTGAATGTTAAGTAAGCCAAGGGTGAGGAACTAAAATTTGTAGAGAATTGAATCATGTAGTGTCTACTCTACTGTGGGACTCTGGTGTTGGAATTATCAAATGAAAATGTGAATGCATCATAGAGATTTATCCTGGACTAGCTTACACTTGGACAAAAGGTGATTAATCAGGCTTATCATTTTATATTGAAGTCCATAAACTCTCTCTTCTGCATCCCTCTATTTGGGAGCATGTGTGGCATAGAACAAATCAGTCTTTAGCACACATTGGAGGAAAGGGTGCCTGTTTTGTTTTCATAGGTTTTTTAGTGATGACAATCAAAAACCCATTTTCTTGACTCCTATGGATATGAAGTCGATTAAGTATTGATAAGGAGTAAGGTATTAGAGTTTACAATCAGGGCCAGCTCTGCGCTCCATTCCAGGCCTTTTCTGCAGTCTTACTGCAACCCAGAACTCCTTCTAGGTCTTCATCTCCAGGAGCAGTTATGAGGTTGAGTGTTAAGTGCTTATAAGACACAACGTTACACAAAATTCTTTATGAATGTTATGCTCATATCAACTCTTTGACATTAATGCTATTATAATTCTCAGTTTACAGAAGAAGAAACTGGGGCTTAAAGTGGTTAAATGACTTCCCCAGAGACACAGAGCAGTATATGCTAGAGGCAGGACTCCAACCTAGAACTGGCAGGAAAGCTGATACTTTCAACTAATGTTCTCTGCAGCCTCCAAAGTATCAGATTTCTCCATCAAATCCTTCTTGCCTGGTCTGTCTGACCAACTAATCTCTGATAATGTAGCAAAGGTTATAATAAATCTCTTCCCTTCTAGAAAGGACATTTGCATTTAACTGGATGTTTATGAAATTGTGCAGAAAGAAATAATACTCATGGTGGGAGTTTCTCATTCTTTTTCCGGTAGAATGTATAATCTTGGACAAATCATGACCCCGTGAGTCTTCGTTTTATAATCTATAAATGCCAGGATTGGATTAACTACTCTCTAAAGATCTCTTCCAGATTCAAAATTCTATGATTCTTTCACATTAAATGCAACTCCTTTTCAACCTATGTGTATACTTGGTCCTTTATTGAACCTTTTTATAAGCTGCCAATTGGAAATACACAGTCATGGTAGATATGACAATAAGCAAGTCACTTAATAGCTATCAACCTCAGTTTCCTAATCTACAAAAGGAGGATATTAAGAGCACCTACCTCACAATGTTAATATTATATACACAAGTAGCAAAATGCCTGGAACAGAGCAAGGGCTCACTAGCTATAGCTTTAATAACGTGATAACTGTTGGTATGATCAGTTCTATCATCATCTCCCTGCAGAAATCACAGTTTATCTAAGTTTATAGTAAAAGCACCCATCATGACTTCTTTTAATCATAAGGCATTTCATGCAGAGTGCATATTTTAACTTTGTATTCTATAGGCATTGGTATCTCAATGCTGGGCAGTATTTATATCAAGCAGTATATCATCTATGTGTTCATTTATGCATGCAGACTTTCAACCCCCTCCAAGCTGTGAGAACAATAGGCACTTTAAAAGTCTGAAGCAAGAAGGATATTAGCTCCATGAATCTTTATTTTAAATTACATTTCTGAGTTCGAAGTGTCAAAATGGTAGAACAAGTTAAGCAAGATTGTATTCCCCAGTAGGGCTATTGATGTTGGTTGCAAATAAATTGCTGGAGTAGGTGATGATAGCAAAGTCCATGCCATCTTTTATTTAGCAAAGTATTTCTCTTGTTAACAGCTCCTTCTGTATGCTTTCCTTTCTTCTGTTTCACATCAATCATATTTGACACAATGCCCAATGTCAGGGTGAAAACAACCAATACAGCATTGGCTAATCATCCAGATATTTGGCCTCACACTGACTGAAACGTCTGGATGTGTAGCTAAATGTTATGTTCTTCCATCCAGTTATTTTGTGTTATGTTAGACAGAACTGAAGAATAAACCCCCGGATCTTCTATTAGGAGAAAGCTTATAGAATCTCAAACCTGAGATTCCAGAACCAAGGTCTTACTGGTTCTCATAGTTGCACAGCTGTCGGCAGAATCCGGATCAATTGAGATAATGTGTGTGGAAGCATTATATAGTATGTGGAGGCATTATATGGATTTGAGAAGCTCATGTTAAAAGAATTCTATGCCCTTTACTTGGTTATACAATGGCCAAAGAATGTTTGTCTTCTGGAAAGAAGGTTTAAAACAGAATAAAAATTAATTGACGTTAGAAGCCAAGATTTCAGAGCTAGACAAATCATAATAACAGCTGAGATATGTCTGATGCTGATGCTGACTCTGATCCATGAACTCTTCTTTTTTTTTTTTTTTTTTTGAGACGGAGTCTTGCTCTGTCGCCCAGGCTGGAGTGCAGTGGCCGGATCTCAGCTCACTGCAACCTCCGCCTCCCAGGTTCACGCCATTCTCCTGCCTCAGCCTCCCGAGTAACTGGGACCACAGGCACCAGCCACCTCGCCCGGCTAATTTTTTGTATTTTTTTAGTAGAGACAGGGTTTCACTATGTTAGCCAGGATGGTCTCGATCTCCTGACCTCGTGATCCGCCCGTCTCGGCCTCCCAAAGTGCTGAGATTACAGGCTTGAGCCACCGCGCCCGGCCCATGAACTCTTCTAAGTGCTCTGCATAGATTTAAAAACAATCCTTTGAAGTGGACCCTACTCTTTTTTTTCCATTTTACAAATGAAGTAACTAAGGATGAGAGTGTAGTTAACAATTTACCCCAGTTCAGAAGCTCAAACTTTGGCTTCAGACAATTCAATTCCAGAGTCTGTGTATTTAACTTGTAAACTTCCTCTAAGATCAAAATGTTTATTCAGCTTCCAACACCATCACTTATTAAACTTGATTTTGTCACCTGTAAAGTGGGGATAGCATGACATACCTTAAAAGGATTGTTGTGAAGGATAATTGAAAGGATGCATGTAAAACATTTAATAATGTTGTTTCTTGGCAAGTATTAAGTAAAAGTAGCTATTTTTTCTCTATGTTATGCAATATTTGGAATCAAATATTTCAATACTAATTTATTTTAAATAATGTCATGCACATCTGTGTGAAGAGACCACCAAACAGGCTTTGTGTGAGCAATAAAGCTTTTTAATCACCTGGGTGCAGGTGGACTGAGTGCCAAAAGAGAGTCAGTGAAGGGAGATAAGGGTGGGGCTGTTTTATAGGATTTGGGTAGGTAAAGGAAAATTACAGCCAAAGGGGGGTTGTTCCCTGGCGGGCAGGAGTGGGGGTCACAAGGTGCTCAGTGGGGGAGCTTTTTGAGCCAGGATGAGCCAGGAAAAGGAATTTCACAAGGTAATATCATCACTTAAGGCAAGGACCGGCCATTTTCACTTCTTTTGTGGTGGAATGTCATCAGTTAAGGCAGGGGCAGGGCATTGTCACTTCTTTTGTGATTCCTCAGTTACTTCAGGCTGTCTGGGCGTATATGTGCAAGTCACAGGGGATGCGATGGCTTGGCTTGGGCTCAGAGGCCTGACAAATAATATATTATAATAATCCCACTTTCTGAAAATTCATTCAATAGAATTTTTTTTTTTCTTGGAAGAGTATTCTCTGCAGGTTAAGCACTTTTTTTTTTTTTTTTTTTTGAGACAGAGTCTCGCTCTGTCGCCCAGGCTGGAGTGCAGTGGCCGGATCTCAGCTCACTGCAAGCTCCGCCTCCCGGGTTTACGCCATTCTCCTGCCTCAGCCTCCCCAGTAGCTGAGACTACCGGCGCCCGCCACCTCCCCCAGCTAGTTTTTTGTATTTTTTTTAGTAGAGACGGGGTTTCACCATCTTAGCCAGGATGGTCTCGATCTCTTGACCTCATGATCCACCCATCTCGCCCGTCTCAGCCTCCCAAAGTGCTGGGATTACAGGCTTGAGCCACCGCGCCCGGCCGTTTTTTGTTTTTTTTAGTAGAGACGGGGTTTCACCATCTTAGCCAGGATGGTCTCGATCTCTTGACCTCATGATCCACCCATCTCGCCCGTCTCAGCCTCCCAAAGTGCTGGGATTACAGGCTTGAGCCACTGCGCCCGGCCGGTTAAGCACTTTTAATCAACTCTTGATATAGGCTGTTCTTAAAATAATTGGAAGTCCACAAATTATATGTTTCTGCTTCATTCCAATAAAAAAAAAGTTCTGAATATGCAAATTATATTCCTTTTTCTTTTTAATGAACATTTAGTGAGTATCTATTAAGGGGAAGATACATGCTGGGCTTCCTCTCGCCTTCCTTTTCTCCCCCTTCATTTCTGTCGCCCTGCCTTTCCTATCTTCGCAATGGTCCTGTACAGTAAACTTTGTTTGCTTTTGCATTTGAACTTTAGGAATCAAAGTTTTTAAATAAGTTGCATCATGTCTCATAAATAAAAGGGAAAAAAATGAGGTGTAATGTTTTAACCCATTTTAGAACGTGAGGCTTATTGTTCTATCCAACAGGCCGTGAAATATTACTATTACTAATAAGTATAATGATGAAAGCCACTGATTATTAGGCAACTACTATATGCCTGACATATTGCTGGGTGCTTTGCATACATTTTCTCATTTAATGCTTAGAAGTTCTTGTGATTGACACTTGGGTATCATGGACAACTTTGCTCACGATTTTATCCTATGGTCTGGGGTCTTTAGTCACTTGTATTACTGTTGTTCAGAGTGACCTTTATTTGATTAATTTACCTTTAAGAATCCTCCATTACTTATGTATGAGGACCACGCATTTATAATTAGGGAATAAATTTGGTCATCAGCTTGGATAAGCCAATGGGCAAATCTGACATGTTTTCAAAGACTTTTCAGTGTGTTCACTATCAGTAGGGCTGGCTTCTATAACAGCTACGACATCTTTTGTCAACACTCAGACAGATTAAATTGCAAGATTATAATGTTTTCCAACCATAAGTGAAAGTGACACACTCTTATTCTTTCAGTGGCTTCATAAAAGTCAAATGTTTAATCTCAGGAGGAAATTTAGAAGATGGAAGTAAAACCTTAATGAGATGCAACATAAATAATAGAAGTCCCTTTGCATAAAATGACTTGTGATGAGGTTTCTTCAAAGAAACAAACTATAAAATGGAGCATTTCAGAAACCTAAAATATACTAGTAAACACTGTGTTTTAAAAATATAGTATCAATGATACTAAACATTCAATAAATAAAAAGTTAGACAACTGATGTCTGTAAAAATGTTAATTTTCCAAAGCACTATAAATGTGTCACCAAAAAATAAACATTTAAAAAAATATTAGGTGACTATTTTCATGAATTTTTAGTCCATGAAACCTGAGGAGTTACTTGACCACAGCAAAGATTCTTTCTAATCCTGTAACCAGCATTTTGTGCAATAGTGCCTCCTGTTCCACTCACATTGCACACACCAGTATGCATGTACACTCAGATGTGCCTGTCTTTGTCTCCCAGTGCTTGTTACACAGAAGATATTCAAGAAATGGTAGCCCTTCTCATGATATCATTCCTATTACTGTTTAAAAATGTATGTGGAAAAGGGAAAAGCATAAACCTGGGTTGTTAAAATACCAGAAGGATATCTATAATTTAATACCAGTTCATTTTAGTTTTCGAATCACTCCTAAATGCCCTCACTTATTGGTTTAGAAATAATGTAAAAAACAAATTGTGTTGTGTCTCCAAAGAACATTTTGCTAAGTGCCGGAGCTGTATATAACACTGGAGTAAATGCTGACACATGAGGATTGCGAGAGATGAATGGTGATATTTGGCTTTTGCTTCCCAAGTGTAGATCCTGTCCGAGGTATGGATAATTGTTGTTGGTTTATGGTAATTCGACTTGCAGAGATAGGTCAGTCAGCATAGATGCATATTTTTTGGATGTTTTTTAAGAATGTTGCTTAAAATTTGAAATCAGATTATTTGCCTAGGAGGGTGACAAGATTTGGTTATTGGCAAAAAGGAAAATATTAATCTAGATTTGTTTGGTCTTAGTACTGATTATGAATAAGTCATCAATAGCTAATGATAAGGAATCAGTCTGCTGTGCCATATTGGTAGATAAAATGCTGCTGTTACTCCTATTCCTGGGCTTGTTTTGACCTTCCTTCCTTCCTTCCCTCCCTCCCTCCCTCCTTCCTCCCTTCTTTCCTTCCTCTATCCCTCCAACCCTTCCTTCATATCTCCCAACTCCCCCAATTGACTTCTTTTCCACTGCATGCCATGTTACCCTATGCCTAGTTATGATCCTAATTATAACCCTAGTTAGAGTAGACACAAAGTAAACTGAGGAGCAGGGATTATAAAGCTCAAAAATTGTTCCTCGACTCCACATTTTGTGTTTATTAACCTATTTCACCCTTGCAGCAACTCCAAGCAAGTCACCAAGTTTTAGCACTGAGAGATCTCCATTTTGTGAGACCCTTCAGGCTGGTCAAAGTGGGATGACAGTTGGTCACTCTAGCAGTCAATAATTATCCACTACGTTTCTTTTTATTCTTATGGCTTTTATTGAAAGTTTTTTGTTTTTGTTTTTGTTTTTGTTTTTTACCACAGTGCCAAAGACGAAATAAACAATAAATATTAATGATTTTCTTGGTTTCTATTTATGATACTGTTATTTTACTTTTAAATTCTCTAGTATCTTCTGCCCTTTCATCCTTTTTTATTAAATATTCCTTTCTGTTCTGTTCAGTCAAGACTTAGGTGATCCTATCTCAACCTCAAACATATCTTTTCTATTTCATCTCTTAACTAGTTAGAAACTTACACAGCAGCTAAAATCTCCCACACAAATCTGAGTAAAGAAACCCTTGAGGTCAAAGATTGTAGTGTAAATAAAAGTATTTTCCTTTACATATGATATAATTTATATGTGTTATATAATGTGAAGTCTCAATTAGAATAGGGAAAATGAAATTCAATGATTATTAGAATATTATTTGTGAAGTGTTCTGCTAATATTTTTCTTCCTATTAGTCAAAATTAGTTTTTTATTTTTTTTTCATAGCAAAGTAGTCTAACAATAGAGAAGAGTGTTTTTTAAAATACTAAATTAGGTGAAATCTATTCTTTTTGTTAAATTATCCTAATCTAAAACCAGGTGGCCTGATTAAAACTAGCCTTCTTTGCTGCCTCCTACTGTTTCAAGAAAAAGGACGCCTTAACACTTAGTTTCTCTTGCTGTCTTTTGTTTGGAGTATGTGTGGGGGTGTGTTATTTATGCAGGCGTAGCTCCTCATTATGGGAACTCGGAGAGCTTGATTGTGACTGTTTTTTAATGCAGCCTGCTGTGTTGTCCTTAAACTCTTGCTTTTCCTGAAATGCGCAACTTACCCCCAGCTCCTGGTTTAGCCATTGGTGTCATGTCTTCATGCTTCATCCTTGTGCCTCTGAAATTGTGTTCAAAAGAGTGTTTATGTTTAAAATTCATCCACAGTCTCACCACATTTAAAGATAACTGCAGAAGGTAAAACACTATTAATAGGAACAAATTTACTAGCATCTCTCTATGTGTCTTATGCATAAAGTAGTTTCTGGTTGCTGTGCCTATTGTGGTAGTCTATTCTACCTTCACCTCCCGCCCCACTGCCTCCCCATTTAACTAAAGCTCCTGCTGATATATTCAATATACTTTTTTTCTCTCTTTTTTTTTTTTTTTTTTTGAAATGGAGTCTGGCTCTGTTGCCCAGGCTGAAGTGCAGTGATGAGATCTTGGCTCATGGTAACCTCCACCTCCCACAGTTCAAGTGATTCTCCTGTCTCAGCTTCTGGAGTAGCTGGGACTACAGGTACATGCCACCAGATCTAGCTAATTTTTGTATTTTAGTAGAGGCAGAGTTTCACTTTGTTGGCCAGGCTGGTCTCGAACTCCTCACCTCAAGTGATCTGCCCACCTCATCCTCCCAAAGTGCTGGGATTAGAGACGTGAGCCACTGAGCCCAGCCTGATATGTTCAATTTAATAAATGAATGTGTTGAAAGATATAAAATGTGTTAATCCCTAAGTGCATGTAGCTGTGATGTTTAATATGGCTGATTCTAATAGAGTTTGTGACTTATGGGGAACACTATAAATGGGATATTATAAATATTTGTATTAAATAATATGAGACATTTCAACAGAAAACCGTGTGATCTATACTCTCCATCATTATTTTCTCTTCTGTGTACCAAATGACCAAGTAAAAGTAGTGAATTAAAATATGAGTAAGTCTATTTTCACAGTATTCATAATTTATTATAAACTTCTGTTTTTAAAAAGTAAGGAAAATGTTAACTTCTATTCATTTAACAAAGCAAATCAAATCAACACTGTTATCAACTAATGCCATTTGATTTGGGTTTGGTTTGGTCAGTCTCAGGGTGGCCAATCGTTTAAGTTTTCCTGGGACTGTCCCAATTTAAGCACTGAAAGTTTCACGTCCTGGAAAACACACACTCCTTTCAGTATTTACTGTTGACTTCCAGGTGACCCACTTAAGGGCTTCTTCAAGAAGGGCAGGCAAAAAGATTATCAAGACTCTTCAGAGCTTCAAAGCACTCTTCCCCAAAGCCATTAGATCAGGTCCAATTTTCTCAGCTTGATATTTCTAAGAACTGCTCTTCCTTTATTTCCAGGATTGAAGAAAAAGAAAATAAACTGGTTATATAGATACATATATATATGTATATATACACACATGTATATTTATATATACATATATACATGTATATATACATATACATACACTATATATATATATATCTTTAGAAGGATTCAGAAAAGAAGAAATGATGATTTCAGCCCAATATGTGACTGTAGATATAAATGCCAGTCACAGAATTGACATGTGATGCTTTTAACTTCTGTGCTTTAGGATTTTCCGGTTTGAGTTGTTTATGGGCATGTGATTTTGGTGGAATTTCTTCCCCTTTCCTCTGTTCCTTGCTCCTTCTTTTGCTCTGTGAGCATAGGAACATAGCTGCCAGGCTAGCAAGGGCTGGAGGTTAGTAATATCAAGCAGTGGGCTTTCAAGTTAGTTTGCACCTTGGTTTTGAAGTGTTTACTCAGGTCTCAGATACACAGGAGACTGTGTAATCATTCTTGTGGCATTCTTGTGGCATCTACACACAGCACATGAGTTATTTTTTTTTTTTTTTGAGACGGAGTCTCGCTCTGCCGCCCAGGCTGGAGTGCAGTGGCCGGATCTCAGCTCACTGCAAGTTCCGCCTCCTGGGTTCACGCCATTCTCCTGCCTCAGCCTCCAGAGTAGCTGGGACTACAGGCGCCCGCCACCTCGCCCGGCTAGTTTTTTGTATTTTTTAGTAGAGACGGGGTTTCACCGTGTTAGCCAGGATGGTCTCGATCTCCTGACCTCGTGATCCGCCCGTCTCGGCCTCCCAAAGTGCTGGGATGACAGGCTTGAGCCACCGCGCCTGGCCTATGAGTTATTCTTAAAATGAACACAGGCTCCTGCGAGGTGAGTCCTAGTCTTTTTAATCTCCTGCAGGCTAAACCTTGGTATTTCCTTCAAATTACACCAAAACCAAAATAATGGGCAATATTGTCCCTGAATGTTCAAATTAGGCTGAGAACACAGAGCTAAAGGCTATCAAAAGAAAGTGTCCCGGCCAGGTATGGTGGCTCACGCCTGTAATCCCAGCACTTTGGGACTTTGGGAGGCAAAGGCGGGCGATCACGAGGTCAGGAGATCAAGACTATCCTGGCTAACACGGTGAAACCCCGTCTCTACTAAAAATACAGAAACAAAATTAGCCGGGCGTGGTGGCGGGTGCCTGTAGTCCCAGCTACTTGGGAGGCTGAGGCAGGAGAATGGCGTGAACCCGGGAGGCGGAGCTTGCAGTGAGCAGAGATCGTGCCACTGCACTCCAGCCTGGGTGACAGAGCCAGACTCCGTCTCAAAAACAAAGCAAAACAAAATGAAAGTGTCCTAAAAGAAGTGGTGGTACCTGTGGGGCGTGTTAGGTGTCAGATTGTTTCTGCTAAGGTTATTTTACTTAGCCTCCTCCCAAAGCCCTCCCCCTGTTCTCCTTGCTGAATGGTTTTTGACTATCACATCCTTGGAAAGGCCAAACCACTACTAACTCTCCTGACCCTCTGCCTTATCCTCATATCCTTAAAGATGTGACTTAAAAGAGAAAAAATTATGTTGTTAATTTCATCAACTAGGACAAAGGGAAAAATATTCATTTTGATGCAGGAAGTTAATGGGAGATGGGAGGTAGCTCCGGTTACAATTCCCGTAATACATTAATGTACATTTAATATGCCACATTGATTTGTGACCTCAAGTTAAATAACTACATATGTTTGTAGCATAATTCTTTTCATAATCGTGTAGCCTCAATGGGATAACATTTGTATTAGTTTCCATAATCGAAAATGTCAAATGCCTGTTTCCACCTTCCAAGTATTTTGGTTTTAGGTAGCAAAGACAATTCTTTCAATGCATATCTGTTCTCATTAAGTTCTGATTGTTTTATAAAGAAATAAAGTATTTTCCCATTTTTCTGCTCTGTGGAAGTCACCTTCAGAATAAGGGTAGGGGTGACTGTTCTTGTCAATTTTTAAGTAACTGGCTTGCAAAGGTGATTCCCTACAGAGTTATTTTCTGCATAGTTTCCCTCTGGGTACAGAATGTGGGAAAGCAGATGCAATGCATTTTAGAGTAGTCATTTGCTCTAATAATTAGCATCATAGTGCAGTGTATGGGCTGGCTTCCTGTTGAGGTCTAGATTTCTACATATAATGTAGGTTTTTCTATTTTGTCCTACTATATTAATTTCATGGGAGTTGCTCTTTATTAGAGCAAACATCTGTAACATTTATTCTTTAATTTTTTTTTTTTTTTTTTTTTTTTTTTGCTCTGTCACCCAGGCTGGAGTACAGTGGTGCGATCTTAGCTCATTGTAACCTCTGCCTCCAAGGTTCAAGCAATTCTCCTGCCTCAGCCTCCCAAGTAGCTGGGATTATAGGTGTGTGCCACCACACCTGGCTAATTTTTTGTATTTTTAGTAGAGATGGGGTTTCACCATGTTGAGCAGGCTGTTCGTGAACTCCTGACCTCGGGTGGTTCACCTGCCTCAGCCTCCCAAAGTTCTGGGATTACAGGCCTGAGCCACCATGCCAAACCATCTGTAACGTTTATAGAGCACTGCTCTTTTTCTTATCATGGAAAGTTATTCCAATATCTATTCATTCTATACACATTTATTAAGCATCTACTGTGTGCCAGTGTTAAAGAGGTGAAAGTATAACCTTGGCCCTCAGACTGACTTTATGCTGAAAGATGGATGCTCAGTAATAACTCGTGTCTTAAGATGTGGCCGAGCAAACTTTGGAGGTAAAAGACCTTATGGAGCTTTTATTTATTATTTAAAAATGGTCACATAGATTTCAGATAAACAATCTGAGTATGGCTAAATTATTTTTCTGAGGTAAACATAGGAGGCAAGAGATTAAAAGGGTAGGAGAAACATTAATTAGGCTATGCTCTTATCAAGTGGTGTGACCTTAGCAAATTTACCTAATCTTTTTGAACCTCAGTGTCCTCGTTTATAAAATGGAGGCATAACTTGTTATGAGGATTAAGATAATGTGTGAAAAATCTGTGCAATAGTCGTTGCTTAATGAATGGTAGTGATTTTCACATGTCTTTGGACTATTGTAGAATATAGAAAAGAATATCATGCAAACCCTAGTCCTTTAAATATGAATGAGGAAGAGGAATCACCTGTGTATATGTGATTAAAGTTGATAGCTATGATGAAGGCAGGGTAGTTTTTCTCTGAAGGGTAATTCAAGTACAGAGATATTACTTTGAAGAAGTAATATGTTAAATGAAATCATTGGGGCTGAAAGTGTTAACATTCTGGGAAAGGAGCCATTTACTCTCTTCACCTCTAAGACAAACCATAATGCACACATGTATTTAATAAACTGTGGTAGCTAGAGCTGTTTTACTGGGGCATCAGTAAGCTATCCTCAACCCTCTTTTCTTTTCTTCCAGCTTTTCACTTCCAACCCCCTAAGTTTTATCAGAATTAGTTAATGCTGAGTCCAGCTGACTTCATTGTTTGTTATAAATAGAATGCTTTCTTACCTCCTCTGTCCCTGACCAAACAATTGATTAAAAAGTTTGTCTGCTGGGCGTGGTGGCTCATGCTTGTAATTCCAGCAATTTGGGAGGCCAAGGTGGGCGGATCATTTGAGGTCAGGAATTTGAGACCAGCCTGGTCAACATGGTGACACTCCGTCTCTACAAAAAATACAAAAATTAGCCCAGTGTGGTGGT
>NW_012116265.1:14360879-14364149 GCF_000951035.1 Colobus angolensis palliatus | reverse complement strand
GTGAGCCACCGCACTCGACAAGAATTGTCTTTTTTTGGTATTTCCCAGAGCAGTATGGCTCATTTAGATTGAAATATCTGTCAGAAACTATATACCAGTTCCACTGATCTCAACATTAAAACATCTCCACATATTCTTCCTCATCCTTCTTCCGGCTCATAGCTGTAATTAGTGTTATGCTCCATGGTGGGGCAGAAGACCAGCTGAACAAATAGCCATGTACCTAGGAACAGTTCCAGACAGCTAAAAGAGCTTCTTCCTCACTTGCCACTGTCTCAAATGGTATCTGGTATCTACAGTTCCTCCTTCTACTTTCTTAAAACAAATCCAAATGGAAAAGAGAATCTGAAGACAAATTAGTCCTTTAAAAATTATCATTGTATTTGATTTCAAAGAAGTATTTGGTATAGCACCAATCCAAACAGATTGGAAGAATGATATTTTCATTCCAACTCCTGCATAGAATATCTTTGTGCTTTTCAATTGCTTTAGGGAGCTTGCAACAATCGAATCCTGTTAAATCTGAAACCATTTTGAACTCTTCCTTGCCCATAGTGTGATAAGAAATTTATACCTGGCCCAGGTTTATCTCTGTTGATAATGGGCTTCATGGCTATAGGGACATGTTGATATGGTGAGCTAGCATCTATCATTTTGACACCTACTCTTTAGTAGATATAGAGAATAATGGGTGCTTGGAGTAAAGTGCTGGAGAAGAGTGTCAGCAGTCAGTATGTATGAACCTGGTGGTGGATGTCTCTGTGTTTGTGCTGTGGCCATATCTGTATTGCTATCATTCTTTCTTCCACTTCTCATTTCTTTTCATTTTCCTTCAACAGTCTTTCATTTGTTGCTTCAATTCACTCCATTTCTCCCCAGTTCTTCTTTTTTCTGTCTTTTATAATTCCAGATAAAATTATGACATGCCTTAAAATATCCTCATTTAATTATGACATGCCTTAAAATATCCTCATTTTTTGTTCTTGATTGCTTTCAATGATTCTAATGACTCCATTGGAAGTCTGGTGATTAGGCCCTGAGGGGCAGCAGTAATGGAAACCTTGTGTTCACCCTTCATGAGGGTGATACAAAAATGTTATTACATTACTTACACCTCTTTCTGTAAGTTTGTTTTTTATTCATTCACTTCCAAGTATGGGATGCTTCCCATGTGCTGGAGAGTTAGCTCATTGCTAACTCAAAGGCAAGTAATTTCATGTTTTGCTCTTTATAAGAGAGGAGTCTGTCATTCAAGGATGCAAAGGACTATGAAATCAGTCACAAATGGAGGAAATAAAAGGCAATAAGCTTACATTAAACCAAATGAAACAAAAATTAATACTTAGGCAGTCTCTTTGCAAATACATAATAATACTCTATTTTTCAATGAATCAATTAGGTAAAAATGAAACAGAAAATAAATGCAAAGAGAGCCCTCAAAAATATATCACTTTTACATATGTTTGTAATAGAAGTTGAACATCTCATTAGAATAATGTGTTTTATTTTACATTTATTTTTGCTTCCTAGAATTCATAAATCTGCACGTGGTACGTAGGGGTTCTTTAGCTATTCATAATGCAACTTGCTTAGGTTAATTAGTAGAGACCCTTTCCCTTCACAGCTGGATATGAGTGCCCCTACTTACTATTCAAAAACCCCCAAACCCAGTACTCTTATATATCATGGTGCCTAGAAGAGATTGCATTTTTCAGTGACCTTCAATATTATACATTTTATTATAAATAAAGTCTCAAACAGGCTTTATTTGTCAGATTCTCTTTTGGTTTCTTCTCCTAAAACATTAGCTTAATAGTTATTATATAAAAAGCAAATGATTAGAATATCACATTTCGGGTGGTGGTGTTTAGTTTGTGGGTTCCTTCGTGTGACCGGGGTTGAACTGGGTGGTAGAGAATTCTGAATTCTGTAGAACAGAATGATTGCTTTCTCGGTTTGAATTTCTTGGCATCTGGCAGTGACAGCACTGCAGACGGAGAGCAGAAAATGGACAGTAGCGAAAAGTGCAACATTTCTACTTGGTCCAACTGCCTTTGAAGGATGCTGTGATGTTTCATCTTTTATTTCTTACCCCAAACATATTTATCTGCTGAGTCATTAAATAGGACAAGTGTTATTTCTTTCTTTGTATTTGCCATCTCACCACAGAAGAGTTTTATTAAACCATCTTGAATCGATATTGTTTTGGCACAAATTGCACTAATAACTTTAATATATAGTTTTGTTTTTTTAAGGTGCCTTCAAAATCTCATACATATAATGTATGTTAAAATTGATATTTCCATGAAAGATGTTAAGGTCAGACCACTTTCTGATTGCCGAGATAAAGTTGATAGTTAATAAGTATTTATTAAACATCTGTTATATGACTAGCACTATGCTAGGGTTTAATGAAAATGATTCAAGATGAGCCATGCAAGGACCCTTCTCTTCAGCACCTCTGTGTGTAAAACATAAATAGAATGCTATGGCTAACACTGAAAGGGTTCAGTCCAGGGTACTTGGGATAAAAATCGGAGCACTGATACATTACTTGTCATGTACTCATTTTTTTTTAAATTTAAAATTTTTAATTATGGGTACATAATAAGTACATATGTATGGTATACATGTGATATTTTGATACAGGCAAATAATGTGAAATATCACATCAAGATAATTGGAGTATTCAATACCTCAAGGATTTATTGTTTCTTTGTGTTAGGAACATTCCAATTCCACTTTTTTCATTTTTTTTAAATATGCAAAACATAATTGCTGACTGTAGTCACCCTGTTGTGCTATCAAATACTAGATCTTATTCATTCTATCTATGGTTTTGCACCCACTAACTGTCTCTACCTTTCCCTTCCCTCCCCAGTACCCTTCCCAGCCTCTAGTAATTATCATTCTACTCTCTATCTTCATGAGTTCAATTGTTTTCATTCTTGGCTCCCATATAAAAGTGAGAACATTCCATGCACTTCTTATTTAGACTCTTCTCCTCTTTCTCTGTCTTCTGTGTTTCCATAGCTCACTAATTTTGGGCATCTCTTTTCATTTACAGTAGCTTGCTGCTCTTCATTCATTGATTATTACAATATATAATTCTACCAAGAAGCCCAAAGAACTATAGTGTTTCTGTGTCACTATTCTCAGATCAGAAAGAAAGCATGTGCTTGTCACAGGGAAGGCGTTTGAATGAATGTATGCATTTTCTGGACAGCACTCTCCAACATAGATTCGATGAGAGTCACATGGGTAATTTTA
>NW_012116265.1:14338534-14359634 GCF_000951035.1 Colobus angolensis palliatus | reverse complement strand
CTATTTTTAAAATTCCCCAGTTTAGGAATTGAAGTGACTGCATACTAAACTTGGCCAAATTTCATGTGGCTATGGAATGACAATATATGAAAAGTTGGTTGTAAAAACAAGAGGATTGGGGCAGACCATTTTATGGATCCCTTCCTTCTTAGTCTCTGAAATGAACTAATATTGATTCTACAACCACTTATTAAGTGCCGACTCTTTGCCATGGTTGATGCTAAGTGTTGAGGCTAGAAATGTACATGAATTATATTTTAATAAGCACAGAAAGAAAACTTGCCTTCCTAATTTTTACTTTAAATGACTTTATCTCATTTTTTAAGTGCCATAATTGTTCAAAGCATGCTGTTCTGAGTTCAGTGTTTCTTGGCTCATCCTCAGTCAGTACTCTGCATAGCATCTTTGAATTCCTTACTCATCAAAGGGTAATGAGTTAATTTGTGTACTCTACCTCTGCCACCTTTTGAGCTGTGTTCTTGACCATTCCCTGTACATTTGCATGTCTGCCAGAAGATGTACAAGGAAAACAAAAGTAGCAAAAACCTTATAACTTCCCTTCTAGACATCAGTCACCATCAGAGTTTGGTCTGGAAACAGAAAAGCTTATTTAAAACAAAATTGGTACTCTGTGAATATTTCACCCATTTGTTCCATTTAATCCCCATTAGTGAATTTGCTTAGATTAATTTTTTGTGGATTCCATTTCCAAGAATGAAAGAAAATAATTGCATCAAAAGGCCACTGAATTCAGCCAAATTCTCTGGCAGGAAACTTATTCTATTCAGTCACATTCAAACTATGAGGTATGAAAAATACCTTTCAGCACTGGAAAATACAACAATGGAGTTGGAAAATCAATCATGTGATAAATAAGCAAAAAAATGTGCAAGCAGAGGAAAGAAAAGTTGTTTTGAAAATGGTATTTCAATAAAAGTTATAGTGATGATGAACTAGTGTGATGATGTAGGAAGTTCCAAAACTAGGTAGAGGGTATAATCAAAGGTGGATACAAGCCTGGAGGGAAGGACAGGCCAATCAGGAAGAGGTGGGCTTGTAGGTAAAGCAAGTGGAGGCTTTAGAAGTAGAGTATTTGATGAATTCTTCAGTCCATTCTACTTTGGCTTCTATGTCAAGGAGGATGACAGATATTCATTGTGTAGTTTTATAGGAAAGGCGATTGGTAGTGACTTCAATGTTATGAAGAACTTGGCCAAGTTCATAAAATGTCCATGGTATATAACATATCTTTTATGGTGAGTGAGCCGTGGAATTAGGTACTTAGAAAAGTCGATTGAAACACATTCACAGAAAGGCAAAGGTTTGATGACCTGATGGGCTGAATGAGACTGAGACACTGAGAAATTTTGATTGTACAAGTTTTTCCTAATATCCCACTTAAATCCTGTAGCGGTGTGGGCCCATTTATTCTTTTTTATGTTCAGTTTCCCCGTCTCATGGTAAAATCACAGACAGATGTTACCCCTCAATTTTCTCTTTTTCAATTATTTCTGATCCTTCTCACTTTAATCAGTTTACTCAATAGTCTCTGCACTAGTGTAATTTCTCCAGCCTTTTGAAAAATGTAGACGCTTGAGCCAGGCAAAACCACTTCAGTAGGAACATGACTAATCTTGAAGACATAGAGCAAGGCTGATAATGTACGCCAGGGACTGTCAGTTGAGAAATAATGATACTGCATTGCCGACTCACAGTCAGCTCATGGGTCACTATGCTGCCCCCATTCTGTTGAGATTTCAGTATACTTTCTGTATATGGAGTTTATGTATTGGTATACATCCAGAAAGTTTCTTGGGCTCATTGACCTTCACATATTGTTTGGCTAATTTACTTATCTTGGTATTAATCAGACAGAAAAGACAAACATGAAGTAAGGAAAGTCGGCCTTTGCTGTTCTCTCTTGAACTTGTCTTCATTTCCATCCCCATCATTTAGTAACAAAGATCAGACCCAATTTACTGAGTTACTGTAAGCCAAACACTGTGTAAGCACTTTCTACACATTATTGCATTTAATTCTCAAAAGAATGAGATAACTATTATAATCTCTGTTTTATAGAAGAACCAGCTAAGGTTTATGTTTTTTTTGTTGTTGTTGTTGTTGTTGTTTTGAGACGGAGGTTTGCTCTTATTGCCCAGGTTGGAGTGCAGTGGCACCATCTTGGCTTACCGCAATCTCCGCCTCCCAGGTTTAAGTGATTCTCCTGCCTCAGCCTCCCGAGTAGCTGGAATTACAGGCATGCACTACCATACCCGGCTAATTTTGTATTTTTAGTAGAGACAGGGTTTCTCCATGTTGGTCAGGCTGGTCTCAAACTCCCAACCTCAGGGGATCTGCGCGCCTCAACCTCCCAAAGTGCTGGGATTACAGGTGTGAGCCACCACGCCTGGCCAAGCTTATGTTAAATAACTCGATCAGAAGCTATGGTGGGACTTTTGACTCCGAAATGGTTGCTTTTACTACCTCAACTGACTGTGAGCTTGGGACTACCTCTGACTTTCATTAGAAACACAAGTGAATCTTTTTCTAATAAACTTTCATCCTCTTTTCAATAAAAAATATTTCCCACAAGGTGACTTAAATTCATTCACAATTATGTATAAATTACTGATAAGAACAGTTAACTTGTATTAAGAGTCTAATATGTGCTAAGCCTTATGCCAGATACTTTACAAGCATTATCTTAAACCTTTAACAATTTTGCAACAATGTTTACTCTATTTTATAGACCCAAAACCCAAGACTCTGAAAACCTAAATATCATCCTCATAGTTGTACAGGGAAGCAGAAATTGTATCTGCTAATGAGACTTAGTGCCATTTCTCTCATATTGTGTGAGAAAAATGACAATGCTCAATAAATGTTGTTCTAACTGGTCCAGGTATCAGGCAGTAGAAAAAGAATATGGCAGATCAGGTGGATTTTGCTGTCAGCTCTGAAGACACTCAGCTGGTGGCTACGTAATCCATCTTCTCCTGAAGCTTGCAATGTCCACATTTTTTTCTACCCTTTAGTCATGTGTTTATAAGGAATAAATTACCAAAATACACCATACCTTTTAAAATACAGAATAAAAGCTCATAGAGAGTTAGGGTGACAGACCATATGATTCAGCCTTCTGCCATCTGGCAGATAGTAGGCTAGTTTAGGTGGGTATCTAGGGATAGATACTTGCATATTTTATATATATATATATATATATATATATATTGAATCCAGGACTGGTCCTACTAACATGCTTGGTTATCACTTATTTAAGTGACCATCAAACCAGTTTTATATCTGATAAGTTCAATCCAAATAAAATCAATGTCTTTTTTTTTTTTTTTGAAAAACGGTTTAAAAAATGGCATCTGAATCCTTCCCGGATTTTAGCTGTGTCTAGTGTGGAAGGAAACCCACTCACTTGGTTTTATCAGGTTTGATATTTAATAGATCAAAGTAGTAAAACAAGGTCCTCACTTCACAGGCATGGTGATTCTCTATGAATGCCGTAAGATCTATCAATGATCAGTATGGATCATTGGATGGCAGTGAAAGTATACATTTGTGGGGAAAATTCTTATGCACCTTCATAGTAATGATAGTGCTCATTTATTTGGAGGATAATTAAAACACAAAATACCCAACGATGCTGTTTTTATTGTAGGTATATGTTAATTCCTCTAGAGATAGACAAGACACTAAATTCATGGAACTTTAAGTGATATGTTCCACAAAGGAAACTCTTTAAAATAATATAGAAAAATAAATAAGTAAAAGTCAACCAAAATGACAACATTTAAAATCAGTCTGCCAAATATCTTTTCTCACTTTACTTCATTTGTTGAACAATTTATATGCTGATATAGATGGCCATTTTAGCAGTGTATACAAAGCATTTATATCCACACATGCACATTTAATCAAACCTGCTTGTCTGCGTACGCATACTTAAGACAGAGAGAGAGAGTGTGAGAGAGAATCAACTCATCATAATTGTAAAGGTGAAGAAAATGGATTCCTTAAGATTAACACACACCATATTAAACTGAGAATTTGTATTCTGAAAGAAAGATTCAGAAAGTCTTCTAAAGCATTCTCAAAGATTGATTAGAAAGATAAATTTCGGCACACGGGGCCTCTGTTCTTGTAACTTTCGCCTTGGTAACTTATCCTTCTGTACAATACATTTCGTCATGATACTTTCTTTCTTCCCTGATAGAATAAAAATAATTTCCAAGGTTAGATTCTATCTTGCAAGAACTTTTCCCCAAGGAGGTGCATGCATCTTCTTAATTTATTATATCATATAATAATCCCTCATAGGAAAACTAAAGGCAAATTAAAGCCACATAGAGATAATGCCTGACTGTGCTTTAGACAGTTGTCTACCACTGACTCTTTATAAAAAGAGCAGAGATATCCCTTTCTTGATTGTCCATTTTCTTGATCATACAATGTGATATTTTAAGTTCTATGCTGGCTTTGATGCTTTTGTTAGTCAAGGTGCATGTGTGAATGTGCGAATGCGTGAATTGGATATGTGAATGATTTTAATATTAGCTTAAATAAAACATTATTGGGAAGATAAATTTTTGAAATTCCCGTTTTCTTCTTCCACTTCCCCTACCCCCAAAGAAACTTGACATACTCGTTTCAAACAAAGTGTATACTGCTATTTTACTATTTTTTATTTTTATCATGCATATCACAGCCCCTTCAGTAGTAGGTACCATTGAGCATTAACTATAGCTTAATTCTAGAAAAAAAATATTGGGGGGATACCCATTAAGATATCACCCCTGACAAATATAAAAAGAGACCTGAGTTTCCTTCATTTGAAATAAATAAACTGTCTTCATTTCCTAATTCTATGAATCTGATGCTTCTTATCAACAAGCAAAATTACTGTCAACAAATCCAAAACCATCTACTGATGAATGAGGTGTTTAGGCTGAATTCTGATATGGCATGCTCATTGTCATATACAGAAATACCTACACTCTTTTAAATATAGTTGTTATTGCTGTGACTTGCACCTACTAAACAAATGCAAAAATTCTTACCATTCAAGAAATACCAGTGAAGTGTATATTATTGCCCTCATTACACAAAATGCTCATGGAAAACACTCTATCAATTCCAATTATGTTCTGGGGGAAAAAAAGGAAACTGAATAAAAAGCAATCTCAGAATATTTGACTGGGCTGGTTGGTTATAGCTGCTGAACAATATGTAATCGTAAGAAGTGTGGCAAAATGATAAAAATAAACTCATTATTGGTTAAAGAAATGAAAACATGGCAATAAAAGATTCCAGAAAGCGATTTAGCTTTCTACATTACTTCTTCATTACTTGATTATTTTGCTGTTTCATTTCTATTTACATACCAAGTTGATTCTTTTGCATCTGGATTTTGCACAATTCTTTCAATAATATACGGTTCAGTGGCTATAATTACAGGATTGTTAAAGTTCACATTTTACTATTCGTCTTGTTATCTCTAGTAATGGAAGGTTGGAATAAATGCGCATAATTACATGGTTGGTCTTAAATTATTTTTATATTGCTCTTGCCAGGATACACTTAAAAAGCAGTATTTATTCTGTAACATTTATTTTTGGTGGTAGTGGTTTTAGCAAAATAAAAGTAATAAATACATAAATGGACTGGTCCCATGAGCTTACTATCTATGGTTTTTTCATATTAATTCTAACCCATTCATCTCTCTGAGCCTGCTGGGGGCAGGGGGTGCTTAGAGTCTACAGAAGAAAAGCATCATGTTTCAGAACTCTGATAACAGGAAAATTTCCCTCATGAGGTACTCATCATTTGATCTGTTCTATCTATTTGTAGCAGACTAACTCAGTAACATACAGATGTGTGGACCAACTTACTAAATAAGGTGTCAAATAAGTTTGATTTCATTCTAAAGCAATGCCATGTCATGAAAGTAAAGTGAATTTTTTTGTTTGTGTTATACTGGAAATAGTCTTATAGTACCATATTTATGGCACTCAAAACATTTTATAAAAATCTTAGCATTATCAACTAAAAGTTAAATCCTCACCTCCCCTAATTAACAGAGAACTCCCTGTTGGCCAAAGGGACCTCAGAAAAGCCTGAAAAACTGAGTTCCTGGCCAGTGAGGGAAGGGAGGTCAGAAGCACCTCATTATATGCCCTCTCTGTTAGAGTTTAGGCACAACTGGCCAGCATTAACATTAAAATAGAGATCATAAGATTAATGAAAGGGACTCATTGTGACATTAAGGTACCACCTTCTAAATAAGACCTAAGGCCATGCAAAGCAAGGGTTAAGGCATGCTCTGCAAACCATAAAATCTTGTGTTTTTAGATTAATCCTGCATAATGTGGCTTACTTTCCAAACTGACTCTGGTATACCCTCACATGGCAGATAGCAGACCCCTTATCTTGACTTAAGCATAGCTTTGTGTTGACTTCAAGTCTTTAGACAAATCTTAACTCTTTAAATCAATTGCCAACTAAAGAATCTCTAAAACTCACCCATGACTTGTAAGCCCATGCTTCAAGATGTCCCACCTTTACAGGCCAAACCAATGTATACTTTTCATGTACTGATTTATAATTTTACCTACAATTCCTATCTCCCTGAAATGCATAAAACCAAACTGTAACCTGATTACTTTGGTCCCACTTATGAAGGCTTCTTGGGTCTATGTTTTCTTGGGCTGCACCATTCATACTGGCTCAGAATAAACCTCTTTAAAACATTTTACAGAGGCCGATTTTTCCATGAACAGCAGCATCCAAAAAATCCACAGGATACATGTATCAGATATTTATTAAGCACTTACGAGATGCCAGGCATTGGGTTATATACAAAAAACAGTGTTATCAGACATCCACATAGTGCTCCCAATTCAAAAATGGATGTGTGCTCATTTTACCTTTATGGAGGTCCAGAGATTTAAATTACTTGCCTAGTCACTCAGCGAGTCAGGAGAAGAGGGTTTAAAACCTGATTCTTCCAGTTACATAGTCATTTAATGTTCTTGGACTTACCTGTACTTTTGAGTTTTTGTGTGTTTTTTCTTTTTTTTTTTTCCTTAAACACAGAACTACACCCCCGCCTCCAACCCCCACCCCCCCACACACATACACCTTTTTTTCATAGAACAAAATTTGGAATAAATGGCCTTTAAATGAATGCATTGTTTTCACTCTGCAGGGAAATGACATAGAGAAAATAAGGAACGGATTGTACATGCTCAGGCACTGTCTGGGGCACTCCTGCTGAAGTCTCAGGAGTGTCTTCGGTTTGTTGTATGAGACCTAAGAGTTAAAAAGCAGAGTGCCTTCAGGAGGAACACGTGTCTCTTTCCGCAGCGGGACATGCACTTGCTACACATCAGTGGGCATGCCGTCAGTGCCTGGCAGCTCATCTTTCTCTTTAGGGCGGCTGTGTTGTTCTTCCGATGAATGGCTTGCCCTGGAGAAAAATACTGCTTAAATATTAAGATGAGATTAGTTTTCACACAGCCCCATTTTAACCACTAAATTTAAATCCCTCAGCAATCTACTTCCCAACCTTCCCTAGGCATAATATTCAGTTTAATAAATGGTTTGTATGCCATTATTTCTCATCAATATGTAAAAACTAAAAGGAATTTTAAAAATCCATACATCTTGGTTAAGAGATGAAATTTGACCTGATGAGAAGAGATTTTTCTTAGAAATGTTTCTAATTCCTCATCAAGGCATTCTATTTCAAAATGTAGGAGCATAGTTGAAAGAAGAAATCTGTAGAAAATAATGTATGAGCATGGTTGAAAGAAGAAATCTTTAGAAAGTAATGTAGTATTTGTAGGCTGGGCGCGGTGGCTCAAGCCTGTAATCCCAGCACTTTGGGAGGCCGAGATGGGCGGATCACGAGGTCAGGAGATCGAGACCATCCTGGCTAACACGGTGAAACCCCAAATCTACTAAAAATACAAAAAACTAGCTGGGCGAGGTGGCGGGCGCCTGTCGTCCCAGCTACTCCGGAGGCTGAGGCAGGAGAATGGTGTAAACCCGGGAGGCGGAGCTTGCAGTGAGCTGAGATCTGGCCACTGCACTCCAGTCCGCGAGAGAGATATATCTCTCTCACAAATATTGTTTTAGTCATCATCATATACATGTGTGTATATGTATATATACCTGGTATATATGTGTATATATACATGATATATATGAGTATATATACGTGTGTGTATATATATACACAATTCCTCTATAAATTGTCACTTCCTTGACCCATTACCTCCCCAATGTATCATGTGAATATCAAACAAATGAATGTTTTGTTGGTACAATTGGATTCATTCACACGGAAATGTGGAATCTATTTCTTCCTTCAAATCCTCATCCTCCAATTAATTAGCTGAAAAACTGACTGCATCTCTGATTCTCTAAGAAGCGCAGAAGAGAAAGAAATGGGAAATAAGCTAGTAGCTCATTACATGAATTCAAACAGTTCCCTTTGAAGGGAGACTTGTTCCTGGCATAGATGATGTCACTGATGAGATTGCAAAGGTAGGCATTGTATAAAGATGAGATCCTTTTTAATTTTGTTTTCAAAACTATCAAGCTAAAATTTTTAGAATTGAAATTTCAGTTAACATGACCCGTGTATTAGATAAAATGTCTCTTTAAAGGCTGGGAACTCTCCAAGGTGTGGTGTGTTTCCTGTTTGCTGTGTATATGATTGTGATGCATATGGATAGAAGTTTCTGAAGTGTTTCCTCCTAAGCACTATTGCCAGTCAGATTTACACCCAAGTAGCAAAGATGTTAATGCCATCCTATTAATCTAACATGTTGCTTTTGTGGATTACAAGTACTCAGACTCTACCTTTTAGTTCTAGTTATTTTAAATCTTTAATACTGAGCTATCAAATTTTCTTTTATGATACAAAGCTGTTAAGTAGAAGATACTTGAATATTCCATTGACTGACTGATAAGTGTTTATTAGGCACTTACTCTGTGCCCAACACAATGACAAACATTCTTAGCAATAGCATGAAAGTTTAACACAGGATTCCTGGCTTCCAGAAGTATGATGTTTACTTAAGAGATAGGAACACGTGTGAAAAAGTTAAGCTTCATGTAATATCTTGCGATCCTGAGTTTAGTATTCTGGTGGTGGAGTTTCTTATCGACAAATTTTTCACAGAAGATATTGAGCGCAACTTTTCATTATAGAAGCAATTGCATGAAGAAGAAATTTGAGAAAGTACAACCCCTGGTAATGATTGGAGCCTCTGAAACTTTTGGAATGTCAATATTCATAGCATGACAATTTTTTATTTCCAGTTTGAGGTACTGATGTGGTAGGAGTTGTGGAGTAGTGTTGTTTTTGAGTTATCTGCTGTTTAGGAGCCTGTATTAAAAGAAATATGTCGGCTGTGTGTAGTGGCTCACGCCTGTAATCTTGGCACTTTGGGAGGCCGAGGCAGGCAGATCACCTGAGGTTAGAAGTTCAAGACCAGCTGACCAACATGATGAAACCCATCACTACTAAAAATACACAAAAAAATTAGCTGGACATGGTGGCGTGTGCCTGTAATCCCAGCTACTCAGGAGGCTGAGGCAGGAGAATCACTTGAACCCAGGGGCAGAGGTTGCAGTGAGCCAAGATCGCGCCACCGCACTCCAGCCTGGGCGACAGAGCTAGATTCCATCTCAAAAAAAAAAGAAATATGTCTCAGTAGTGCAGTTATCCTTCTGTAGGTTTGTATTAGTGTTCAGCAAGTATCTGGTAAATTAATGAATGAACAAGAGAATAGTTTATATGAAGCAAAAATTCATAGCAAAGAAGTGGGGCATTGTAAAGAACAGCTGGGATATCAGTTATACAGGTTGAAATGTGGCATTGGTACAATGACATATCAGTTATACTCTTATAAGTTGTCCTTGACTGGGTGCTTGATAGAAGTTGGCTTTCTGACCAAAAAAGGTTAAACACTTGTCATGGCCTCGGGCTAATAACCTCTTCTAATATGCAATTCTGGTTTTCTCATTCAGAGAGTAAACCAGATGCCCCATGATGTGCCCACTGTTCTTTTGCTAATGTGTTCATCCTCAGTGCCTTCATTACCAGTTTCTTTCATTTGACATGCAGAGATCTTTTTTCTTGGCTCATCCCAGAGAAGAAGTGGCTGGGCAAGTGTTCTCCTGAGAAAATGTTGATGACTCTGGCACACAGAACGCATACAATTTGCTGCTTCCTCACATTCACACTGATGTTGGCTAAGGTGCCCAGAGAGAAACTCTGAGCCCTGACTGCATCCAAAACCACTCATCAGGGATGACCACCATGTGATCCCTCCTACTGGGTGCCTGATTAAAACTGAGTGTCAGAGAAGAGACTGGTGGATTTGTCATTGACTTTCTTGTTTAGATGTAAGAGCATCATCACTGGGAGAAGGAAATGTGAATTGTGAAAATAAATAGTGCAGATAGAAGAGTTGGAAGTACAGAGGAGTAGTCTAGAGGCTTTATATGGAGCTCTGTTATGGTGTATACCATGGTATGTTAAGTTAGTTTACATGTCACTTTCCCCTTTAGACTGTGAACTTTAGCAAATCAGAGATCATGTCTGATTATCTTTATTCCAAGTACCTCGAAAAGGTAATTCTAGCATTGAGCTTAATAGCATTTAACCATTTTTATTCATTTATTTTTTGAATGAATGGATAATGATTCAAATTTTGGTTTTTATCTTGATTATGGAGCTTAACTCATTGTGAGCCCATTGAGATCCTGAAATATTTGCTGAATGAGAGAATAAATGAACAGATTAAAAAAAAAAAAACCTGAAGAGCTAAGCTTAAGTCACTATTTAGGCTTTGAAGTTGATCCATGTGGTCTTTTGTTTTGGATTGATTGTAGAGACCAAAGAAGTACTTCCTACATTGTGTTATCTTTCTGCTCGGCTCACTGTGGGTGATAGGTAGCCTATCTCCACTTTCTCAATTTTCAGCCACTGGTGTTCAACTGCAGTCTTTCTTTAAACATGTACTTCCTTCTTTCAAAATTTTCCTAAAAGCTAGAAGTTTTGTTGTGTTTTTTTTCCCCCCAGGAAAAAATTTTTTAACTTACTGGAGAGTAATTTCTTTTCTTAAAGTTATCTCTGAGCTGAGTATACTGTATAGTCCCTATGATGATTTTGATAAATCTTTAAACATAAGGTGGTCATTGTGTGTGACGGTGTTTTCTGTTTAGTGAAGACAAATGGTGGGATGAGTCTCCTGCTAGGATGTGCAGAAGTGTGAGCATTAGTCTCAAAGTACGTTCCATAAAGTGTTGGTGCCAGGTGAGTGTTGAGGTTGAATGCTTCTGTGAGGCCTGTTTTCCTGGGGTTCTGCCCATGTTCATATGACAGCTGCTTCCACAATAACATGGCAGGTGCATGGCTCAGGATCTGCCCACTTTCTGCAAGTGGACACTCTTGCTTGTGTCTAAAAGGCCTCTCCCGTGGTGCCAGAATGCCTCTGACAGCATTTTCAGAGCTGTGATGGCAGGACTGTAGCTTTATGGTGGGAGCTTCTGTCGTTGTAAATGCCACTGATGTCAGCTCTCACCATCACCATTTTTCTTTTGTCAAATGGGAGAGATTCAGGAATCATGGAAGTGAGACACTGGCATGATGAGGCAAACAGGGGGCAGTTTAATTGGCTATTTTGGCCACTTTCCCCTACTCTAGTTCTCCTTTCCATAAAACATGCTTTCCAATTTCTGCCAATAAAAGCCTTTTTTAAAAAATACTAGTCTTTCATTTTTTTTGCATACCCTATTATTATTCCTTCTGAACCAGTAGTAACACAATATACATTCTCTTAGGTATAAGGCCAGTGTATAGGTAGGAATCCCATAGAGCTAAAAAGAAAAACAGTCTAGGATTTCTGGATGTGCTCTGAAGTGACACCTTCAAAGCTGCAGTATTTGTTCAACAGTGTTTTTCTAACAGAAAGGATGAGCTCACCTGTGAAGCATCCTGAAGGGAAATACCAGTGCACTGGGCAGGGATCAGGAGACCTAGATATACTTCTAACATAATCTGTGACTGTGTGCAGGTCATGCCAACTATGTCAGACTGCCATTTTCTCCTTGAGACTGAAAGCATGGGGAGAAGGGGATAATGTAGTTGAGAATCCATTACTGGTCCCACCTTGGACATAGAGACAGGCTGGTAAAGGGTACACATGTGCCTGGATGGTGCTGCTACTGCACTCTTGTCTACATTAATACATCAACAGTGTGCTCCAAGGTTCTGTTAGGTGTTAACAGGTGTCTCAAGAAACAAATGTTTCTTAATGAGATCAGTTTGTTAGAGTTCTGGGTAAACACGTTGATTAGTTTATTCATTTTATTGTGTTGAATTTTTCTTTGAAAAATAATAGAATTCCCTCAGAATTCTTAATATGATATGGTGTTCCGTGTATTTTCAAGAGGAGAGGTATACAGTGTTTCTCAAATTTATTTGAACATAAAATGCCTGTGGGACATAATATCTCTAAAGGCTGGTGTTCCTTGAAAGACTGTGTGAAACGTTGAACTATATGATCCTGAAAGTTCTTGAATTCTCCATTATCATCAGAATACCTGGCACTTCCAAGCCCTTGCCCTTCGTCTGTGGAGTATTGACTTTAGCTGCCTTCCAGACATTGTCATTTATGCTTCTTTTTCTCTGAGGAAGATGAATACCGGTTACTCTCTCAGCACCCCTGAAAAATGGGAAATTGTATTTTTTTCTTCTTTGTACCCAGGAGTCTATGTATAATGCATAATTCCCAGTCAAAAGGAACTTCCTTACTTAAGTGCCCAAAAGTTTTTGTCCTGTAGTTTTTGTAAGGTAATCCCACAACATCCAGGTAAACAAATAATCACAAAACATAACCTTCCAGAGTGTTCTTTAACATTTATCACAATCAAATCATGAGGCATCATTCCATGAAACATTAGGAAAATTAGAAAGGCATCAGGTAGAAAGCCAGCAACTAGCAAATGGTTTCTCCATGATGATTTCGGATTCACATTTCACTTCCATGTATGATACAACTTATGTGCCCATATTTCATCCTCTAGAAGCCCGCCGCATTATCCTCTGAATGAATATTAACACTCCTTGTACTCTGAAGTAGCCCCTGCTATTCTGGTATTTATTCAACAGGATATGAACAAAATTAGTGAATGATAATTTTGGCTTCACCACATTTTAAACTGTGTGCCTTCTCTGTGCCTCACTTTTCTCCTCTGCAAAATAGAACGATAGAATCCTTTCCACTGAGTTATTCTGAGGATTAAATGAGTGAATACAGGTGAAGCACGTAGCACATTCCTGGTACATAGCAATCAATCCCTTGTAAAACGTTAGCTGCAGTGGGTGCAACTGGCTGCAGCCAGTTGTCCAGGTAAGTTGTGCAGATAAGGTCCTGCTCCTAGGACTATGTCCGGAAACGAGGTATTTGGGAACATGAAGTTCTGTCAGCTGGTTGTGTGTGATAAGCCATCTCCTCTCCTGGAGTAATTGTTCTCCTCAATCTGGGGCCCCTTCTTCGTTCTTGCTTATCTTACTAGGACTCCACATTAACTATTGTTGTTATTATCATACACAGACTATCTCTGGAAGGATATATAAGATATAGATACCAGCCATAGCCTCTGCAAAGAGATACAAAGAGACTAGAGAGCTGGAAAGCAAAGATAGAGGAGTAGACTTACTTTTCCCTACATATGAGTGTATTCTATTGAATAGTTTAAAATCACCTGTGTTTTACCTAATCAAAAAAATAAAATAAAACAAGCATCAATATTTACAAATGAAGAATTGAGTTTCCAACTTTACGACTGACTTTCCTAATCCGATTGACTATTTGACTCTCCTAATAGTTGAGTTAGATTTGAGCCAGGGATTTGAACTATAGAAACAGTGTTTTTTCTACTCTACCACCTTATATAGAGAGAGATGACAGAGGGGAGAAATGAGAGGTGTGCGGGTAAGTGGGTGAGGGTGGAGGGGTGGTACTGTATATTACTGAAAAACTGTTGATGATATTGAATTCTTTCCCTGAGTTCTGTAGATTTTGACAGTGGTCTCTTGTTTCTTCTGTTTCTACTGTGAGTAAACAACCATTCCCAGTCCTCCAGTTCTAACTCGAATTTCAGTGGACTAGGCTGAGCGGATGTACAAGGGCAAACCTGCATGGGGTGTAGGGAAATATAAATAGATTGGCACTGTGGAAGTCAGCATATGTTTGCTTGGCACCCAACCCTCCTATGCTTTTCATTTGCTTTGAATATTAAACATCCCATTTTTATCTGTCTTCTTTTTGACGAAATGGACATGCAAATTTTCCAAACCTACGCAGCCTCTTCTTTCTCTTGGACAAAGGGAGTAATTGTACTATGAATCCATCATGTGTCCCAAGGAGGCAAACTCAAAATTTGTCTGCAGAAAGCCTTTCATTCATTTCTTTTCATGTAAGAAACAAAATTGGCAACTATTTTTTCATAGCTTGTAAATTCCAAGAAACTTTGTATCTTTTCTTTTGACTTGATCTGCAGCCAAAAACATATTGTTCAGCAGTGCAAATTCACAGTACTCACTGCTCCTCAGTCCTGGCTACAACAGGATTTTGAAAAGTTTATGCAGGGACCATCTGAGTAATAAATCACAGAGGAGGACTGTTTTAACTGTTCACCCATTAGCTACTGCCTGAATGAGCTCCATGCTTTATCATCTCAGAAGGAAGCTGTCTCAAATGCATGCTTCATTTTATTATCCAATTGTAACCCATCTAGATAAATTTAACTTCTTATAGATTTGCTTCCTCTTAGTATTCATATCTTCTCCAGACTTTTCATTAATATTATGATACTTGAATAGGAGTATTCCCCTCCCTTCCCTTTATAATGTAACAGCTTTAAATTGACATTTGGTGAATTTATCATCCTTGCTGTTCCAATTAGGTCAGTGTTTTTATTTCATTATGCTGGAAGTCCTCTTAGCTGCAAAATCAAGCTTGAATGTCTTTTACCTGAAGCAATGCTTCTGGCAAATGTTTCTTAGAGGTTTTTTGCAAGCCAGAAATTGTCAGGCACCTCCCCCACACCCACTTCTTATTTCTGTGTGTTTTGGTTCATATAACCATTTAACATATTTTTATAAAGCGGTAGTTGAATAGAGTATAAAATAGGAAAAGATTAATGATCTGCCCTTAAAGGGGTTTCTGTCCACTGTGTGGATGTTGGAGAGGGAGGTGGGGAAGAGAGGAGGGGAGGCAGACATGTAAACAAAAATCACACTGTGCCATGGTTTGGGTACAGTCAGTTCATGTCTAGGATATAATGGAAACGTGGGAAAAGGAGCCTCTTGACGTTTGCTAATACTTAAGAAGTAGTTTTTTTTCTTAATAATCTATAAATTGAAATCCACTCTTTCTAAATCCACTCTTTTCTAAATGTGCCTTCAGCACTGTTCTTTTGAATTAGGAAATAGAGAAAAACAGTTAAATTTGGTTGAACGATGTAGGAAGTACTCATAAAAGCCAACTATCTTACCCTTGCAGAGATCAAAAGACATTCACAAACTATGTCAACCCAGTTTTGGCCTCATTTCTCAAGGAGGGGGCTACATCTTTTAAACCACAGGGATTTCCCCCCAGTTTTGAAATTGTGAAGGTATTTAGGACCTGAGAGATTATTAATATCAGGTTTCAATGCCTGACACTCTTGGACTTAAGTGTTCACCTGCACACAATCTGATCGTGGACAAACTACTTAATCTCACTGAGCCCATGTCCTCATCCATAAAATGACAGTAATTGTAGTTCCATGTTTTAGTATTGTTAGGACAATTAAATAAAATAATACATGTAAGTAAAATAACCCAGCTATTGGAACAATTGCTGGTGTATAATAAACCATCAATAATTCTTAGCTTTTGCTATCATTCTTGCTACTATTAGTTGGTTAGTGGTTCTTACTTTTTTCTAGAAATTGCTCTGCCTCTCTTTCTCAACTCAGATAGTATAGTTTAAGACTTTGGTTATGATAACTAGATGATAATTTAGATAGTGTCTGGATCAGCAGTCTATGCTTTGAGTGTATTTTGGTAAGTGGCTAATACAGTTTGCATATCTGTCCCGTTAAATCTCAAGTTAAATGTAATGCTCATTGTTGGAGGTGGGGCCTGGTGGGAGGTGTTAGAGTCGTGCGCTGACCACTCAGACTTGGCGCTGTCCTTGTGACAGTGAGTTCTCACAAGGTTTGGCTGTTTGAAAGTGTGTAGCCATTTACCTATGTAACAAACCTGCACATGCTGCACATGTACCCCTGAACTTAAAATAAAAGTTGGACATTTTTTAAAAAGTGTGTGGCATCTTCCCCTTTATTCTCTCTCACTCCTCCTCTTGCCATGTAATGCACCAGCTCCCCCTTCACCTTCTGCCACGAGTAAAAGATCCCTGAGGCCTCTCCAAAAACTGAGCAGATGCCAGCATCATGTTTATGCAGCCTGCAGAACAAGTTACACCTCTTCTTTAAAAAATAAATTACCCAGTCTCAGGTATTCCTTTATAGCAATGCAAGAATAGCCTAACACAGTGGCTTTTTTTTTTCTTTTAAGTTTATTTTATATTTTGCTGCTACTATTAGCAGATGATTTATGAGCATGTCTTGCCCTGTTCAGCCTCAGGAGTCCAGGCTCTTATGGGAATCCTCCTGAGGGCGGGGCTCCTATTTTCCTTAGGAACCCAAGGCAGTTGTTTCAGAGGATGTCATTGGTCTGTCACCCCATGGTGCTTTGTGGCATAATGACAAAGCATGACAGGTAGGCTCACAGCCCTCAACTCAGTGCTGGATCTCAGTTCATTCTCTATCCAGGGCCTCCAGTTCACCATACCCATTACCCAGGTCTCTCTCCTAGCTATGTCTGTGTGGCTCACAGACACTCGAGAGGGAGAGGCAATTCATTCCTTTTTGGGGGTGAGATGGTTTGGCTGTGTCCCCACTCAAATCTTATCTTGAATTGCAGCTCCCATAATGCCCATGTGTCGTGGGAGGGACCCAGTGGGAGGTAATTGAATCATGGAGATGGGAATTCTTGTGCTGTTGTCATGATAGTAAGTCTCATGAGATCTGGTGGTTTTATAAATGAGAGTTCCCCTGCACATGCTCTCGTGCCTACAACCACGTAAGATATGCCTTTCTTCTCCTTAGCCTTCCATCATGACTGTGAGGCCTCCCCAGCTATGTGGCACTGTGAGTCCATTAAACCTCTTTTTCTTTATAAATTACCTAGTCTCAGGTATGTCTTTATTGGCAGCATGAGAACTGACTAATGCAGGGGGATTATTTCATGTCAGACATTGTTGTAAGTTGTGTCTTCATTGGTGTCTTAGTTTTTTCTGTGCTTCTATAACATAATACCTGAGCCTGGGTAATTTATAAAGAACAGAGACTTATTTCTTATAGTTCTAGAGGCTGAGAAGTCCAGATCAAGTGGGTGGCATCTGGCAAAGGCTTTCTTGCTGTTTTATTCTATGATGAAAGGTGGAAAACAAGAGAGAGAGAACAAAAGGTGTCAAATTTGGTTTTATAGCAGATCCATTCCTTGATAACTAACCCACTCCCAGGATAATAACATTAATCCATTCATGATGGCAGAGCCCTCGTGACCTAGTTACCTCTTAAAGCTCCCACCTCTCCCCACTGTTGCATTAGGGATTATGTGTCCATTACACACCTTTATGGAACACATTCAAACCATAGCATTTGACAAATAACCCAAGCCCTTCTTCCCTCATCTGATAATTGGGAAAATAATAGCAACGATCTTGTGGCTGTGTTGTAAGAATTTCACGCTTCATGCAATAAGGACTTCATAATTGTAAGTTGTTAAATTATCATACATGCTCCTTTTAGTTATGAAAACCCATGGCTTTTGTCTAAGAGTAGAAGATGAGAAGGTTCAAGGACAAGGGCTTTATCCTTGGATCTCTGTAGGATGCTGAGTTAATGAGAGGTCTCTATCTCCCTCTGATTAATCAAAAACTCTGACGAGTATTAGTGAAAGTCAGGTTTGAACAATTCTGTGAAGAATGGATTTGGAAAGAAAACATGAGGCAAGAATTTTAAAAAGTTGTTTCTGAGTTGAATTTGATTTACATTTGCTAACTGGAAAAAGATCAGGGTATAATCAGTCCATAATGTTGAAAGCAGTTTGGAAATATCATTGCAGATATAGGTAATTTAAAAAATCTACATGAATTAGGTCCGGGCGTGGTGGCTCATGCTTGTAATCCCAGCACTTTGGGAGGCCGAGGCAGGCAGATCATGAGGTCAGGAGATGGAGACCATCCTGGCTAACATGGTGAAACCCTGTCTCTACTAAAAATACAAAAAATTAGGCAGGTCATGGTGGTGGAGCCCCTGTAGTCCCAGCTACTTGGGAGGCTGAGGCAGGAGAATGGCATGAACCCAGGAGGTGGAGCTTGCAGTTAGCTGAGATTGCACCACTGCACTCCAGCCTGGGCGACAGAGCGAGACTCCCTCTCAAAAAACAAACAAACAAACAAACAAACCAACAAACAAACAAAACACTACATGAATTATTCTGTGTGTGACATGTTTGTCATTCTTTATCTCTCCTTTACCATTCCTATCTTCATCCTTTAGGCCATCCTCCACCTACCTCTTTCTGCTGCTGCAGTGTAAGTTGAATCATACTTTCCAAAATATGTAAATGAAAGTCAGACGTAAGGCAACTCATAGTGTTTCAGTGACTTTGATTTCAATCTCACTCAAGACTGGGAAATTTTCGTAAATTCTAGCAAACTTGTGCCTCTTTCCCAGCCTTGTAAGAAACTGTCCTTCTATCTAAATACTGGAATGCCACTATGTGAAGCTTCAAATCAGGATGGTTATTCTGAGACAATGACAGCTTCTTGGGATGTGATATAGCATTTATTAAATCCATATGTGCACATACATTTATTTTTAATCAACCTGCATTTACCTGAGTGCTATGGTTTGAATGTGTCCCCTACAGTTCGTATGTTGGAGACTTAATTGTCAAGGCAACAGTGTTGGGGGATGGGGCCTAATAAGAGGAGATTAGGTCATGAGTTCTCTGTCTTCGTGATTGAATTAATGTCATTATCACAGGAGTGGGTTAGTTAGCATGAAAGTGGCTTGTTCTAAAAGCAAGTTCAGCCCCCTCTTGCTCTCTTGCCCTTTGCCTTTGGTCATGGGATGAGGCAGGAAGGAGTCCCTTGCCAGTTGTAGGCCCCACGACCTTGTACTTCCCAGGCTCCAGAACTTGGAAGAAGTAAGTCTGTTCTTTGTAAATTACCCAGGCTCAGATATTCTGTTATAGCAGCACTAATGGACTTAGTCACCAACTAAATGTAATGGACAAGAGTGGCCTACATTTTTTTAAAAATGTGATTAGAGGATTTTAATATCTTATTCTGTAGTGAACTCTAGAATATTTTAGACACTGGAGATTTTCTATCAGATGTATCCTGTGGATTCAATAGGATTCATTTTGAGAGGCAGCTTTCTGAAGTGGAAATAATTCTGTACTCCAGGCACAATAATTGGGTTCAAGCCCCAGTTCTGCCATTAACTGGGATGGGGAGAAACTCTTGGACAGCCTGTTAGGCCTTTTTGGCTTCCATTTTTCTTATCTTTAAAATAAAGTAATAATTTTCATTCTGCTTCACTCATGGCATAGATGTGAGAGTCAAAAGAATATTTTGGAAACTACCCTGAAAACTGTAGAACATTCTACAAATATTATCTAACAAAATATAGGAATGCATAATTAGTGTCTTCAAGAAATGTCATAAATATCATAAAACTAAAGGGTGAGCTATATCAAAATTCAGAAGAGATTGGGATGAAAATCAAACTATCTAAAATAGAATGGCCAAATACATTGGGACTTGGCTCCAGAAAGAATTAATGAGAATTACACAGATTCAAATCTTCTCCATTATTCCATTGGTCACATCTAATACCTTGCCATGGAATTGCATTGATTTCTACAAAGTGATTGCATATACTGTTCCCTCTTTTCAACTGCACATGTCATAAATTCATCTGTCCAGATCAGTATTTTACTTGTAGGAAAAGAGAGATGCTAAATTTTTCTCAGAGGAGAGTGTTTAAAAATCTATGTTCTATAGAGGGGGGATTTCTTCACTCAGCAGCTAATGTTTTTTTCTCTCTCTCTCTTTCTTTTTTTATTATACTTTAAGTTCTGAGATACATGTGTAGAATGTGCAGGTTTGTTACATAGGCATACATGTGTCATGGTGGTTTGCTGCACCTATCAACCCATCATCTACATTAGGAATTTCTCCTAGTGGTCTCCCTTCCCTAACCCTCCCACTCCCCAACAGGCCCTGGTGTGTGATGTTCCCCTCCCTGTGTCCATGTGTTCTCATTGTTCAACTCTGTGGTATGTGGTTTTCTGTTCCTGTGTTAGTTTTCTGAGAATGATGATTTCCAGCTTCATCCATGTCCCTGCAAAGGACATGAACTCATCCTTTTTTATGGCTGCATCATATTCCATAGTATGTATGCCACATTGTCTTTATCCAGTCTATCACTGATGGGCATTTGGGTTGGTTCCAAGTCTTTGCTATTGTGAACAGTGCTGCAATGAACGTATATGTGCTTGTGTCTTTATAGTAGGATGATTTGAAATCCTTTGGGTATATACCTAATAATAGGATTGCTGGGTCAAATGGTAGGTATTTCTGGTTCTAGATCCTTGAGGAATCGCCACACTGCCAACAAACATATGAAAAAAGCTCATCACCACTGGTCATTAGAGAAATGCAAATCAAAACCACAGTGAGATACCATCTCACGCCAGTTAGGATGGCGATAATTAAAAAGTCAGAAAATGGCTGGGCGCAGTGGCTCACGCCTGTAATCCCAGCATTTTGGGAGGCTGAGGCAGGCAGATCATGAGGTCAGGAGATCGAGACGAGTATGGCTAACATGATGAAACCCTGTCTCTACTAAAAATACAAAAATTAGCTGGGTGTAGTGACGTGCA
>NW_012116265.1:14281673-14338334 GCF_000951035.1 Colobus angolensis palliatus | reverse complement strand
TTAAGGGTGAAGGCTTCGCTCACAGAAGTTGGTGTATCCAGACAGACATTGTAATTACAGCAGAGCAAATTACCATACTCTGAAAGAGAAGAACACAGAAAGCAAGAAACACAGTTAAAGAAGACTGCCCCAGAAATAAGGAGAAGGGCAAGAAGTCAAAGCAGAATATTCCACTTGCCATTTACAGGCATAGACAAGGACAGCAAAATGGAAAGTCACTTATATAACTGAAGGATAGAGATGGGGAAGATGAAATATACTTTCTCCGAATGAAGTTCACTAAATGTGCAGTGGATTAAACGAGATTGACTATTTTTAAAAAGCCTGTTACAAAGAATAACAAATGTAATAGACTATTAAGAGGTAAAGAAGAACTTTTAAAAGCACGTATTGATTAAAACAAAAGTTACACACTTTGGGAGACCGAGGTGGGCGGATCATGAGGTCAGGAGATCGAGACCATCCTGGCTAACACGGTGAAACCCTGTCTCTACTAAAAATACCAAAAAATTAGCTGGGCATGATGGCGGGCGCCTGTAGTCCCGGCTACTAGGGAGACTGAGGCAGGAGAATGGTGTGACCCGGGAGGCGGAGCTTGCTGTGAGCCGAGATCGCGCCACTGCACTCCAGCCTGGGCGACAGGGCACGACTCCATCTCAAAAAAACAAAAACAAAACAAAAGTTATAGTTCAGAATATTTTATTGTATACAACTCAGCAAACAAAGTTGACCTAGGTACAAGAGTATTACTGGAATTTGTTAGTGTATACATTGACAGAATTCTGTTATTTTTGTTTAATTATCACTAGGTCCACTAGGGTGGAAATCAGAAATTTTGACTTAAAATATCAGTTAATTGAATTAGTTACTTCAAATGTCTAGTTTGGATAAGAATATTTTATAAAAGACAAATCGTAGTATTAGTCACAATTTATGCTTGGTGACATGTAGAAAAATATAAAAATAAAAGTGAAATGTTTTTAAAGATTGTGTTGAAAGGCATAATCATTTGTGTTAATGTATTATTCAATTAGGATATAGGAAGAACACACATGTCACTGAGCTTGGTTCTGGGGCTGGAAGGAAGCGCAAATAACAGATGATAATAATAGTAGCAATAGCTAATATTTATTAGATAGAGAGCATGTACCACCATGGGAAGCAATTTGCATGGAATATCTTCTTTCTCATGATTAGACAGATACACTTCTTACATTGGATTTTCGGATTGAGATATTAAAGTCCTTAGAATTGAAAGAACTTGCTCCAAATCACACAACTAGGAACGGTAGAGTAGCGTTTTCACTCAGGCAGTCTCAAGATATCATTTGTTGAGGGTCTATTAATAACCAGGCATTGAGATGGTGTTTACATGTATTAGTTATCTCAGTGGGTTCTTAACCTGGGGTGCATATTAAACTTACCAAAGAAGCATTTTAAAACCCTGATGCTCAGGACCCATACCAGGTGAATTAAATCAGAACGTTTTGAGACAGGGGCAGGACTTGGCATCAGTATTTCTTAGATATAAACATCGTATATGTAAATATTATATAAATATCAGTATTTTTAAAAGCATCCCAGGGGATTATAACATGCAGTCAGCCTTTTGAATTACTGTCCATTTAATATTCAAAGCAGAATCTGTACAATTGTATTATTCCTATTTTATTTATGAGGACTCTGAGATTCAATGACGATAACTGACTTGCTCGATCAAGGTCACTTACCTGGTAAATTGCTGAGCTGGGACGTAAATGGAGTTCTGTCTGGCTAAAGAGCCCACATTCTTCCCGATGCCTCAGTGTCTAGCCATTTTACCCAGAGCAATAAATTCACTTGTTCCTGTTATTTAGTGTTTATTGTAGAATTTAGCTTTAGCCTCCATTTCATTTTATTGTCTTCACTATTAAATACTCACAAAGGGAGCCAGTTAACAACATCTTTTGAACAACCATCCTGTGTTGAGCATTGTACTAATTGCTGTGGGAAAGAACAGGGGTAGATATGAAATATTCTACAGACCCAGATGGGTCTGTGACCTGACATCTGGGTTGCAAAATAAGTCCTCTGAATTGTTTGGGAAGTATTCATAGTTTTCACCAGATTGTAACAGAGAGCCATGAGCCAAAATATTTACGAACTTCTGCCTTGCTTGGTATGTAAGGCATTTGATTCCAGAGGCAGTGGCATATTATCTTGAATTTTCTTCATGAAGGCAAAACAATGCCTTTTTGAGGGATTTTGAGTTTGATAGCCTGTCAAAAACTGTTTACAGCTAAGTCTAGGAAAAGCTGTTGCGTATGTGGAGTGTGTGTGTGTTTAAAGAAATGCAGGCTGTGAATATAAAACAATGAAATAAATTTCATTAGTGGCTCAGAAACTAGATCTGGGAACAAGGATTTTCTTGTTTCTGGCAATAAAACATTATTAAGAAATGTGATATCATGAAGTAACTATCTTAAAGATTTGTATTCATTTACACACGTATATGTACAAATAAATTTACACATATATATACACGCTATGCCCATATATACTATATATACACATATATGTATTATATGCATGCACCTATACATACTGGCATGTTTTATGCAAATTGATTTTTTTAATTCCATAGCTATTTTTCCTGTATAATCCATTATTTTTAAATGTATTAATAATTTTAATATCAACATGAACTGCAATGAGTAAAGAAGCCTGTAATGTGAATATTCATATATGGAATATTGATTGAATGAATTTTGGAGGTTGAATTCATTGAATTGAATGAATAGGGGTTATGTAATTATAGGTCCATATATGTATGTCCTCACATATTTATATATGAAATTGCTAATATATGTGAAAGATATCCAGATATATTTTACTAATAAGAGATATATTCACATATATACACATATGCTTTATAGAGCCTAAATTTGGGGTGGATCAAATGTTCTCACCCTTTTTTGATTATCAGAACCACTTGCAGAGCTTTTTAAAAACCTGAGTCCCTTTTACCCTTTACCCTCGATTCGAATTCAGTACATCCAGAGTGGGTCCTGGCGCTGTGATTTTAGAACATTCCTTGAATGGTTGTATTGCTTTGCTTGAGAAGCAACCCTGTAGTTTGTGTACAGGTAGGAATGAGGAAGGAAGAATACCAGGACAACAGACATGTAAGACAGTCAAGGGGAAGAGGCCAGGAAAATTTCTCCCAGGAGGGTGGCAGTTTATTGATTTGCTTATGTTAAAATAGTTGAGTCCGTGCTGCATCTTTTTACTTAATTCATTTAATTTACACAAACCAAATGTCAATAGCAATGATTAATGTCAGAAGAAAGGGTATTATTATTATTTTTAACCCTACGTCTTTTTCAACTACTACATATCTGACCTTGCAGAGGAAATCTTGGACAGAAAATAGCTACTTTCATACGACTATCCCTTGGTCAATGCACTACTTATTAAACTTTATTTTCCCACTGAAGAAAGAAAATCCTACCTTCAGGGAATAAAATAGAAATTCATTTTCTGACCTCCTAGTATGATGTCAAAGGACAAGCACACGATCTCTTTGGGAAGGGAGCTGTTAGGAAGGCCAGAGGCAGCTGTCTTGGAAACATATAGAAAGGTGCTATTGGGACAGAGCATAATTCAAAGTAAGTGAGACTGGAAAATAGGGATTTTTCCTTCTCTTTTATATATATTTTTTCTTTTCTTGAACATATACAGTTCTTCAGTTAAGTGGTAGCCTGAGATTAAATATAACATTTATGAAGCTCCTTTCAAAACTCATCCCTGCATGTGAATGGACCATTTCCTCCTTTATACTCCTGTACTGACTTCTAATTACATGCATCGTTCATGAAAGTGTTTGTCAGACCATCTGATGTTAAACTGCAAGATAACTGGTAACAAGACCCATGTCTTCGTCATCTTTGTTGGTGCTCAGTACATGTTTATTGAATGAATGAACAAACACTTGGATGAATAAATAGACTATAATTGTTAGTAACTCCATGAGACCTACACATTTCTCTGTTACTGGCATTTTGTCTCCCTGTTTCTCTTGAGCTTCATGGTTCTGTATCTACATCACAGGTAATCTAGTGTAAGGTTGAATAACAACACTCAAGTTAAAAAGTAAAAATCTTAAGATGCTTTTTGTACCTAAGCATAATCATAAAACAGTGGGCTTGTTTAATTTGAGGAGGAGGTAAGTGATCAAACCCAAGAATCTATAAGTTTGCCTTAAATATTGGTATTTATTTCCAGAGGTGGGCAAGGAAAGAGTGTTGGAAGAAAATACGTAAGTTTTGCAACCTGTGAGTACTCAGGACCTGGACTTTCATGTCTTTTAGAAAGACACATTGACAATAGGCAGAAAATCCTTAGCTACAACTCACTGGCTGAAAGCTTGGTCAGTTAAATTGTGAATTTACATGGAATTCAAATGACATGTTCAGACACTTCAAACATCTCTTGCTTAATGAGGTTCTGTGCCTGGCTAGCAGGTCAGCTGTCTGATTTCAGTTTACAGATGTAGTCTTAAAAAAGGACCCTGAGCTCATCTATAACACTTCCCTGTCTTCCTTTGCTCCAGCTGCATTCAGCAGCTTCCATCAGGGTTCACAGCAATGAAATTAATTGACAAGAAGCTCAATCTTCAGAGCACTCTGTGAACTATATATTCTTGCCATCCACCCCCTAACTCCAATCCTACATGAATGAATGCAAGTGTAGTTTTTTGAGAAGGGGCCATGGCTCAAGCAGTGCTGTATATGTACTTTCTGTACAACTGGCTTGGTATCTGGTAAAGTTTCCATTGCCCAGTTACAAACTAGCCAGTCCCTTGCAGACCTAGGCTCCTCTTAGAATGCTCTAACTGAGCAATGAATTTATAGAAGAGGACTTGAATAAATTGTTTCAAAAATGAAACCATTTGAACTCAAATCATGTATTTCACCAAGACCCAGACAAACTAACTCATATGTACTCCACACCTCTCAGTGCAGTAAGCAGATGGAAAATATACATTGGTTTTTTTTTTTTTTTTAGCCAAGGAGACACCAGTTAACAAAGAGAAAGTGTAAAAATTCTTCAAGATCCCTAGAAGCTTGGCAATCACATTTCTAGCAAAACTCTTGGCTTTCTGCCTGTTCTCAACCTCTGCCATTTGAATAAGGAGATTGTGCTATTAAAGTAAAAGAGCAGCATCTATTGGAGGGGTTCAAGGTGGTTGAGGCTTCAGGCATCAAAGCTAGGAGTTGGCCGGGCATGGTTGTTCATGCCCATAATCCCAGCACTTTGGAAGGCCAAGTCAGGCAGATCACCTGAGGTCAGGAGTTCGAGACCAGCCTGGCCAACATGGTGAAACCCCGTCTCTACTAAAAATACAAAACTTAGCCAAGCATGGTGATACATGCCTGTAGTCCCAGCTACTCAGGAGACTGAGGCAGGAGATTCGCTTGAACCTGGGAGGTGGAGTTGCAGTGAGCCAAGACTGCGCCACTGTACTCCAGCCTGGGCTACTGAATGAGACTCCGTCTCAAAAAAAAAGAAAAAAGAAAAAGCAAAATGTGGAATTTCATTATTCCTCAAAGAAGGCAACTCAGACCAGGTTCCACAGGGCATGCCCCTAAAGAGCCCAACCTTCTCAGGCTTCCAAAATGTATCTTAAACCCAAGCAAAATCCTTGACTCTCCATTTAGATGCCAATATGCCATCCTCATAATATTCATTCTCATGGAATTTGGAGTTCCCACACTCTTACATAGCTCCCAAAGCCAACTGATTTTACTGCTGAAAAATACTTCAATACACTTTTATTGCTGACACTGGTTTCTTCATACTTCCCCCAGAGATATTCACGTTATATGTAAATCTTTTTCCAAGGTCTGCTTCATTTCCTAGCTGGAAGCAAGAAAAAAAAAATGTTCAAAGTATTGTAGCACTTTTTACAGAGTGTATATCATGAAGTCAATAATCACTTATTGAGTATTGACTGTTCACTGTGGGACCAGATATTGAGAATATTGGAGAACAATTAGATGTGGTCCCTGACTCCAGGGGTCTACAAAGGGCATGGTGGGGAGCAAGAAGCTCATTAGATGAGGAGAAAAAAAAATAATGTGAGTATAAACTCCAGAACTATAGTTACACATTGATTAATGAAACAAATATTGAGTTTTTTAATTTTTTTAATTTTTTTTGTTTTTTGAGACGGAGTCTTGATCTGTTGCCCAGGCTGGAGTACAGTGGCCAGATCTCAGCTCACTGCAAGCTCTGCCTCCCGGGTTTACGCCATTCTCCTGCCTCAGCCTCCCGAGTAGCTGGGACTACAGGCGCCCGCCACCTCGCCCGGCTAGTTTTTTATGTATTTTTTAGTAGAGACAGGATTTCACCATGTTAGCCAGGATGGTCTCGATCTCCTGACCTCGTGATCCACCCGTCTCGGCCTCCCAAAGTGCTGGGATTACAGGCTTGAGCCACCACGCCCGGCGAGAGTTTATTTTTTAAAAAGCAGTGTGCTCAAGGCTATGGCAGATGTTAAGTTTGTAATATGACCACTTACATTAATTTGCTAGGTTTGCTCTGACAAATTGTGAAAAACTGTGGCTTAAAACATTGGAAAATCAGTTTCTCCTAGTTCTGGAGAATAGAAGCCCCAAATCAAGGTGTTGACAGTGCTATGCTACCTCTGAAGGCTCTAGGGGAGAATTCTTCCTTGCCTCTTCCTAGCTTCTAGTGGCTGCCATCAATTCTTGGCTTTCCTTGGTTTTCAGCAGCGTCATTGCAGTCTGTTCCTGTGGTTGCAAGGCCTTCTTCCCTGTGCATATGTGTGCATGAGTGTATGTGCGCATGTACACGTGTGTGTGCTCCTGTCTTTACGTGACCTGATAAGAACACTGGTCTTTTATTTGGAACCCACCCTAATCTAATATGACCTCATTTAAACTAATTGTATCTACAAAGATTCTATTTGCAAGTAATATCACATTCTGAGGTTCCAGGGTACATTGTTCAACCCAGCACAACCCTTAAATATCCTACCGTCTCATAGGAGGTTATTTTATGGGATTCATTTTTGGTGTTCCATGGCTTTTCAGAGGAGGCTCAGTGTCCACTGATAGTCTCTGGGAAGACTACGTAGGCACAGGTCTGACCATTGCTATATTTTCTTATATCTATGAAATCCTAAGTTAACATTTAAACTACACTCTACTGTGTGCCACCTGTTGTCCTAGGCTCTTATTTACTTAATTCAATCTTATCCTCACAACAGCCTTTGCAGTATGATTTTTTTCCATTGTATAGATGGGAAACTAGTTCAGAACGTTTATTTACTTACATGAGACTTATAAGCTAGGCACTGGGATGCTAAACAAATTAGTTCCAAAGTCTACTATTCAGGTTAGACTTATGCATTTCTGGTGGAGAAAGCACAGCCTATATAACCATTAGTTGGTGATTTAGACCTTAGCCCAAGCATTTGTCATTATAATATTTGAAGCCAAGATGGACCCATTGTTTCCAGATCTATATACTGTGTCTCAGCCAAAAATCAATTAATGATCTTTTGATGCCTGTCAAGGAGCAGAGAACTGCAGAAATATAAGGGTTTATTATCTTCATTAAAACTTCATTAAACCATTAAAGATTTGAGGTGGCTACTGAGAATCAGGCATGAATTATAGCATAAGCCTATATATGTTGCATATAGCCCCCCGTAACAAGTCTCCCTGTTGTCTTTTGTGTTCCTAACTTATGAGCAGGGCAGAGATCATCACTGAACACATTGCAGGGTAAATGTAGGACTCGGAGTCACCCACTGGATTTGTACTTGTTGAAACATTTACAGTGTCCTGCTAACAGTTCTCAAGCATCAGTTAGGTGCAGGAACACACAGGCAGAGTCAGTAGTTGCCCAGGGAACTAGTGTCCAGTCTAATCTCTTCACAAACTTCATGTGTGATTCAAGAAGAATTCTTACAGGCCAAATTTTACCCATGGACCTGTTTTGTTTAATAAAATATTTTTCAAATTTTGGGATTGGAATGACTTAAGGAAGGCAGGCATGATCTAGGCTCTCACAAGCCTCAGTCATTATTTACCCCTGGCTTGAATTACATATTTATGTGAGCCCTCTAGTCCCTGGAAGCAGTTCTGTTTGTCACCCTATACTTAGAAGAGTGGGAATTAACGTATGGTTCCTGGACAGGCAGCACCAGATCACCAGGGAACTTTTTAGAAGTGCAAATCCTTTAGTCCCATGCCAGACTTACTGACTCAGAAACTCTGATGTGGGGCCAGTAATCTGTGGTTTAACAAGCCTTCTGGTTGATTCTGATGTGCATTGTCCTGGGAGAACCACTGACTTAGACGTAAGTTAAGAAACTCTTCCTTTCTTGAAGAATAGCATCTTCTCCTTTCTAACAGTGAACTTTTCTGTAATGCCTCAAGGTCTACCAAGATGTCTCATTTTGCTTCCAGGGTCATGTGAGAAAACAGTAACAATGCGAGGGAGGTGTTACTCTTTCAGCTTTATCCAGAGATGTGCGGTGGCTTGTTCCAGGTGTTAGATGACAGGACAAGGGACCGCAAACTCAGATTCTTTTTCCTCCACACTTCACTACTTTGACTCTCCCGATTATTTTGTGGACTGATGAATAAATATGTGTAAACTGATTTTAGTTTTTCTGTAATGAAAAAAAAGAAACAATGAGTATTGCTACTCTTGTAATAAGCACATCGTTTTTCATCTTTCTTTCTCTTTCTCATTTGATTTTTAGAGAGGATCTTGCTCTGTCACCCAAGCTGGAGTGCAGTGGCAAGATCACAGCCCACTGAAGCTTCAAATTCCTGAGTTTAAGCAGTCCTCCCACCTCAGCTTACCAAGGAGCTAGGACTACAGGCACGTGCTACAACACCTGGCTATTATAATTTTATTATTATTCTTTATGTGGAGACAGGGTCTCCCTGTGTTGCCTAGGCTGGCCTAGAACTCCCTGGGCTCAAGTGATCCTCCCACCTTGATGACTCAAAGTGCTGGGATTACAGGCACGAGACACTTCACCGAGTCTTTTTTCTGTTTCTAAAATTCAGTTACTTTATCATTCATTTAACAGTTTAAAAAATACTAACTATACAACATGTACTATGTTAGATGATTTTTAACCTAAAAACGTGCGATGCACATGCATATTCATTATAAAAATTCATCTTTCTAACTCCTGAGAGGTAAGCAAAAACTTATTTCACTGATGTAAAAATCACATAATTTTGGACAAAAAATTGCATGTAATATATGGCCTGTGAGACTGTATTGACTCTGAGAGTGGTTATAGTTAATGGTTTGAATTAGCTAAGTAAAATTAATGATACTGTAGGTTTTAAATGTAAATGCAGTTTTACACCAGGCCCAGAAGAAATTCACCTCACCTACCTTAACTGGTCAGATGAAAACATTTGGAAGAAATACCTCATTCAGTTTTTTAAAAACATATTGGCTACTTGTCACCATTGAAGAATTAGATCTCAAACTCAAGGGATTGTCAGGATGGGCTTAAACAGCCTTTTGATTTGTTCATTAATTCATCAATTCAATCTCTCACAAAACAATTATATGTTGAATGACTGCTATGTGCTACGTGCTATGCGAGGTGCTGCTGATACAGTTATGAGCAAGACAGACTCAAAATCTTATACTGTGCAAGAGATAACCAAGCAATTATTTCAGTGAGCTGATTAAATTTAATATTAATATTTAATAAATAAAGCAGAAGTAATTATACCTGCAAAGGAAAAATAAAGTGTGTATTTAGCACCTATAATTTGAGGACTGTAGGATGTTAGGGTTATCTTAAAAGAGGTAAATCATTTGTTGGATATTTGTTTCTTTTAGGGGGTGAATGCCTTGTGCCATGATACGGGAATTAATTGGGAGACCACAGGCTATGGAAGTCAGAAGAGACATTAGAGGCTCTAACACCTGTCCCACTTTTCTCTAGTTAAGAAATCTGGGCCGGGCGCGGTGGCTCAAGCCTGTCATCCCAGCACTTTGGGAGGCCGACATGGGCGGATCACGGGGTCAGGAGATCGAGACCATCCTGGCGAACACGGTGAAACCCCGTCTCTACTAAAAAATCCAAAAAACTAGCCGGGCGAGGTGGCGGGCGCCTGTAGTGCCAGCTACTTGGGAGGCTGAGGCAGGAGAATGGCGTAAACCCGGGAGGCGGAGCTTGCAGTGAGCTGAGATCCGGCCACTGCACTCCAGCCTGGGCGACAGAGCGAGACTCCGTCTCAAAAAAAAAAAAAAAAAAAGAAATCTGGAGACTGGGACCCAGAAAAGATAAAATGAATTGCCCCAGAGCACAGTTAGCGAATGGAAGATGTGTGAATGGACATATGCACAGGTCTCCTTACTCCTATGCTAGGGGTGGGGACATGTCTTTCCCAAAAATAGGTGGAATTACCATATGATAAAGAACGTCTTTAAATATTGGGAGTTGGGTAGGGTGCAAGGCTTGGGAACAGTGAAGTAAATCAGCTCAGTAGATGGAAGGAAAAAAGAAGAGAGAAAGAGCAGAATCTCCACTGGAACAAGAGTCTGTGGACCCTGTCACCCTGTTATTCCCTCTTAATCACTCAGGTGATTTGCTTTTTCTGCTTCTATTTCAGAATAAGCTGCTAAAACTGAGATGCAGTGCAGTGAATGCACATCATGATCTATGTTCTCATTTTTACATGAAGGGAGTGACTAAGGATCTCCTACTTAAGCAGTCATCTTGCTGTCCCTGCCTATGCACTAAGGCTGTAAGAGAGAACTTGGTGCTTTATAAGGCATTCCCTGTGCTGGTATAACTTTGACCCCTGCGTGTGAGTGATGGTGAGGGACATCTCTGAGAATTGTTTCTGGTATAACATGTGTGGATTTCAACGTGGGTACCGTGTGCTAGACAGATCTTGACATGGCCCAGAAGCAAGACCAGAGGTAAACCTGACACAATGGAGCAAAGGGTGAACAGGTAGAAAATAGAATGAAAAATCTTTCTTTACTGTCACCTCCTCGATTTTATTCAAATCTTAACCCAAACAACTAGATTGCATGACTGGGCTCTTAAAACTTTTGTTGGAAAAGTGCTAAAGAATAGAAAGAAAATCTAGGCAACGCCATTCAGGACACAGGCATGGACAAAGATTTCATGATGCAGATACCAAAAACGATTACAACAACAGCAAACACTGACAAATGGGATCTAATTAAACTAAAGAGCTTTTGCACAGCAAAAGAAACTATCAACAGAATAAACAGACAACCTACACAATGGGAGAAAATGTTTGCAAACTGTGCATCCAACAAATGTCTAACACCCAGCATCTATAAGGAACTTCAACAAATTTACAAGAGTAGGATCTCATTGGTTTATTTAGAATAATACTTCAAATGTTTCAGATTTATAATTGTCCTTCGAAACCATTGCTCTCCTTTAATTCCAGCTATGCCAAAGACTCTCTGGAAGGGGTAAATTATTTCTACTTGACAGACTAGGAAAGTGAGTCACAAAAAGGCTTGTCCAGAGCTACTGGTTATTAGTTGTGTGTTTTTCTCTACTACTCCACACTCGAGAAAACCCTGAAGAATAGGGGGTGGTTAATGGTAAAAAGAAATCTAGAAGTGTTCTGGACGTGAAAGACAGCTAGGTTTTGAGTTTCTCTAAGAAAAGGTAGGGGACAATGGATTTAAACTAGGGGCCTATACTGTGATTAAATTTTGAAAGAAACACACTGAGATTTAAAAATGTATAAAGGGCTTATGGGAACAAAGAACTAGAAAGAAAATAGGAGGCAAGAACAAAGAGTGGAGACAGAACAAGGCTGTGAGATGTGTGCTTGGTTTGTTTAGGTTTTAAAACTTGTCAAAGTTTACCGTTTTCTCTTTCATGAGGGATGAAAGAAAGGATGGTGCTTCTCTTGGTTTGTTTGCTTTCGTCTCTCATGTGTCTGCCCTGGCAGATATGCATCCATGTGCAGGCACGTGTGTTCATGCACACATACACGCACAGATAAAGTGGGAACAGAGAGAAACCAGCGGGTGGTGGAGAGAGATGGGGGCAGAATCGATGCATCAGGGGGCCTAAATCCATGCAATGATCAAGTTCATAGCAATTTCCCCAGGAGACTGTATCATATTCCAGTGAAGGGGAGTATGGCAGGAGGTTGCCATGGCAACAAAAGGCCTGAAATATTAACTCTGACTAGCAACAGGCCAGTGAAACAGCCTAGCTAGGATTTATGGCACATTACAGTGTAAAAAGCAGGAGAAAATTACTGTAAAGGCAGGAATTATAGCACAACAGAATATATAAACTCCCAAATCCATCTTCCTAATTAAAACAGCATGCTCAGGGGTAGAGCACATAGTAAGGCTGTTAGCTTAAATGGGGATGTGCTATCATCACTTTGTTATCAAGTTTAATGTCCTTAAGACTAACTGTGTGTGCACTGGGAGAGTGAGAGCAAGCGTAAGATAGTCTGGAGAGATGGAAGCAAGACTCTTGGGCACTTGAATTCTTCTCAAACTCATTCTTGGTGACATAAGGTTTCTTCAGATACTAGTCTCTGATCCCACAGGAGATTCTAGAAGATGCTTGATCCTTCTATCTTTAAATAAATCATCACTTCTCAGGCCTGAAGGCTGAGAGAGTGATACCACAGTCAGTCCCTCTGGAACCCACCAGGAAGAGAAGAGCAACTAATCAATGAGGTTTACTGTTGAGGAAAAAGGATCTTGGATCTTGACTCCCTAAAGGGGAAAATCACTCCCTGGTTGTCACAGACGCAAACTTTCCTTTATGTCTTAGTCAACAGCCTGCCCCTAAGTGTTTGAATTTGCAATGCCTGGAGGAAGTCTTCCATGTAATTCATACTTTATGAGGAAACCTTTGTCTTCTTGTGATTCTTATTAGAAACTCCCAATTTCTCAAACTCTAATCCAGGATCTTAGTACTCAGTCTGGAGATGGGTCAGGGAAAATGAGAAAACCATTATTTTACAAGGGTTAATTGTTCATCCTGTATTCAGCCAGCCATTCAACAAGTATTTAATGAATACCTTCTACATTCTAGTAAATGCTGGGAACACGTCCATGAACATTGAACAAAGACACAGATAATTACTTAATAAACATGTTAAATATACAAAAGAAAATACAGAATGTTTTGAAAATTATAAAAATTCTTCCCATAACACTATCTTCATTTCCCTGTCACCATAGTTGCCAAAGTGCCCCCACCTGACATTCTTTTAGGTTTGTGAGATGATGGAGCCCTGCGTTCCCACATCTATGTCAGCAGCATACTCAAGATCATCAGTTAGACATTCCCCTAGCCTCCCCTCCCCTCCTCTCCCCTCCCCTCCTCTCCTCTCCTCTCCTCTCTTTTGTTTCTCTTCTCTTTCTTGAGACAGGGTCTTGCTCTGTCACCCAGGCTGGAGTACAGTGGTTCAATCGTGGCTCACTCCAACTTCTGCCTCCTGGGCTCAGATCCTCCCACCTCAGCGTCCTAAGTAGCTGGGATCACAGTTGCATGCCACAGCTCCTGGCTCATTTTTTTGTCTCTATTGTATAGAAGGGGTTTCACCATGTTGCCTAGCTGGTCTAGATCTCCTGGGCTCAAGCAATTCACCCTCCTCAGCCTCCCAAAGTGCTGGGATTACAGACATCAGCCACTGCTTCTGGCCTGTGTTTTTCTTTTCTAAAGATAAGACCTAAAGAGCATTTTGTCTATTTTGAAAATATATTCATATCTGTGTATTTTTGGTTATTCACTTCCGTGTCCTAAATTTGCAATTAAGGAAAAAAAAAATCATCGATTATTCTTAGTAGTTGTGATGAGGTTATGCAAGGTTTTTCTGTAGCAAAGTCAGCATGCATCCTGAATATGGTTAAGCTATGTATGATTAAAGGATTATTTATGTTTTATTTATAAGTATTTGCTATCAATAACAGCTCCCAAAAGTAAGATTCACCAGTATTACTACAGCATATGGGACTTTTGCTGTAGATTAATAATGCCATGATATTTTCTTTAATGAAGGTGGAAATGATTGCTTTATTTTAACAAAGGGACCTCTATGGTCCCCCTGAGTTTGAGCCTTGAATGTGGGCCATCAGCGATGTTATATCACAGCTGTCTCCCTGCTGATAATGACTCTCCTTGGGGTTTCATAATTTCTGCCTGAAATCCATTGGTTTCCTCTCAGGAGGCATGGAGTGAATTTATAGGGAGATTCTTCAATCCAGACACAAAAAAGGGTTTTTAAATTTTTTGTGTGTCTCCATATTTGACTTTCTGTCTCCCATTCTCATTGCCTTTACTTTCATGTGTGCGTTTTCTTCTTACTGTGCCAAACACATAATAAATGCTCAGTATTTGAGATTAATAGATATAATCCATTATTATTTTGTGTTATTCTTTCTACTCCTCCCTTATTTAAAAAAAACGGGGACTCCTCTCGTATAAAAAAAGGGACTCCTCCCTTCATCGTGCTTCCTGTGCCATCATATACTTCTTACTGGTTGGCAGAACAGGCATAGTAATGATGGAGAAAGTCAAGAATAATGATTAAAACATAATAACAAAAGCACATAACTAACTGAGTTTAAATGACCGAACTCTCAAATTCATCTTCCTAATTAAAATAGCATGCTCAGGGATAGAGCACATAAGTAAGGCTGTTAGCTTAAACAGGGATGTACTATCAGCGCTTTGATATCAAGTTTAGTGTCCTTAAGATTAACTATGTGTGCATTGGGAGAGTGAGAGCAAGGGTAAAATAGTCTGGAGAGGGATGGAAGCAAGACTCTTGGACAGTCGAATCCTTCTCAAACTCATTCTTGGTGAGTACTGTCACTTTCTAGTTGTGCCTTAGGCAAGTTATTTAACTGCTTTGTGCCCCAGAGAGTGGCGGGGGAATCAAGGGTAGGACATGTGTAAGTCACTCAGAACAGTGCCTAGTCCTTAGTGAATGGAACATTCGGTGTTCGTTATTGTTAATATTGCAGGTGTAAAGACTTTCATTCACACACTCCTATCATGGGTTGGAGGGAACTTGAATATTGGTTCATATCTTGTTTTAGGTTCTAGTTTAGTTGCTGCCTGAACTAGGAATAGAATTCAGGATTTGCAGCTAGTAAGTTGAAATTAAGAAGAAGTCAGACCTTTTGGTTAATCAAGTACATATACAGTATTGAAATTATGTCTTTTTATCAGTATCTTTCCAGAGGCCCAGTTAGGGGAGCTCCTAGCATGTGTTCGGCATGTAAGGAGTGTCCACAAGTGTTTGCAGAACTACGCTGAACGCTATTTCTCTTTTGATATGATGCAGTTTAACATATTCAAAAGAGTTAAGCCTTGTCCCCTTTGCTCCTCAAAACCAAACACAGCTAGTTTTAGAATAACTTTTATTCAGTCATGTTTTGTGCTGTAGGGTCCAATCTAAACTTTCTAGGATGTGGCCCAACTAACTGAATTCTTTATGTCACTTGAAGGATAACGTCACTACAGTTAATTTTGATAATAACATGGTTTGAAGGATTCCGAACTGCTTGCAATTTATTTAATATTCTCAGTGCTCTGTGAATTTGTAGTCTGATGAAAACACTGAAAACGGAGGTAATGTTTACTATTTCTGATTATTATTCTGTATCCCTTGCACAGACCTAACCTCAAGCATTTGCAGCCACCCAGTGCCTTTTTTTTTTTTTTTTTTTTAAGGAATTTTTACTAGCGGGTTCATCTAGGACAGATGAAAACGTTTGCATTAAAGACACTCCAAATGCAGACATAAAAACTTTATGCTTCTTCCTCCATGTCTACCTTCAACTTTCTTTTCTCTTTCTTTCCTACTAAGGGCACATATTTCCAGGCTCATTCTTCATCCCTAAACTCTGTCCCTCTTCTTACTCCTTTGTTCCATCTTTTGTCCTCTTCCTGGAATTTCTGGTCGTTTCCATTAACTACATTTATAAGTAAAACTTTCTTTGTTCCTTTGTGGGTGTACTCAGAACATCATTACATTCAAGTAAATCCGTGGGTTTTTTTTTTTTGCCCTTTTATTAAAAAGCACCCCTACTGGTCTTTAGAATAGTTACCAGAAATCTCCTTTGGTCTATGGATAAGAAATTCTGCACAACTTTTCAACCAAGTAATTATATTATGGCTAAACTGGTGCCTTTTTCTCAACTGACTCCAAGTAGGAGTATAGACTGTTAACACCTTCAACTGAGTAAACTGCAATCTTTGCAAATTGAATTAATATATGAATGCTTGCTAAGGCAGGATAACACATTTTTCAATTAACAAAGTAACAGGAACTCAGGGTAGCACACGATGTATATATATATTCTGCCACATATATATGCAAGTATATTTTTCAGTTAACAAAACAGGAGCTCAGGATAGCAGACTACAGATACACATGTATATATATGTGTGTGTATATATATGTATATATGTGTGTAGCCGACTACATATGTATACATGCATACCTGTACATATGTATCTATGTACATATATATCTATGTATACATATATGTATATATGTAGTCTGCTACAAATACATTCATGTATATGTACATGTATATATGTAGTCTGTTATCCTGAGCTCCTGTTGTTTGTTAATTGAAAAATGTGTTGGGCCGGGCACGGTGGCTCAAGCCTGTAATCCCAGCACTTTGGGAGGCCGAGACGGGCGGATCACGAGGTCAGGAGATCGAGACCATCCTGGCTAACACGGTGAAACCCCGTGTCTACTAAAAAATACAAAAAACTAGCCGGGCAAGGTGGCAGGCGCCTGTAGTCCCAGCTACTCGGGAGGCTGAGGCAGAAGAATGGCGTAAACCCGGGAGGCGGAGCTTGCGGTGAGCTGAGATCCAGCCACTGCACTCCAGCCTGGGCGACAGAGCGAGACTCTGTCTCAAAAAAAAAGAAAAGAAAAGAAAAATGTGTTACCCTGTCTTAGCAAGTGTGTGTGTGTGTGTGTGTGTGTGTGTGTGTATCTCCTCAAAATTTTGCCTAGAGTAAAAAAACGAAATGCCTACATTACATAAAGACTCATGGACAACATTAATTCTGTGAGCTGAGACGTATTCATGCCCACTGTCCATACCTTCTCCCCCATTTCCCATTCTCTAGCCCTTTGTTGTTCACCGGTCCTATCTCTGCTTTCTTACTACAATGCTCCACTTGCTGCATCCTTTGTTTTTGACATTTTGAAATTACAAGGGCCTCATATGAAGCATGGACATTTTCTTTATTTTTTTATTAATTACAACCACAGGACTTCTCTCATCCCACTCCTTCTTGTTTTGTCTTTGGGCAAAAGGAATAAATTATATATTTATCATAAATTTTAACTCTACAAAATGGCCATTTTTATACTTCCTTCAGATTTCTCTCCGTTCTAGTTAAGGATTTTTTGGCTTCCATTTGCCCCTTATTTGATTATTATACTCCAAGTGGCTGAAGAAAGAATATATTCAATATAATCTGTCTATAATTTTCATGTCTTCCTCATTACCGTAAAATATAATGCTTGAGACACACACACGTGCATACTCTTGGCCTGGATCAACCACACAGATTCGTTTATTTTACCTTCTCATTAATTAGACCCTCAAGCCTCTTAATGTTGTTTTAACACTAATTAGTTGAGTTCTTTCTGGCACCAAACTACCCCAAACTGCATGAAGAACTGAATCATCAATGTATTATTTATAGGGACTTCTTTCATGTGTTTGTTTAAAATGTAGTTGTGTAATTAATTTATATTGTCAATAACTATTCCCAGAAGGTTTTTTTATTTTTTTTGTTAAGATCTACTAGAGAACTTAACGCTTTGTCTTTTCCAGGAATGGCCAAAATATCCAGAAGGACAATATCAAGTAATAATTAAAGTTGTAAGCTCTTGGTTTGAATTCTTGCTCCACTAGTTATGTGACCTTGAGCAAATTACTTACGTTCTCTGTGCCTCAACTTTGTCATTTGTGAAGTGGAAACTAAATAGCCTTTATATCCCAGTAACAATGCAGAGTTTATTCATTGCCCATTAAAAGGGGCATGCTGTTTAAGATGCTCATTCATTCATTCACTCATTTTATGTAATCACTCATTTATCAAGTCTTTGTTGAGTCTCAGCCACTGTCCTAGGCAATGCTGATACAATGTTATGTTTCGAAGCTTGCCACAAAATTTGATAGCCACTAGATCCAAGATTCAACATGTTATTTCATTTAATAGCTATTTTGAGTCTTCAGGGTACAATTTACAGTTTTTGGGAGGAAGATGTAGGGAAATATGACTTGTCAAACTCAATTAAGTGCATTTACTCAGGGCCACCCGTCTATTAAGTGGCATGGTTCTGTAACCTCATAGTTCATTCTCTTTTTTTCCCTGCACCACTAGTAGGTTTTGCATAAGGTAATTTTTTCCACGTGGTTACTGTGTGGGTCCTATTCACAATCTTGATCATGATTGTATTCCAACTTCTGTGTCAGAGTTTGCAAGCATGTGGCTTAAAATCTCAAGATGACTGGTGCAATGTTGTTCAATATTTAATGAAGAAGTATTACCAAAATCTAGTTTTCTAGCCTTTCTTGAAAAATTAGAAAACACTAAGTTTGTAGTAATACCAGGGACAACTAACCAAAGCTGCTGTATTTTGTTGAATCATGTGCTAACTCCTCACAGTCCTTGCCACCCCCAACCCTGCAATCATCCTACATGTAGTGTTTCTATTTATCATTGTATTTTTGCTCTTATATCTCTTACATCTTGTCACATTGTATAGCCTGTCTAGCATTTGAATTTTTGACTCCTGTTTTAAGCTAGAGATATGCTTGTCACTGAACATGACTTGAATAAGGAAATGAGAAATAATTATGACACTACATGCCCTTTTTAGTACACAAAGAACTTTTTAAACAACCATGTTATATTGCTATTTTGATTTTACAGTAGTTTGCTCCACATCAGTCAGATAGTATGTAATAGAGTCATAATTAGAATCCAGAACAATTGGTTTAAGTCTAGCGCTTTTCTCAATTATTTAACTGTCATTCATTCATTTATTGACATATTTATTCAGCAAGTAAACAATTTGTAAGTAAATGTTTTCTAGACCCTGTAGTGGATGCTAGAGATATAGATGTGACTAAGATACAGTCCCAGGCTTTAAGGAGCTCATCGTCTATTTAGGAATGACAGATAAACAGATTTTTCTGAGTGCATTGTGATGTGAACTGAGAAGTACACAGGGTATGTACAACGTGCCATGTTAACATCAAACGGCATGTAATTGATTTTTATCTGTGACTCAGACATGCCTCTGCCACTGTAGAGAGTAGTATAATTGACATGGGACCCTGGCCAGTCTCCTTGTGGTGATGGTGGTTAATCTACATGTCCCTGAGTATCATGGTCTTTACAGAAGCAGGAGAGTGAAATGTAAAAGTGCTGGAATGGAAATCAGGGCACCAACTGTGTACAGTCCTGGCTCTGACATTTGCTTGCTCCTTGACATTAGAAAAGTCATTGAATTTATGTGTGCCTAAATATCTTCATCAAAAAATAAAGAGGCATAAGAGGGGAGATACCAGATCTTACAAAATAAGTAGATTTTATTTACAAATACTTACAGATTAGTGGGGGCTCTTCACTAGGCCACAAAGAATTTGAGGCCCTATCTATGCTTAGTTTTAAAGAATGCTATGGTTAAAGAAGCCTATGTTTGTCATAGGCACTAGAGGAAGGGGTAGAAAGATTCTGAGATCTGGGGGCAAAAGGGATTTTCAGAGTGTAGGTGGATTAAAAAACTAGGATCAGTTGGGCACAGTGGCTCGAGCCTGTAATCCCAGCACTTTGGGAAGCTGAGGTGGGTGGATCACTTGAGTTCAGGAGTTTGAGACCAGCCTGGCCAACATGGTGAAACCCCATCTACAAAAAATTAGCCAGGTGTGGTGGCGGGCGCCTGTAATCCCAATTCCAGCGGCTAAGGAGACTGAGGCAGTAGAATCGCTTGAACCCAGGTGGCGGAGGTTGTCATGAGCCGAGATCTTACCACTGCACTTCAGCCTAGGTTACAGAGCAAGACTCTGTCTCAAAAAAAAAAAAAAAAAAAAAGAAAAAAAGGCTGAGATCAAGTTTCTGCTGCAAAGGGCATTGTCATTAGTTAAAATAAGCGGCTAATACAAATAAAATGCATAGCAAGTTGACTATTCAAACCAGAAGGGCTTCCGTTACAGTTGTGTTTTAATTTAAGCACTAGTAGGGCCCAGCAACTCAAATATTGAAAGATACTAAAAATAGTCTGGTCACTTTGTGCGTCATCAAATTGATTTGACTGTCCTTGTCCTTCATATAATGTCCCAGTAGACACTTAATCTGACTCTACTTCCTTAAATTTGGCAGAGTAACCATGATCATTGGTGTTACTGCTTTTGGGATTATTTATTTATCACATCACCTCTGCCATGATTACTTCCCACTTGTCTTTGTTTGGCTTGCTTTCTAGTGTGCTTCTCTCTATCAAATCTTTGCACCTCCTTAGGAAGATCTGGAAGTCACCTCTCTGTAAACCTGAGAAGTTATTTTCATTGTTGGATGATGATGCTTAAGCCAGTGTTGGAGGCTGCAGAAGTAAATTATGTGGTTTTAGAAGCGTCTCCTCCTTCCATTTGTGCTGTTTGGTTGTATTCTTTATTGGATCTGGGATGATATGACTTCTTTCCCTGGGGTTGTTGCTGCCATTACGCAGTTTTGGATTCACTGTTGCCTCATACCAATGTTGGTGCTGTAAATGCACACAATAAGAGTTCCGCAGATAGACCACAACATCTCTGGACCCAGAGCCCCCTGAAACTAGATCCAAGACAAGATTATGCACTGCTACTGAGGTTGGCCTGCTATGGTAGACTGCTCCTCCTTCCCCAATGATACAGGCACTTTTACATAGAAGGTACAGCAGATCTTGACCTGCAGATGTTCAAAAATTGACTCATAACTTCCCCTCCTCTTATATGTATCTTATCAGTAAACAAATATTAATAAGTCATAGGAATGAAACATGTGACTCTTTTTGGTTTTGTAGGAGTGATCATGCCAGAACTGGGACTTTCTAATCTTGAATTCAAATCATGAAAGTTAAACCTGTCACGAGATGTGAGTGCAAACTGACCCAGCAACCACGTGGTTCTAAAAAAAAAAAATAATAATAATTGCTTATGGCTGTTTTTGTGCTACAATGGCAGAATTGAATCATTGCTACAGGCACTGCATCGCCTGCAAAACCTATGATATTATTCTCTGCTCTGATATTAACTTAGCTGGAATGTGTCCCAAATATATTTCAATCAAGAGCTTTTATGTATTTTTTTGAAATAACCTGGATGAGAAAATCCAGATTTTATACTCACCATTCTGCGGGGAAGTAGGGGTGGCAGGGGGTCATTGATCCTGTTTGTTTCTCTCTTGTGTGCTGTCCTTGGAGATCAGAGGATTGATGTTTGAGTAAGAAATGCAGAATAGGACCATATGTTAGGCAGGGTTATAGAGAGTAGAGCAGGTCAGCAGCCTATAACTTGATGACTCAATCATCCTAACATTATGCCATCTGGGTGCTGATACTGTTCAGCTCTCCCTTTTCTTATGAAAAGTTCGACTCAGGTCAAATAGGGTGTCTCTTTTTGTTTCCTTAGAATTTTGTTTTCTCTTCCTTTTAGGGATTAGTTATTTTAGTCCCACATTTGAGATACATTTTATAATTTCAAATTTTGAATTCTGATCTAAACCCTCGACTGTTCTTTCTCCCACAGTAAAGAAATTAAAGCAATCGTAGCAAAGAAAAATGTAGACAGTATTTCTTTCTCCATCCTCAACTTTTCTGAGGTGTAATTGACAGATAATATCATATGTATTCAGGGAGTACAACATAATGTTCTGATGTATACATACATTGTAAAATGATTACCACAATCAAGCTAATTAACATACCCATCACCTCACATAGTTACTGTGTGTGTGTGTGTGTGTGTGTGTGTGTGTGTGTGTTTGTGTGTGGTGAGAATATCTCAGGTTCACTCTTAGCACATTTTAAGTGTACAATATATTATCGTTAATTATAGTCACCATATTATATGTTAGGCCTCCAGAATGTATTCATCTTATAACCTACGTTTGTATTATTTGACCCACACCTCCCCATTTCCCCTGTCTCCTGACCCCTGGTAACCACACTTCTACTCTGTTTCTATACATTCAATTTTTTGAGATTCAATATATAAGTGAGATCATGCAGTACTTGTATTTCTGTTTCTAGATTATTTTACTCAGCATAATATCCTCCGGCTTCATCCATTTTTTTTTTTTTTTTGCAAATATCAGAATACCCTTCTTTGTCAGGGTGAATAATATTTCTATATATATGTGTGTTTGTACACACACATATATATATATCTCACACATTTTCTTTGTCCGTTCATCTGCATGGACACTCAGGTTGATATTATATCTTGGCTTTTGTGAATAATGCTGCAATGAATGTAAGAGTGCTGATATCTATTCAAGGTACTGATTTCATATTTTTTGGATATATAATTGGTCCTCCGTATCCATGGATTTTACATTTATTAATTCAACCAACTGTGGATCAAAAATATTTGAAAAAAAATGTGTCTGTACTAAACATTTAGTTTTTTTCTTGTCATTATTCCTAAAACAATACAGTGTGACAACTATGTACTTAGCATTTACATTGTATTAGGAACTTAAGTAACTTAAAGATGATGTAAAGTATATGGAAAGATATGCTTAGGTTTTATGCAAATCTGTCATTTCATATTAGGGACTTTAGCATCTGAAGATTTTGGTATCTGTGGGAGGTCCTGAAACCAGTCCCCTGTGGATACTGAAGGATAACTGTTATGCAAAAGAGGGATTGCAGGATCATATAAAGTTATTTTCTTAATGCATTCATGTATGCACTAGTGTGTGTATGCCTCTGTACACCCATGAATGTCACTCTATGACCTGTTGTCACTTCTATACATTCATGTAACAATCGCCATGTTTAAGAAATGTAACATTGAGCGTGTGTCTTAACTGATGTATCCTATTTCAAATCTATTTTGAAGTGGCCAATCACCCTATCCCCAAAGATATTGCTACTCAAAGCATGGTCCCTGGACCATCTAGGAACTTACTACAAATGCAGAAACAGAGGACTCATGCCTGATATACTGAACTGGAATCATCATTTGACAGATTTCTTGGTGACTCATATACATGTTAAAGGTTGTGAACACTGTTTTAAGAAATGTCTTCACTTCTTATTCCTTTGACTTGCAATGATTAATTGGGTAGAGGAGGCAGCATATCAGAATCATTATAAAACTTAAAGTGTGCCTGGGTTTTAGACCCCAATATTAAATCTGAAGAGAAATCAAGTATCTGTGTTTTTAAATGATTCCAAAGGCAATCCTGATGTATCCAACGCAGGACAAGGGTATATATTGCAAGGAGTCACAGAATATTTTTATACTTTTCTTTTAAACCTCCTGGCAACCTTCTCTTGCTGCCTTGTTAACAAAGATTATCTAATGTGGTTGATCAGCTTTTCACTATCCTGTTCATTCTTATGACAATTTGTCTTAACTATGCATAAACTGAGAACTCTTTTTAAGGGTAAATAAATGTTCTCATTCATTCTCAGAATTGATTTAAAATATTGTAACATTTTCTAAATATGTACAAATAGAAAGCTGTCTCATAGTTCTTGTATGACCAGAAAGTTACTGAAATTTTACAAATCAAATGCAAACAATACAATGTAAATGAAGAATGTCAATTTAACATGGCAGATGACATTTTCCTAAGAATAAAACTCTACTTGCAACATAAATACAACACAATTGCTATGTTTTAGGTTCTTTAGAATTTGGCACATTTTACTGCTGTGTGCCTTATGATTTCTCAGTTCTCTTATTATTTTTCTCAGTTTGAACCCATGTAAAACCTTCATCCACACAGCTTAGATTGTCATTCAGCCCTCTCTTTCTACAAATCAGTCCAATATACGTCTATAGTCAGCCCACTTTTCTTCCATGCAGATTTCATTAATGAAAGTAGTAATTCTTGTCAGTGTGATTGCAAGCACGAACTCAAAGATAACATTACATGGCAGTCCTTGGTTGGCAATTGAATGGCAGTATTCATTTGGAAGGTCATCAACCAGAAATATGGTTTGCCATTTTTTAGAAGAAAACAAATTAGAAAAAAGTATAGATAACAACTTTGAACATCAAAGAATATTTCTATAATATTTCCTGCTTAGTCTGAAGGGAAGGCGGTAGAGAATAGAACTTACAAACATAGCCTTGGAGTGAGAAAGATCTGGAATCTATTTATGATAGTTCCACTTACTAGATGCATCTCTCGGAACAAGATTCTTAGCTTCTCTGTACCTTGGTTTCCTCGTGTGTATGATGGGGATGATTATTATCTATTTCATAGGCCAGGAATAGGTATGATATGCAAGAAGCACCTGTAGCCCTATCTTAGCACATCTTAAGGACTAAGTTATCAGGAGCTATTTTAACTATTATAATGATGTTATCATTATTGCTATCTTTATTATAGATGTGAACATTAAATTTTTATTAATTAAATCTGCCATATATTTCTTCCATTTTATTTGCTTCACTGTACTCTTAAGATGTTTACTCATTTTTCTCACTTCTTGCTTTAAGAACCTGATTATGGCAGAGGTGAAAAATCCCATCAAAATGCTAGAGAATTTGGCACAATTATTGCTTATATTTCTCCTATTGCTGCTCTTATTGCTGTAGCTGCCTCCTGAACTGCTACTGCTGCTACCATGGCTTCTAGATACTTCTTAGACTATTTATTTATTTTCCAGTGGAACCCATCTGTGAGGGAGCCCTTCACAGTGGTAATATCCTAGGGCTGGTCACTACCACAATAATGATGCTTTTATTAATCACCCTATGTAATTTTAATTTTTGCTGATAAATACTACAATAAATTGATTGAAACTGATGAAAATAGCTCAAAATTTAGAGAAATACAGTATTTCATTTTACCATCAGCATATTTCTATGTTTGTGCAATAGGGATTGAAAAAGTTGAATCCCCATGCTTAAAATCACATACTTCCAGCTCTCTGAGATGATATGCCAGACAGGGCTTTTGATTAGAAGCCTTATTTTTTGCTCAGTTCTAGCTTCTGTCTGAGTGGAGACTTTATTAACAAACGTAGGTTTGGGGCACTCAACAGAAACATAGAGAATATATGCAAAAGAAAAAAGACAAAAGGAAACCAAACAAAACAAGTTTACAACTGTTTTACTTACTAATAAGAGGGAAAAGTCTGCTCATGAGTTAAACCAAGACTAAAGACAAAGAAAGAAAGAACACTCAAAACCTTCATTTGCTTTGTATTTGTACATTTCTGACATATGCATGAAACATGAGGGGAAATACAGTAATACATTGCAGTATGCTGCCAACATCCTGACTATTCCTAGCCATTAGATAGCCTAGTGATGTTTTTCAGTTAGAGGGGTGCTGACCTTACTGTTTTCAGTAATTACAAGTCTATAATTACCTTTTATATTCTTTAAGTGTATTTTTTATAATTTCAGGTTAGATATACAAGAGTGGAAACTGTGTTTGATCTGACATTTTGGCTCTTGTATGAGGCAGCTTTAAATAGCTGTCAGATTTGGTTTCATTTTAGTGAAGGGTTAAGTAATTTTAGGGGGTTAAAACCGTGGGCAATAAATAACCATCCACAGTCATGGAAGGAAGTTGCTTCTTAGACAAGAGAATGAAGCTAGAGCTGCTAGGGACATTTGTCTGATAAAAAGTCACATCAGAGAAGATTTACCTCCAAATGATTTTGGTAGCAATGAAGCCTGTGCATCAACACCTGCCCTTGAGCATAGAAGTCAATAAAACTAAGAGAACACAAAGTAGCTCTCTCAAAAACAAAATCAGAGCCTATACTCTTTTTCTTTTTTTTTTTTTTTTTTTTTGAGACAGAGTCTCGCTCTGTCGCCCAGGCTGGAGTGCAGTGGCCTGATCTCAGCTCACTGCAAGCTCCGCCTCCCAGGTTCTCGCTATTCTCCTGCCTCAGCCTCCCGAGTAGCTGGGACTACAGGCGCCCGTCACCACGCCTGGCTAGTTTTTTGTTTTTTTTTTTTTTTTTAGTAGAGACGGGGTTTCACCGTGTTAGCCAGGATGGTCTCGATCTCCTGACCTCGTGATCCACCCGTCTCGGCCTCCCAAAGTGCGCGCCCGGCCCAGAGCCTATACTCTTAAGAAGTCCGTAGCCATCACAAAAGGCCCTTGTGGCAGTAGAAGCTAAATGGTCAAGAATGCTGGAAATGGGGCTGCAAGTCATAAACGGAGAAAGTCCAAACTAAGAGGGTAGACAGCAGGTGACAATAAACTGGAGCACTTGGCCAGGCAAGCCCTGCATCTGCCACAGTGAGATCAGTTACTGGAGACTCATCCCAGGCCTATTTCACACTGCCCTCTGGGAATGTGGGACTCTCTAGGTTCTTATGTGTTAACTGTGGGCAAAAAGGAAATGAGAAGTATAAAGTCATTGAAAAGATGGTCTGCAGTAGGGCAGGCATAGAGGAAAATTGAACTCTACTTTTAGTCTCTGGTAAATTATTTACCTTCTGTCTGTCCTGGGATCTGTAAAATAGTTACAAGAATAGACAGGGTTAATTTGTGAAACTTAGATGAATACAAAGTATCAGCAAAATATCAGACATTTAGAAATGCTCATCAACATCTTGAAAGAAGTTCTTTCATTGAGTGTCTTGGGTCTTTGTATCTCTCTCTGTAATTCTTCTGAAAACAAATGGTCAGGGTAAAGAGCTGGGGCAATAGCTCAAATGGTAAATGACAGACATAAGATTCAAAAGAAGCTCAATAGGAAAAATGATCCTGAGACAAAATGGATGAATTGCAATAGGGCTACATAAACCATGTCCTTAGGTTTAGAAAAGTCATTACTCCATTTCTAGGTAGAAGAGATTCCATTGAAATAATGTTTCTGTGCTAAAAATGCAAATGCCAATTTATAACTTTTAAAATTATAAATTGAATAGATGCAAAAAGTGTGATATGGCTGCGTTTGTGCCCTTATTAGGTGTCATCAAGAGTCTTGTGTACCTCCTGATGCCACATTTAAAGAGGGGGGAGAGAGAGAGAGAAAGGGAGGGGAGAGGAGGGTGAAAGGGAGAAAGAAAGACAGAAAGTGAGGCACGTCCAGAATGGTGAAATAAGCTGTAATCAAATTCCAGCTCAACCACTATGAGTCCTTGGACAAGTTAGTTACCTCATTGACAAAATGAGGATGGAAGCTCCCTCCCTGGCTTGACCTAAGGATTGAATTACATAATGCAAGTAAACAACTCAGCACAGTGCCTGACTCATAACTGGGGATTCTGATTATTCACAGGAAAGAGTGGTGAGAGACAGCTATGAGATAAGGAGCTGCAGAAGCTCTGGGTGTTCTGCCAATATAAGAGAAGCTTAAGGCAGGACACGACAACTGTCATCAATTATTTACATACCTGTTATGTAGAGAAGCAATTCTAATTAATCAGCCTACCTCTAAAGAAAGAACCAGGACCAGTGGTTAGAAGTTATGGGAAGAGTTATTTTGGCTCCATAACAGAAGTAATGAATGTCGTAATGGTGTAGTAGTAGGAATTGAGAATGCGAATAGCTCTTGGAGTGTTCTAGTTCCTGTTCTAAGGATTCTGCATTCTTATTTGATCCACACAACATCCATGTGGTAGGCATAATAATTATTATTTCCATTTTACAGATGAAGAAACTGAGGTACAGAGTGAAGTAAATTTTTAAGAACATGGAATGTAGAAATGAATGGCAGAGCTGGAATTCGAGCCCAGGCATTCTGCCTCTTAACCCATTTATGCCAGAGATGGTGATTTTTTAAATTATTGCATGAGAGAAAAATCAGACCTTGGCAAAGACCTTGAGCGGCAGGCGATAAATAACTCCCACATGCGTAGTGTTCCAATAACGTTATCTCCACTGGGGCTACTCCTGGGGCTACACACGTTATCTCCACTGCCCCAGGAAGTAGCTCAAATACACAGGGAAAGGCTGAGTGACTGCACACCATGGTTGCTAGCAAGGGGATTCCCGTACTAAGTTATGGATTGGCCTGGATAATCTCTACGGTCCCTCCCATGACATGTCTGTCATTTTATAAAACCAAAAAGCAAGCAAAAAACACATGGTGGCAAAAACTAATACAAAACCTAGAGTCAAACATTCATGAGATTTTCTCAATGCAAAAGAACCCTAAAATATTTATCTGGAATCTATTTACATCAACCTTATACTCAGTTATAAAAGGATGGCCATCTTACTGTCTTGTTCAAGGCAGAGCAAAAGAAATACATATGAATCTGGGAGTGGTAGTAGAACTAATAGCAGCAAGAAGAGACTCACGAATCTTTAGGAGAAAAAGGAGGTAGTAACTCACTGAACAAATATTAACTGAGTGCCTCTTCTGTGCTGAGATAAGAAAATCATTGTGAAACTAAATAAGAACTCAACAAGCATTGCAGGCCCCAGATATTTAAAGACTCCAATGATGTTTGGGCTTTTCCTGAACTTTAGTGTGCAATGTCATTTTAAAAAGTATTTTAGGGGAAATGATAAATTATAGCCAGTTTCACAAAAGAGGTATACATTATATTTTTAAAAGACTTTATATGAACTGAATAATTTGACTTTAAGTTTGGGTATAAAAAGCGTATACTTCAATTTCTCTCATGCCCGCTTGCTCCCCAGTAAATGACAAATGTGGGTCTTACTGCACTAAGGTATTTTAATATACTTCAGTGGGAAAGGCTCTGATCCAGAAATTTGCAGTTCTGCTATTGATAAAATTTATGAGAAACTTTCTTCTGTGGGCCTCAGTTTTCACATCTATTAAGTGTGGTGGTTTAACTAAAGTATCTTTATTTCTTTTAGGCTCAGACATTTCCAATTTCTTTTATTTCTATAATTATACTTATTTTCATTATGTAGATGGCAAAATGTCCTGGTAGTGTGTGCAGGACTCAAATTGATTCTGGGAAAATGGGGCACAAGTGAATCCTAAGGTATAAGGAGCTGAAGTGAGCAGAAGCCTCTAGATTCTATTTCTAGTTCTGTCAGCTACAGAATGTAGGCCCAGTTTAATATTAGGAGACATTTCCTAGCTTTTAATATTAGGTTTCAGAGTTGCCTAACAAAACCCATTGAGGTTGCTTCTTGCTTAGAGTAATTTAATGTTATGAGGATCAGACAGGTGCAACATGGCATAAAAGGCTTACTTGCCCCAACGCCACGTTTAATTTCTCTCAATCTTTCAAAGCATCAAAGGAAAACAAAGTTCTCTCTTTGTCTATTGTTTATAAATATAATTTATTCTCTGTGCTTAGGTGGTTTGCATAGATAAGAGGACATTCACTGTATTCAGTAAAATTTCTAGAGCAGTCCTTACACTAGTAACAAGCGTCCTGGGCAGTACTGCTTTGTTATCAGACTTCACCATGTAGATCTCACATCCCCCTCTTTTCTGATCTTGCTGTTATCATTTCAAAGTTATATGTAGAGTGAGGATGCAAGTTTCATAGCGTCTTTGTTTTTGTTTGAGACAGGGTCTTGCTTTGTCACCCAGGCTGGAGTGCAGTAGTGTGATCATGGCTTACTGTATCCTTAACATTCTGGGCTCAAGTGATCCTCCTGCCTCAGCCTCCCAAGTAGCTGAGACCATAGATGCATGCCACCACACCTAGCAATATTTTTTTGTCTTTTTGTAGAGATGGAGGCCTCACCATGTTGCCTAGGTTGAGCTCAAACTCCTGGGCTCAAGCATTCCTCCCTCCTCAGCCTCCCAAAGTATTAGGATTACAGGCATGAGCCACCAGGCCCAGCCCGTCATATTTTCTGACAAAGTCACTCCATTCATTTGCTGTTTTAAGTTGATTAGTGAACCACATTTTGATGTTCACTACCTTAATTTGCTAGTATATTCAACTGCATTCTTTAAGAATCTTCCCTCAGCAGTTAGAAGGCCAAAGATAATTTAAATGGGATTGAGGGATATTTTCCTCTCACATTAGTGCTGTAGAGTCACACAAGAAGCTAGTCTATGGTAGAAATAGATTTGGAAAGGTTAAATTTGAAAAATAAAAAAGTCCAGACTTGAGTGATAAGGTAAGAGGGATGGCTGTCTGGATTGAGCATGCAATTCTAATACTTTAGTTCCACATTCTTTTTTTTTAATTAAATTAAATTTTATTTTATTTTATTTTATTTTTGAGATGGAATCTTGCTCTGTCACCCAGGCTGGAGTGCAGTGGCACAATCTCGGCTCACTGCAACCTCTACCTCCCAGGTTCAAGCGATTCTCCTGCCTCAGCCTCCCAAGTAGCTGGGACTACAGGTGCCCACCACCACACCTGGTTAATTTTTATATTTTTAGTAGAGACAGGGTTTCACCATATTGACCAGGCTGGTCTTGAACTCCTGATCTTGTGATTCACCCACCTCGGCCTCTCAAAGTGCTGGGATTACAGTCGTGAGCCACCGTGCCTGGCCCAGTCACACGTTCTTAAAGATGTTTTAGCTTTTGGTTTTTAAACAGAATGGTATGGAGAAGAGCTTTTGCTTGAGGTACTTCAGTCAGTTAGCTTCAACTCTGAATGAACACCTAAGATGTCTTGGCTTTCCTAAAGACTCAGGCTACAGACTCTTGTTCATGGCCAGGGGTAAAATGCCCTTTATCCAATTTAATGCTCTCCCATGTGTAGCAAGCGTAGCAACTACCCTGGGTTGGCATATGAAGGTTTTAGTGAAACTGTGTAAATAATTTGCCATAGAAATAAGAATAGTCTTTCACTTTCCATTTTGGACTGTGGTTCTTCTCTGATTATATATCTCTTTTGGCTTTCCTTTCCAAGCTCCATCTTTATCTTAACCTCTTGGGTATACGTCTGATCACTGCTTTGCTGATATTATAACACTTGAGACTAATTAACAATACCTTAGTGACGTTGCATTCCCAGATAGGAAAATTTTGAATGACTACAAGAAGACTAGTTGATGCCTCGGACCAGTACTAGAATGGTTAAATTACTGACTGGAAACTTCAACGTGCTTGTTTCTGCAGGAGGAGAACTGCTTTAATGTGAATTGCATTAGAAAGCTCCCCTCCACTTTTCCTTCCCCAGTGTTTGTCTACTGAATAGGAGGGTGAAGGCGTCTGTTGCTCTCATCACCTCACAATCAGGCCAATTGAGCACAACTGCTTTCTGGTAGAATTCATCTCATAATAAATTGCATTCATGGAAGGTGGCTAGTGTGTGGTAAATATGGCGTAGACAGGCCAATACTAGAGATAGATAGAACACTGGCTCAGAGGAGACACAAACAAATTGCCTTTCTGCTGGCTCTGAAATATTCTTTTTCAGTGTAGTTAAATATAAAGTTGAAATGATGCTAACTACACCTTGATCCAAACAACCTCTTCATTGCTTGGCTTCTGATGGGAACGCTGTAGGTAGCAATTTGTTTTAATGATTGATTTCATTAATACTGAATCACAGTTGCACTCCTCTTGAAGTTAACATAAGATCTGCATGCACAGAAAATTAATTCATTAGAATCAAAGTGATTGTATAAGAAACTCAAATTATCCACGTGTTGAAATGCATGTCTATTTTCTTTTCAGACAATGGAACCATTTATAAAACATATAGTTGTTTGAAACACAGGCACAGGCACACATACAGAGACTATCATGTGGGATTGTGGGAGATTGCTAATCAACATAGATTAACACATACAGATTAAGACAAATATTCATTAAAACAAATATTAATTCCTCAAAGTCATAGCTAAAAGGCTCTATGTAGTTAGAAAACAGCATTCAGATTTACCTCCTAATCTTTATAGTAATTGGTTGTAAGGCTTGGAGAAAGAAGTAAAGGAAGTAAAAGAATGTACATAGACAATAATAATTATAAATAACATTTACTAAGCATCTACTATGTGTGAGTTACTTTGCTAACCAAGCTTAGCATTTCACATATATTATTTAAAATTCACATTAACTATCTGAATTACATTCAATTATTTTACTCTTCAGGGAGATTTGTATAAGTTGTATAAGGTCTAAAACTGTTAACAGGAAAGCTGGGAGTTGAACTCAAGTTTGTGTAGTTCCTTAACCAAGATCTTCGTTGTTAAGTTATTGCTACATTCTCAGAGCTTCTGAAGCAGTATCACTGAATTCAGGGTTTACGTTTATTCTAGCAGCATCTTTCTTCACAAAGGGGTATGTAAAAATACGAGTCCTTCTAATTTCTCCTCCCTCCCCCCAATATTTTTGGGATTACGCAGGTGATACTGTGCTTTTGGAAAGAAAGAAATATAGGAAATTGACAGAGGCAGGGTCCTGACTTTCTTTTTTTATTTTTTTTCCTTGATGATGAGCATAATCATGTGAATAATTAAGCTTCAAGAGCTAAATGACTGATTGGCAGCAAGCTGACTAACTGTTGTTTATTTATAAGGGTATAGCTTTCATGGGAAAATGTAGGGTACTTTGTAAAACATCAGGAGTCTCCCTTGAGATTTTGTAAATGCCATAGCTTAGAGGTTAAACTCACAGACATTTAAGTCACACGTTCTTGAGTTCAAGTCCAAGTTACTGGCCCTTTGGGACTTTCTACTCCCCTATGATCGATTGTTGTAAATTAAAACTCAGTTAATAGAATAGAATGTAAGTAGTTATATATCAGAACCAATGATAGTACCTACTTCCTAGGGTTGTCAAGAGCATTCAGAGAGCTGTTATATGTAGGACTAGCTTGATGACTGGCATGTGATAAATATTTGATAAATGTGGTTTGTAATATTTTATTTTATAAAAGTAACAAAAATTCTTATTTATGTACCCTTTTTACTATGAGGAGAATCAGGTTGGATTCTTGGGAAACCTTCAGTGCCTCTGTCTCAGCCTTGCAAAGACTACTTGGGATATGTTTATGTTGATAATTTCTTCTTTTTTATTTTTCCATCAGTCAGATTTATAATAAGAATCAACTGTTCTTTCTAAAAGACTATCATGCCTTTATATTACTTTCTTTAATTTTCAATAATCCTATGAATTAGCAATTATTATCCTCATTTTTACCAACGAGGAAACTAGAGATCAGAAACGTAAACAGCCTCCCAGCTAATGAACAGCTGCAACACCAACCCAGGTCTTCTGTCTCTCACAAGCCAGTTGTAATATTAAAACAAAAGGCTTTGAGACTATGTGACCTAAGCCACAATCTATTTTTCAGATCAGAAGATTGGAACTGTAAGATAGAAACAGGGACTGTCCAGGGTCACACAGCAAGTTTGCGACAGAACAGACACTAGACTCTAGTTTTCTATTTCTGGTCTAGATATTTTTCATCATTTCCAGGCTACTTGTTTGTTTGCAGTAATTTGTATGTTCTGTAGAGGAAGCATGAAAAGAGAAATGGAGAAGGAGAGAGAGAGAGCAGAGATGAGGGGATGAGCGTCTGGAGAGACAGAGAAAGAGAGAGAAAGAGAGAGACATAGATTCACATATGAAGGTTAGATCAAGGGTGAGCATCCAAGGGTGGTCTAGGTAGAGTACTGGGAACCAGTCTTAACCTGGCAGGAGAGGCATAATTAACCAGACCAGTGTCTACATCTGTGATATTATTTGTCCTTGCTCCAAAATGACAATAGCGATTACAGTAGACGCAGTTGACAGTAGCAGATGACACAACCCCCTTTCACCTCCTGGCCAGCTGCAGCGCTACCATCACCAGCTATAGCAGCTTCCTTCCTGGAGGTTCAGCTTTTTCTCCACTGATGGAAGGCTTTTCCTCCATCACTCCAATATCAGAGCTTGGCCGATTTGGTTCCTCAGAAGACTCTACAGAGAAATTCACTCCCATTGAAGCATTTTCTTGACATTTTGACATTCAATCAGAGAAAGGCAAACGGCAGGCCAAGGGCCCAATCATCGGGCCCATCAAGATCAAACTATATTTTCTGAATACCTATCAATAGAATGTGCATAAGATTATTACTGTTTGCCAGCGTTCTATTGATCTTGGCTTTGTGAAGCTCAAAGTCTGTTTACAGCCAACTATAAAAACCAAAGGCCACTTCTTTTACTGAAGGTTAACGTGCTGTGCTTATTTAATTGAATGGAAATGGCCTTGAGTTTTCCAAATGTCATTGTTAATAAATTTTCAAGGGAATCTGTGTGACTAGTGTGTAGGTCTTGAGGATGGGAGAGGGGCTGTTATGGGGAGGGACGGTTGTTGGAATTTGAAGTTGCTGGAAGCAAGAGATGAAAGACAAATACATAGATATGACATTGGAATAATTTCCCTATATATAAGTGCTATAAAAAATCCTTACTCTATATTAGTGTTGTTTTTTAAACTTGTCAGTAAGAATTCTCCCCCAGTGTTTTATTCTTTAGCCTGCGTCTGTTTTTGTTTGTTCTTTTGGGTTTCCAAAAAAAAAAATATTTTAAAGGGGCACCGAACATTTTAGTATAATTGTGAGTTTTGGGGTTGAATATTTTTCACTATTATTTGATCACTTTTTTCCTTCTGTAAGAGATTTGATAGAAATGGCTAAAATTAGGAGCCATATTAGATAGAGGAAGATATTGGCAATCCTATTGACCTGCTTTTTAAGAGGCGTGTTTCAACTAACAGGAGGAAAGATGCAAACAGCTTTTGCCAAAGCGATCAGAAGACCTGTAAACAGCCTCAGGGAACTGTAAAAGTCTGTCAGGTTCCCTAGCGTACTAGATGAAAAGCAGAAACTTTAGGTAGCCATCTGAATGTGTCAAATGGGAATATCAGAATAACTCACTAGATTTCCTTTTTCAACTTTCCTTGGGAGGTTTGTCTTTTTATGTGGTAAATGTTGGTGAGTTCCATTTTTAAGTTTTACTCTTCCCATTCTACTTTAGTCTCCTTAGCAGAGACACACACACACACACACACACACACACACACACACACACCACACACCACACACACACAAAATTGCTATTCTTGAAAGATACATGTAAATGAATGGTGAGTAAAAATTAAAGTCTGGGTGCAGTGGCTCACGCCTGTAATCCCAGCACTTTGGGAGGCCAAGGCAGGTGGATCACTTGAAGCCAGGAGTTCGAGACCAGCCTGGCCAACCAACATGGTGAAACCCCATCTCTACTAAAAATACAAAAATTAGCCGGGCATGGTGGCACGTGCCTGTAATTCCAGCTACTCAGGAGGCCAAGGCAGGAGAATTGCTTGAACCCTGGAGTTGGAGGTTGAAGAGAGTTGAGATCGCACCACTGCACTCCAGCCTGGCAACATCTCAAAAAAAAAAAAAAAAAAAATTAAAAAGTTGTTGTCTCAAAGCAGCCATTCATTTATTCAAGGAATTGCTGAACTTTTCTAAGGGGCCAGTCACTGGCCTGGGTGCTACATCAAGAGAGAGCAATAAGATCAAGGATCCCATTCCCAATTTCTGCACGTGTGTGTGTGTGTTTCAATCTGTGTGTATTGGTGGGTGAATGACTATGCAAATACATAACAATTTAAGAAGTATTATGATACTGGGAATACTTGACTCTGATTAGGGGGCACTGCTTTAATATCTGGCAATGGGGGATATATCTGTCTTCATTTGCTCCTTCATGCTCCCATCTAACCTTGATTAAAATCTGATTTCAAATAATCAGTGCATTTATTGAACATTTGATCAACGTTTTTCAGGAGCCTGACAGAAAATGAAAAGTCTTCATATGTTTTGTTTTGGGAAATACTACTCCCTTTTTTGTTGTTGTTGAGACGGACTCTTGCTCTGTCGCCCAGGCTGGAGTGCAGTGGCCGGATCTCAGCTCGCCCGGCTAGTTTTTTGTATTTTTTTTAGTAGAGACGGGGTTTCACTGTGTTAGCCAGGATGGTCTCGATCTCCTGACCTCGTGATCCGCCCGTCTCGGCTTCCGAAGGTGCTGGGATTACAGGTTTGAGCCACTGCGCCCGGCCGGGAAATACTACTTCTAAAACTTATTTAAGTGTCTCAGTTTTGTCTTTGTTTTATTTTATTTTTTAATTTAAAAAATAATGTTATTTTTTATTTGTTTTTAAGAGACAGAACCTTGTCGGCCTAGTACCTTCACTTGGTCAAATACCTCTTTTGGTAGAAACAATACAAATTATATAGATTGGTGTATACAGGATGAACTCAGTTTAAGGATAAAACGTGAAATTCAGTGGAAATATTATTTAAATTCTAAACAGAAATCAAAACAAAGGTATATTCATATTGCATGTGTGTGTAAGTTTTTTCTTACATATATTATGTATACATATATAAACATAACACTTTTTAAAGTTTTATTAACCATCTAAATATATAGCAAAATCAGCTGGGGGTACAACAGTTGGAAATGTGTAACTCCTTCCTTTTTTCCTAAGTTATGGAAAATGTGAGAAATGAGAAGTAAGCAAAGTGGAGAATTAGAATCACAAGCTGGATATGAATTTATTACCTGAAAAATCTTCTTGGTTCTGAGTTTGAAGCAGATTCTATAAAATCCTGTATTAAAAGAAATACAGTAGGAATTAGCAAGGATGGGGGAATGGGAGTGGGCAGGTATGTTCTTGAAGAGAACACTCTAAATGCAGAACATTATTCTTTGTCAATTAATTTTTACTTTTTATAGATGTTAGACTGTTTAACAAATTCTTATGAGAAAAGTGGGTTTTTAAGTGTTCTCTAGAAAGATGTTCCTGATAATAAATTAGGACTGTGCATTGCGGAGCCCCCACCAGTTCTACTCCCTCTGGTGAGTTTAATACCAGACGCAACCTAGTTAGAGGTGACATGAAATCACAGAATTTGATAATTTTTTTCAAAGTTAAGCAAATATAGATGAGCTCTTCTTGTATATGCAAGATGCCAGATGGTGTTTTTGAGAAATCGATTCGTGAATAGTACCAGTCCAGACAAATGGGTCCAATCCTTCTATAGATAAGGTGACCCACTTTTCCTATTCAACCACAGGGCTCTGTTGTCTGGCATACATTATTTAGCAAAGTGACATTGTGGAGTCATCAGTAAGAATGTGGCTTCTGGAGTGAAATTTATTTGCATTTGAATCCTTTGCTGGGTGATCCTGGCCAAATTTCTTAACTTGTTTGAGCGTTAGTTTCCTTATCTCTAAAATGTGAGTAACAAGAGTTTCTCGTAGGAACTATGTAAAGGTAAAAAGAAACCATCTAGCATAGTGTCTGGAACATACTATAATTTCATAAAATATAACTCTCGTTATTAGACTGGGTAGCTCAATAGATATTGTTCCAGAAATGCTAGTGCATGAGGCTGCCACTATGACGGCCAAATGATAGCAGCTGTGAAATGCCATGCCAAGCCCTTTGCAGATGCATGTACTTCTTCGCAAGGGCTTCTAGTCATTGACTTACCCAGATCTATCATCACCTCTTGAAGAAATAACTGGAAAACACTTACCCTACTTACAGTGAAATAAGTAAGTATCCTTCTACAGAAGGACAGTTAGTTCTTGAACCAAAGGACTTCAATGCCACATGAGAAAAATGGTCTTGTATACAATATCCTTTGAGAGAGAAAGAGCTTTAAGCATCTTGATATTAGAAATTAAGGCTACAATGCATTCAGGTTGCCTATAAGCTATCCATTTCTGTATCTTGTTGTCAGAAAAAAAAGTACACTTCAAAATTAAGTTTTTTTCCATCTAGGATCTCAGATCTCATTGTATAACTTTCATCATTCAACTGGATTTAATAGGTCTATCAGTATGCACAGGAAATTATTTTCAAAATTCTTCACCTAATAGCAAAAAGTAAGCGCTAATCTGCTTTCCTGTGAAATTGTCCTCAACGGAATAAATAGCACAGGTGTCTGAAAAGAAAAATTCCATGTTTCTATATCTGGGTTGACACTTAAGACTGCGTTTGTGAAGCCTCCTTATATCTTGAAGACAGGGGGTATCTGTCTTGCTGGTGAGAATTTTGCTGTTCTGGAGTCTATGTCAGGTACCTCAAATGTGATGAGTGGTAGAGGTCATGCTTTGTTGTATCATAGTTTGTTAAATCTCACTCCTTAGAGATGAATTAGACTGAAAAATTAACAGGTTTATTTGTGCAAATGATAGTTGCACACCCAGTTACTGCTTCTGGGTTTCCCATGTGACTAGCCAAGACCCAAGGTGACAGTTTGGCCTGCAGCTGTGGCAAACAAAGGAGAAGCTAATGAATCATAAAGGTCACATCTTCCTGAATTTTCTTCCCTTTCTTCACTGTTCTGATTACTTAAAAAAAATCTCTATTGCTTGTATATTCTTAGTATAAAGAACTCATTAGCAATATTTGGTTCTGTTGTCTGGAGAATTTTCTGCTCACTACAATATAAAGGTGATCCAGGTATCACGTAACTGTCTCCATGAAGAGTCTCTGATGTTTGCAATATGTTGTGAGTTTTTAAAAGTTATTGTTTGAGAAAAGGCCATATAAGGAGATAATTTTTGCTTATTACTAATTAGCTTACCCCTCTTCTGCTGTTGTTACATTTGTAACTATTTACTTGTAAATACAAGTTCTTGATCTTTTTAGGAGTCCATTGGATTCTGCTGCTTTTGTTTTTGAGAATCATTTTAATTTACAAACACATATTACCTTTTCCAAAAAGTGACCGCATAGCTCTGTGACTCCTCCCTGATATGTTTTGAGCACACAGAAATTACTGTCCTCTCACTGAGTACTCCACAGCAGGGCCTCTGGCTCTTACCTCCTTTCTCAGATCCAGGACTGAATGCATAGCTGAAAAGATGACTTTAGTCTTTATTCACAACCTGTAAGCTAAAGAGCATCATTTAAAAAAATGCTTCCTATCTTGCAAACAAAAGAACTGAGACACCTATCTAAGAATGGCAAGTCTGAGAAGCAAATACCTGGCGCTAGTCCTCTGCTGTAAATGTGCAAATTTGTGTAGCCTTTTGTCTGAGAATTGGTTAGGTATAGAAATACACTTCAGCAGAGACTTGACCTATATGACTTTAAAATTTGTTATGATTCTACAATTAGTGTTTGCTAAAGTCAAAACTGTAGAATATACTATAGAGAGAATGTTAAGTGTTGGCCCTATGCTGACCCCAAATGAAGTCTTTTAAGAGATTAGAGCACTACACTGTCTATATTTAACCAGTTGTCATATAACAATTAATGAAAATTAAACATTTTATACTTAGAATTTTTAAGTAATAACAGATGATGGATCAAGATTAAAACTGTATTGACAGCCTAAGCAAAGAAATAAAATCTAACAAAAGAAACTTTAAAAGAAATGAATGTAAAATCCTATATTTTGATTAAATAAATCAAGTTTGCAAGTACCAGGTATAGGAGTTTTGGACTGACAGAACTTTACACTAAACAAGATGTAAAAGTTTTAGTTTTACATAAATTTAAAATGAACCTGCCTTACTTTTTCTTTAAAAAAATTAAGGAAAAAAAAAAAACACTATGCAGTATTATGTTCTATTAATAGACTTCTAATTTATTACTAAATTATGTTGACTCTTCATCTGAAATGTGTCTGTCTTTTTACTCCATTAATTTCTCTTCAATGATCTAGTCACAGACCTTATTATCCTTCACATGACAGTAGCTTAATAATGGTATCCTTGCTTTTCTCCCTACTACAATCTGTCCTCTGCATGTAGCCAGTGTTATACTTGATGAATTAGATCTGGTCATATCATTCCCAAGTAAATAAGCCACCAATGATCCTCAGTAATTACAGAATTAATTATTCCCTGAGAAATGGAGCCCCTCAGTGTAATATGTCATCTCTATCATTTTTTTCTTTAGTTTTACAGATAGCACCTGCCATTTCTAAAGATGTGTCTTTAATTCATCGTAACCACTTTGGATTATGACATCCTTCCATACTTTTGCTCAGGGTCTTCTTTGGTTAAAATCATCTTTCCCACTTCACCTTTGACCGACCACTGCCAGTGATCTGTGAGGTTCAAATGTCTTTTAATTTGGAAAGACTTCCTGATAACCTGCCACATCAGTTTCAGAAGAAACCAGTTCCTGGCCTCTGTGCTGTTCTCCTACCTCTAAACGGAATGTAAAGTACTATTATTTTCTCTTCAATTGACAAGGTGCTTCTACGATTGTTCCCATCTTCTGTTGGTATTATTTTTAATAAAAAGATCTCATAAATTGCATTAAAGTACTAACCTTGAGAAGACCCCCAGTCTGAAAGGAGAATATTTCACTTCTCCCTTCCCTCTTTTCAATCACACATATTATTGAATAATTTTGGTTAACGTCCTTAATATTCTAAACTATCTTGAAACAGTTGTTTTTTCTATTTTCAGAAATAAGGTTTTAGTGATAAGACTGAAAATTCCAAACTGTGAGCTTTTGTCTCAGGGATAGAAATTTTAAAAATCATGAGATCTTCTGTCATGGTTTTGAATGTTAATCTACTTTGTCCAGTGGGCTTCTGAATCTTTTGTGATTGGCACATTTCACTGAGATGCAGGCACATGCAGTTCTGGGGACTGAGTTCTCTGGCTACAGTTTATTTCACACTGAGGTACATGTACGGACTGAGCGTGAGGGGACTGTCAGTAGATGTGTTTCTTGGGTGCCTGAAGGATGCTGCTTTTGCTCTTCACTTTCATCTTAATGTAGAGTCATATATTTCTAGTTACCTTTTGGTTTTCCCCTGGCATGTAACAATGTAATCTTCACAATGCAGTGCTACATTCTAAATTTATAGTGCAGTAAATGAAAGAGGTTGGATCTATTGTGCTTCATAATTCAGAGGGAAGAATGTCTGCAGGAAGAAACGTGGGTATTCTTTGGAATGCCATGAATTCAATAATTGAAACATTTTGAGGAATGTCCAATTACCTCTTAAGAGGCATTCAGGTTTTTGTTCTTTCTGAAAAAAAGATAATTGTTACAGACTTGGGAAATCCTAAAAGAAAAAAGGAGGACTGTTGGGACATCCTGGTTGTTCTTGACCACCAAAAGAACAGCTACAGTTCTCTCAGATCACAGCACTTGAAGTCAGAAGCCTAAGTGGGTGTCCAGAGAATTCAATGTGAAAGGTTTTGCCCCTCTTAACTCTCCTGACCGCTAGCATTCTCTCTACCTTAGTGTGTGGGTAGATCTTTGTTATGTCTCCAGACTCACACTAGTTTAAAAAATGCTTAGGTAAATAGCAGTGGGACCCCAATTCTTGTTTTCTTATATTCTATATGAAAAGGAAAAAAACTCACCAATTTTAAGTGCTCATTTCATATGTTCATGATATCTAATGGATGTTACATTTTGGTACCAGGAAGTGAGAGAGTGATATGAAGGAACTAGTGAAATAAGATTTTAATACCTGGCAACATTTCATAGATGGTAACACTGGTCCACTTGAACACTTACCATTTTTTATTCATTATATCTGGTCTAGATGGGTCTAACTAAAACTTTGTTCAATGCAACACAGTTCTTGCCTATTTAGAAACTTTTAACTGTGTGTTTAATTATCACCCAGAGTGGTTCTTTGGCAGAGAAAACATAGAACATAGGATCCAGTCTTTCACAATGCAAAAGTTGAACCTCTATCACCTGGCATGCTTCAGGAAATTTCAGACGCTTTGTCCTCACCTTAGACCCACTGAATAGGGTCACTAAGGAATGGCGCCCAGGAATCTACATATTACAACCCCTCCATTTAATACATAGGCTTGCTAGAGGTTAAGTAACACTGTGGGCTCGCCTGTAGCATGTAGCACTAATCAGATGAGACTCAATATCTGGCCAGACTTGTAGACAGTAATCATAAGAAGCAAAAACATTTTTCTGAAACAAAACAAGTGGCATATGATACTGTGAAATCTCTGGCACTGGTTACCCAATATCCACACATACCCAACTTAGCTCTAGATTAGAAAGTAAAGAATGAGATTCAGACCAGAGGCAGCCATGAGCACAGGTGCACAATTTGGAAAAATGAGACCAATTCTTTAAAAAAAAAAAAAAAAATCAAGCTGAACTCAAAGGAATTTAGTAAAAATGTAAATCCCCTTACAACTGGCCCCATGTTTTCTGTCTCTTCATGAACACCTGCCACCTGGTGAATAATGTCAAGGCCTCTGAGAGTGGGTCAGGAAAGCAAAGAGGTCCGTGGCCAGAAACGCTGTCAGGCATTCAAAAATGACCAATCCAGGTAACAAAAACTCATGTCAGTGGTGCAGGAACGATGGCGTATTCTCTTCATAAGAAACAATATGCAAATGAATCACAAAACGTGAGAGAGCAAAACTGTTTTGCGATTCATTTGCATATTGCACTGCTGCCTTCTGTCAAGTTGGAAACACTGAAGTGAAGACTGAGTGCAGAAGGTTTGGGGTCTAGAGGGTCCCCTGTGAAACAGTTTCTGAATGAAAGTGAGGGAAGCAGGCATGGGATAGAGGAATAATTTGGTCTCAGATGCAAGTGCGGCTAAAGCCTCAGCCAGTCCCACGCTGAGCTCTGAAGTTAGGTTGTCCCTTCCGAGATGACCCAAATTGCATACACGGATCTGAGTCCTTGTACCTCCCGTGCCCATCCAAACATCCAGTCACCATATGAGGCCACACCCTTTGACTGAATCCAGTTCTGGAGAGGGACCGAGGTTTGGTGCAAATTGTCTGCAGCCAGGATTCCCAGCGTCTGGAGGATGAGCACCCTAATCTTGAAGGCTGAATTCAGTAGCACATCCACTGCAACTGAATATCCGATTCAAGGCCAAAAATTGTGGAGCTCAGAGCCGCAACAGGCTTCTGATCTTCCAGTCTGCTGAATGCCCCTGGCAGTCCACTGAAGTGATAATGTTAAGGAAGGAAATGATTAGAAGTAATTTGCTGAGGGATCAGGGTTGCATTTGGAGCTGTCAGCAAGTAATGAAGCAAGAATGTCAATCGACAGGTGAATCAAAGTCAGGGCAAAAGAAAGGGAGGAGGAAATTTGCTCAAAAAAAAAAAAAAAAAAGCAATTGCTTTAATTGAGGTCTGGGATGAGGTAAGTAGAGAAAGTTTGCAACTGCCAGAGATCGCTAAATAGGAAAGAAATCTTTGTGCATATGTGGCTGGTGGGATTGGGACGTGAAAGATGTTGTGGGACAGAATCTCACTGGCTAAGACAAGAGTCAGAGCTGGTTTCAAAAAAAACTCTTAATCTTCTAATAAAGGATCCCCTGTCTCTATGTTGAACCTGGCAATGAATAACTCTCCGTTTTCCTTATTGATTGGCAAGGATGTAGAACACTAAGATACACACACACACATACACACACACACACACATATACACACACATATATATTTTTTGTTTGTTTTGAGACAGGATCTCACTCTGTCACCCATGCTAAGTGCAATGACATGATCATAGCTCACTGCATTCCCAGTCTCCTGAGTTTGAGCTATCCTCCTGCCACAGCCACCTGAGTAGCTGGGACTATAGGCATGGACCACCACACTTGGCTGATTTTTAATTTCTTGTGGAGATAAGGTCTCACTGTGTTGCCCAGGCTGGTCTCAAACTCTTGGACTGAAGGGATCCTCACACCTCGGCCTCCCAAAGTGCTAGGATTACAGGCATGAACCACCACACCTGGCAAATATTTAAATATTAAATATATTTAATTGTTTGTTAAAAAGGCAGAGAGGCTTTCCTTGATGGAGGTAATAGGTTCTGGAATGCAGTGTGCTCTGCTCAGAATGGCCTCTGACCACTGCCTCCATGTGTCTAATGTAACCTATGACATCACCCATAGAGGTGCTGCTTTTTCATTGGGGGGGCGCTGCTCCAAAAGGTGCCTGAAACCAGGTTAAACCATTGAGGTTGTAAGGAATAAAGGGCCTTTATAATAAAGAGCATTTCTGTGACTGTGTTCTGAAACTTATGAAAAGCATTTCTTTCTGTCTTTGGTGTCTTCCTCGATAGTTGTAATAAGAGTAGTAGTTGTTCTTCTTCTTTTTCTTTTTTCTTGTTTGATTTGTAAAAAACACTTTTCTTTTCCTCTCTGGTGTTTGAATCCACCCAGTCCCATTTCAGCAGTCCACAGTGACATACTGAAAGTTGTAATAGAGCTACAGCTTTTCTGTATAGAGGTCCATGGATATGTTTTCTAATTATAATCATTCCTGAGCTGTTGGTAGCTATTTCAGACTGCTCACCCAGCTGTATGCCACTGGCTTGTTTCTATTTCAGGAATGATCTCTTCCTCCTCGTCCTCCTTCCCCTCCCATTCCCAAATCCCCACATTACTAGCGGCCAAGTTATTTTCAAGTACAGTGTATATGTAAGTGATCTTGATCTGCTAAGAAAAGACATACTGTTTGTTTTTATTGGGCAGGCAGCATCCTAGGGAAAAGGAGAATTGCAAGCCTAATTTGGTTAGAAAGCATCCTTTTTCGCAACAGTGAGGACTGCAGTTACCACTAAAATCATTGCTGTTAATTACTAATTGGATCAAGTCTTCTCTGTTCCACCAACCCTGCTTTGAAAATTTCTTCACTGTTTTTCATTCAGAAACTGCCTCAGCCTGTGCTCTGTTACCTGCCTCCAGGCTTTATTGCAACACCTTCTACTGCCTCTCTCCTGGACCACCTTGTCCAGGCTGCACACAGTTGCCAAATTCACCTTTCTATGTTGCAAACCTCATTGTGGCTCCCCCTGTGTAAAAACCTTTTAGTGTTTCTCTTCTCCATAAAACAGCAATCCATGGTGCTTAGAAGTATCTGAAAGGCCCTTCCGCATCTATCTCTAGCCTACCTCTGTGAACCTTATCTCTTGGCTTTCCCACCTGCCCCCACCCACAACTCTACCCTTTGCCTTTTGCTATTCTTTTCCCCAAACTCTGAGCTGCTTATACATTCTTTCCATTCATGACGTGTTATACCTCAGTGCGTTTGTGCATGTAGTTCTCAGTGTCTGGAACGATCTTTTGGATGAATAGTGACACTTCAAGAAATATCTTTGTCCCAACTTCAGAAACCTAATTTTCGTTCTGATGAATAGCTCCCACAGTTTTTTCCCCAGGCTATTTTATAAGTATTGAGGATTCACGTGTTAATCCTGAAATGTGCCTTCTAAAAAAAAAAAAAAAAAAAGCTTTATCTGAAAACCCATTAAACCTCTAGTTTAAATACCCAGACATTCTCAAAAATTGAATTTGCATTGTCTTTGCTGCAGTGTCTCCTCAGGTAACCAGTGCGGTCGTGTCAGGTTGATACATCATGTTGTTAAGACCCCAGCTATCTCTAGGATAATAGAAAAGATGCAGCTACGGAAGGGAACAGAACTGTGCTCCTGAACGTGGCATGGCTGCCGAACCTCACAGATAATCCTGGAGCAGGCAATCTCTGCAGACTTCTGGGGTGATTTGAGCATGTGTAGCTTCTGCTGGCAGCTGAGATAAATGGGAAGTCCCCTGAGCTGAAAGTTTGGAACACTACGTCCTCAACAGCCTAAACCTGCCACATACAATCCCTGTGATCCTGGGGAAGTCATTGGACCTCTTTGAGTCATGCTGTCCTCAAATGTAAAATGAGTTTAATATTTAAATGTTCTAAATACGTTCCTTTATAATGTTTTAATTAAATATGTATCCATCTGTATCAGATAATGTTGGTGATCTCATGCAATTTTTTTAGTTCCCTTTTTGACTATTTTTGTACCCCCGAGCCTCATTGTGGCTTCTCTTGCAATAGCCAGCCTGGCTTGTTTTTAAGAAAGTTGTCCTCAGTCTACTGCTCTATTGCCTCTGGCTGGAAAACTCTGGGGTAGGTGCAAGGGGTCTGCCAGCCTTTTATCCTGGGACCGGGCTGCTGCCAGCTCTGGCGCTTTGCTTGGGACTATAGCCTTGTCTGGACTCCTCCTTCTCTGTCCGTTGCCTTCGCATGGGAGTGCTTCCTTATCAATCATTTGCACTCGAATCCCTGTCTTAGGGTCTGTTTATGGGTTGGACTCAACCCAAGATATTCTCTATCTAGCTATCCTGGTTGAGTTTGTTAATAAAAGTTCAGTTTGGATTTGGATGAGGCAAACCAAACTTGGGTAGGGTAAATAGAGGAGGAAGATGCTCTGTCTCCTGAGTTGTATTTGATGAAGTGGTTAATAAAGGCAGCTTCCAAAGTGGTTCCAGGTAAAGAAGTACTAAAAAGGCCTCTTTATTAATGTATGGATTTTCTGTCACTGATGTTTGTCTGCCTATGAATAGTTTAGATTTTTCAACTAAGCACTTTATAATATCTGTAACTCTTTCTAGGTGTTTTATAAACAACTAACTGGGTAGAGCAGCAATAACAGAGCTGTGAGTTTTCTGCCAGTATCTTCTAGTTTTTACCTCCTCAAAAGCTATTTTAAACAAATAGATGTCTAATTAAATCTCAAGGGAATGTGAAATAAAAACTGGAATTTGAATTCAGAGTACCTGAAAGAGCATTTTTGGAAAAGACTTTGTTTATGCCATTTGTTCATATGTAGATGGAAACAAAATATATAAAATAATAAAGAAAGGTGCCATTGAGCCTCAGAGTAGAAGCCTGATGCCTTCACTCATGCCTGGCTGATCACCCAAGAGTACAGTTTTTCATGATTTGATATCTGTTGTAGATTAAGCCTGTTGCACACAGTTTCTACCCTGATGTTTGGCATGGGCCATACACAATACATTGAAACAAGGTTTTGAAGTAAATAGAACCACATTTCCTAGTTTCTTTCATGCTGTTATTTTCTCTACAAGATACATTCTGGCTCCTTTTGTGAAATCTCAGATTTGATTGTACGAGCTGCTGAGAAACGCAGCACCTGTATGCCACCCACCAAAGAGAGTTTTTACACAGTCTGTTGTACATAGAAAGCAAGTGGGTGTGAGTATACGTATGTGTGATGAAATGGTTCAATTGACATTGTACTTGTAAGATAAACTTCATGTATCACCAAATTATGTGAGTGCTCCAATCAGAAACATTAAATTATGAGGTTTAAGTAGAAATTAAACATTTATAATTTAATATACATGTAATAAAATTAATATTTATGAACACATTTGCCTTGGGAATCAAAAGTGGAAAACAGGATTATTTACTTGCTAATGGCCACCACGGTGCCATGCAGTTACAGATTTGGCGGCCTGCATCCCAGTGACATTACTCCAAGACCAGAGACAAGACCATTTTTTGTTTGCATGGAGCTAAGTATTATTTTCAGAAAATCAAAACCAAAAGGTATGTTTTGCCTCCTAGCTCAGAGTTTCTGGAGACCTGATCTGCCGGGTATCATTTGCTCATTTTATTTGAAAAAAATAAAATACATATTCAGTGCAGAAGTTAAAAGTCTCTTTCTAACTCAACTGTATATCTCAAAGAATTATTTTCTCATTCTGTCAACCCATGTCAAAATTTTCAGCTGAAATTGTGGTCATTTCTACATTTTCTTTCCTGTTTGTCTTGCATCTCTTAAAATGGTTTTAATGTTAGAAGCTACTTAACAATGTATGTGAAAATAGATTTAACTCAGCAATCAATATGTCATCAATAATAATCATTAATTTATACATAAATATCACATGGGTAGCTTTCCAAGTCCATCCTGTTTTTTGTGAGCTTTTATGCTGGTTCAGAGGTAATGTATGCCATTTTTATAAGGTGAAGAAGTGGAGCAGTATAAATTGTACAAAGCAAGTATTGAGCACTGCAAAGTTCACTGTTCCTTAGAGAAATGAGCTATGCATTTACTGCTAAAAACAAACCTTTCATAAAATATTTCTTTGGGCACCAGCCTAGTGAAGGAGTAAGGAAAAGAAGTGGATGGTTTTAGCATTTACCCTTTTGGGAGCTTATAGCCTGGATGGCAAGATCAAATTAACATGAGAAGGCAGTTTGGTGTAATGGTTAAGAGCCCTCGGATTCAACGGAGGCAGAAAGTGATTTGAATTCCAATGAGCCTCTTTTTAGCTGTACAACTTTGTAAAAGCCCTTTACCCTCTATGCCTCAGTTTTCTTATCTGTAAAATAGAAATGCTGATAACTACCTAATAGTGTTGTTACTGTTGTTTCTTAAAGATTGATGACAAGGTGTATGAACAGCACACCTGGAAAATACTGGATGCTCCTCCTAAGTGTTTATTTATTAATATCATGGACACAAATGAAATGATCCATCTCTTCCTAACCCAGCACACTTATCATAACACATTTTAATTTGTATGTTTACAATATCTTTTCTGATGAATTGATCCCCATAGTATATGTAGAGCAGTGGTGTCTGAATTTGTATAAATCTCTGTAACTCTAGAACTTCACCCAATGGCCAACACATAAAAGGTTCCAAATAAATATTTGTTATTGTCATTGTAATGGGAGAAGGATATGCTTCAAAGCAAAGATACTGATTTTAAAAACGACCACTTTCCAAAAACTTTTTTTTAATTCTAGTGACCAGCATTGAGAGTAGGAGTACTCAGTATGATTATTTACAGTAATGTATTTATTGGGTAAATTAGGCACCATCTGGTGTGCTAGCTTAGATGGGTCTAGTTCTTTATTAATAGATATATGAGACTCTGGGGTAATAGGTTGCTAGATCCATATGCTATTCAGGAGACAAATTTAGTATATGGTAACCTTGCTACAGGATCAAGTCGCATAAGAAAATGAATTGAAGTGGAAGAAATGCTTAGGTTAACCCAACAACGCTGATGATTGACCAGTGTGGCAAGGGCCACTCTGTTCCAAAACTAATTAACAATATGATCAGTACTGAATTAATGTTGTTACGGATTATAGGTTTCAAATTTTCCCTTGTTAGCAAAATCACCTTTTAAATAATCTCATAGGGTTTTGAACAAACAGCACAGTGTTTCTTTTTTAAAAACAGAAACCTGTACTTGAGAAGCTAGCAAAGAGTAGCACAGAGACCTGGATCTCTGTAATACGTTCTTGGCCTGGTCTTCTATTTTCAGTTCCAAAAATTTTGAGGGAAATAAGCAGCTATCCAAACAGAATGCTGAAAGAATATCCCTGGACAAACAGAAAATCTTAGAGGGGCATCAAAGCAAATTGTATGGATGGAGACTGTGAATATGAAGAAAGGCACACAGTAATCTTCAGCCAAAGCAAAGACTAAAATGACCTGTTCAATAAGATGGAAGCAATGTTTAAGAAACAAACAAACAAACAAACAAAAAAACTGTCCTCCTTCTCTGCCAAATTCAGGATGCATGTTTTATCAGCCCATGTGCTATTAATCTATTCATGATTATTCTAGTTCATTTTCTCTCCCATGCTTTTCTCATTTCTTCTCCTCATTCTAGGTGAGTATAGGAAGCATCAGGTCTGGGGCCATAAAAAGCCTGTGGCCAAGGACTTTGCAATAAGACAGACAATTTTAGGTACTTCATTAATTATTTTTCCTAGCGATTAAGGATTCCTTGTGTAATGACTAAGAACAAGGAGAAAACAGCAAAATAATACTAATGCTAATAAAATATCTAATACTCACAGAGTACTTTTGATGATATAAGCATTGTTTAGTTTGCTTAGATTATTCTGTCTGGTGTTCTTAGCAGCCTGTATGCTGGGCAATAAAAGTAGAGTCTCAGGAAAATAGAATGAAGTTTGCTATAATTTGGAGACACAAAACTAAGCTGAGATTCTTTAAGTAATGTTCATGGGGAGTTTGTGAATGTGATTTATCAGAAAGAGCTGCTTCCATCAGGGCTCATAATAACGGTTCCCCTGAACTGGATGCTAAATTTATCAGCTGGTTATTTTGGGCTTCTCTTTCCAGTAGGCCTATAGAAAACAAAACAAAACAAAACAAAACAAAACAAAAAGAACTTTTGCTATAACCTTGATTATTCAGAGAAAATAAGGTTTCTGCTACACAGCAGGGACAGGACATGGTTGGCAACTGGGAAAGACACTCAGCAAACATTATAGATACCAGAAGGAGCCTGGAGAAACTCTGATTCTTTTTCATTTTGTTCATAAAAAGCAGGCATCTGAAATGTTGTGCCCAACTTCAACTAAAGAAAAAAACACTATTGTTGGGTCTAGACACAAAGCCTGATTTGATGACTTTTTTTTTCTTCATTTATTTATTATCCTGTAAACATGGACATACCTTTTTTGCTTCTTTATTTTATCTTCTGGTAGAACCTTGAGCAGGGATACCCTAGACGTTCAACCATTCCATGTGATCAGTGTCTGCCCTGAAAGGTCTGAATTCCTGTACTGCATTTCCCAAGGAAGTTTAGTGTTTATGCCCATCCTCCCAATGGGGAGAGAAATGAGCAGGTGAGGCCAAAAGCAGCATCTGTGACTTGCTAGGATCAGCTGGCTCTGTGTGCATGATTTCCACTTCAAAGGTACAGACAACTTGGTGATAGCCCATTTATTGCAGCCTGGTCTTGTCAATTAGTCAAAGTTATGTTTTGTACAGCTACAGTAAGCAATGTAAAATCATTTACAATATAGGTGTTAGAACAGCAGAGACCCTCAGAGTTCATGCATTTGACTTCCTCATTGCACAGTTGAGGAAATTATGAAATGCATATCTTTAGCTTCTTCATTCTGCAGTATTTATTGAGCTTTTTTTTTATGAAGAAGAAGGATAAAAAAATATAAATTTGTATGAAGTTGGGGAACTGGAAAAAGCTAACTTGTTTTCTTTTCTTTTTTTTTTTTTTTTTTTTGAGACGGAGTCTTGCTCTGTCGCCCGGTCTGGAGTGCAGTGGCCGGATCTCAGCTCACTGCAAGCTCCGCCTCCCGGGTTCACTCCATTCTCCTGCCTCAGCCTCCCGAGTAGCTGGGACTACAGGCGCCCACTACCTCGCCCGGCTAGTTTTTTGTATTTTAGTAGAGACGGGGTTTCACCGTGTTAGCCAGGATGGTCTCAATCTCCTGACCTCGTGATCCGCCCGTCTCGGCCTCCCAAAGTGCTGGGATTACAGGCTTGAGCCACCACGCCCGGCCTCTCTTTTCTTTCCTGTGTCTTTGGCACCTCTATTTAGATCTGGTCCATAGTAGGTCTAAATAAATATTTATTGAAGAAATAATGCGTGCTTTAAAAATGTTGGCCAAATAGCTGACTGAATGGATAAGAAAGCTTCATAAAGAAAGTGATACCTGTACTATGTCTTGCAAGATGAGAGAGAATTGGAAAATGAGTAGCATAAAAGACGGAGAAATTAACCAATATTATAGTCCAACCAACAGCAAAGATGGAACTAAAATTCTGGTCTGGTCTAGAAGTGAACCAATAGGCTCACTTTCCAAAATAAAATCTTCTGAAGCATTTACGATTATTTAATAAGGAATAATTTCTTCTGGTGTCCTGAATGAGGAATCTTCAGGGCATAAAATGTCCTGTCCTTTTTATTATCCTTAAGAAATTTCTAGCTATTTTTAGTTCTCAACATCAACTACTTCTCATTACTAAGTAAAAGCCAGATTACCTACCTTGCGCTCACCCTAGTTCATCTTATCCACTGACAGCAAATTCCTTCCTTAGAATACTTCTCCATTGGCTTTGGAGAAGTGAAAAGGATTTGCATATAGGGCAGTAGAGTGTTTTATGTAATAGTCATTTTATTAACCCCATTATCCAGCTGTTGGGGTGCTGGGTAGAGAAGGAAGGGAGGAAAAGGAAAGTAGTTGTTGGCACTGAGGGTTCAGAGCCACCCCAGCTCCTTGAGATGAAGGGATGAAAATAAATCCTCTATATTACTAAAGCATGTGAATGCCATGAAGTAGTGGGACCTGAATCAATACATTACATTTACAGCAGAGAAAAAGAAAGAATAGGATTTTCAGAGTTTATTTATGCTGCTTCTCTGAAAAATGCCTACGTGAACTATTGGGCTGAGAGTGTTGATTCCATTGAATATGACTCTTTGACTGCCATGCCTTTGGAGAGAATGCCGCCCCAAACAGTCATATCCAAATGTGATATCCCTCCCTTCTCTTATGAGCGACTTACTTTTGGTATTCCACTGGGTGGAAAAAAGCTTTTCTTACAGGATATATGAACTAATAATAGTTATACAACTGCTTTAGATTTGTCGCGCTCCCCTTGGATAAGTTTAATATGATTTTGTACACATTAATTAATTCCCCTAATAACAGTCAAAATAGAGAGAAGCCACTGCTGTCCTTTCCAGTGTATGAGACAGATCAAAATGAATCAAAGGGCTGGGCATGGTGGCCCACACTTGCAATCTCATTACTTTGGGAGGCCGAGGCCAGTAGATCACTTGAGGCCAAGAGTTCAAAACCAACCTCAGCAATATAGTGAGAACTCATCACTACAGATTCCTTTCTTTTAATTAGCTGGGCATGGTGACCCATGCCTGTAGTCCCAGCTACTGGGGTGACTGAGTCAGGAGGGTTGCTTGAGCCCAGGGGTTCTAGACTGCAGTGAGTTATGATGACCACTGTAGTCAACCTGGGTGACAGAGTCAGACCTTGTCTCTAAAAATATATTTAAAAATAACATCAGTTAATTAATTAAAATGGATCCAATTAAGACATACATATTGTGGATATTGTGAATATAAGCATTGTTTTATGTGTCTCAGGTTTACCTGAATTCCAAGTAGCCCTGATGACTATATGGCAGTGATCGCAATAAGCAATAGCATAAAGGACTTTGAGAAACCAACAGATCTGATTTTTAAAAATGAATTTTCATAAAAACATATTCACTTGGCTGGTATCGTTGGCTCACGCCTGTAATCCCAGCAATTTGAGAGGCCGAGGCAGGCAGATCATGAGGTCAAGAGATCAAGACCATCCTGGCCAACACGGTGAAACCCCATCTCTACTAAAAATACAAAAATTACCTGGGTCTGGTGGCACACACCTGTAGTCCCAGCTACTAGGGAGGCTGAGGCAGGAGAGTCACTTGAACCCAGGAGTCGGAGGTTGCAGTGAGCCGAGATCACACCACTGCACTCCAGCCTGGTGACAGAGCGAGACTCCATCTCAAAAAAAAAAAAAAAAAAAAAGAAGAAGAAAATGTATTCACTCAATATGATTAAGTACCTACTCTGGGGTAGATATTAATTAGATCATTGAGAGTGTAGGTGTAAGCCAGGCAGACAGACATTAATTCTTATGGACTTGCATTCTAGGAGATTGAAGAGATGAGGCAACAGTTGTAGAGAACACCTAACTGCTCATGGGATAGAAAATTACCACTGGGATGAGGGAAAGTTGTTACTTTTGATTGTGGTCAAGGAAAGCTTTTCAGGAGATCACTCTTGGCTTGAGGCTATTGATAAGAAGGAGTCAGCCATGCAAACATCAGGGGAAGAGGAAAGAGCAAGTGCAAAGGGCCCAAAGCTACAAAGATGTTTATGTGTTGGGAGAACAGAAGAAATCCCAGTGCTTGTAGTTCAGTAAACAAAAGGAAGTATGAGGCCAGGTAAAGTAAGAAAGGTTGGCAAGGGTCAGATCATGGAGGACCTTTGGGGCTGTTGCGAAGAGTTTCATTTCATTCTAAGGCAGTTGGAGTCGATTTGAGAATTGTGAGCAGGAGAGTGGTAGGGACCAATGGCCAGTATGTGATGACAGATAATCTGATCTATGCTCCTATTTTTAGGGGCAGGCCTCCTTAAAGATCCATTTATTGATTTAATGATATTAAATGAAAGTTCACTATATGCCATGCTGTAGTATTCTAGGGTTTCAGTAATGACTATGACAGGTCTCCAGCTTTATTGAGCTTACATCCTATTGAGGAGAGGCAGACAAAAATGAGTAAGAACCATGAAGAAAATATAAAGAGTTTATACGATAAATTTAATGGGATGAAGTGCTGGAAATTTCACTGAGTTGGAGACCACTAGGGCTACTTCAATAATTAGTTTTGAGGTCTTATGTTGCTGTTTCTCAGCCCTGATGGTCAAGAAATTCTTTCCTGTTTTGCTTGTTTCCATTTCTGTCTATTGCTTTTTATTCTGTTATCCTCTTATGTAGTACATAGCTCTTTTTTCTGAAAGTCTTCTCTCTGATGAAGAAAACACTTCATCTCTTCAAACAGTAGCGTAGTCATTTGTTTTATTTCCTAGAGACTCTGATTTCCTAAAGTTTTTCATATTTGTTCTATGTATTCATTCCTTTCATTATTTTTGTTGCTCTTCATATAAAAATACACACACTTATCCTGTAAAGAAGTACTAATTTAGACATTATTTAGCCAGAATATAGCAGAATAATTATTTTACAGTTCTTATAAGGTACCTACTAATCCTCCCTCCTCTCTGCCTCCTCCCTGTCTTCTGTTTTCTCCTTTCCTTCCTTTCTTTTTTTCCTATTCCAAAACACTAGTTAAATAGTTCCTCTCCTTTAAAATACTTTAAAGATAACTTCTTCATAATGAACTCGTGTGTGTGTAAGCATTTCTTTTTCTGTTAAGAAGCAGTGGACAACTTTTTTGTTTTAAAGACATTTTAGAAGATGTTTAAAAATTATTGTGGTAAGAACACCTGTGAGATCTATCTTCTTAATAGATTTCTAATTGTACAATACAGTATTAGTAACTGTAGACATTATGTTGTGCAGGAGATCTCCATAACTTATTCGTCTTGCATTACTGACATTTTATACCTGTTGATTAAAACTAAAGATCCTTTTCAAGAAATACTTCTTAAGCCATGGCTTCCCCTGCTTATGGACTGTAACCGTTGGTGTTACTGACCATCTTGGGATTAAGTTCCATTAAGAAAGACATTGTTAGACATTGTGGAGAAAAAATAGCAAGGAAATGTTTGTTCTGGTCCACCAAAATATTGAGGGACCAGTTTTAGCCTCCGCACCATTTCTCCTGGGGTTTTCAGGATAAGAGAAAAGGAACTGTGGCTTGCTGCTATTTCAGTAATCAAATAAATATTTTTAAATTGCTTGTTTCATTAGTAGGATGTTTGCTGAAAAGACAGAGTATATACCCCTCAGGATATTTCTGCCAATGTGTTAAAGTATTTGTAAAAAAATAAAATAAATGGCTTTGTAGAATGTTCTTGTTTCCCAAATGGCTACTGATTTTCTTAAGAAAAAGGTAGCAGCAATTTGCTGAAAAACAAAAATGACCTTTTATTAATTAAGAAAAATAAGATAACTAATTTAGATTGAATGTGTTTATCCTACCAGGGTCTGAAATTTCTGCTTTCATATATTCTCCTTTTCTTATAAAAGCTCCCTTTGGAACTATCTAGGAAGGACCTGCTGACATCCTTGAACAGTGACCATTCAGTCTCTACTATACTAGAACCCATCTGATGATGAAATTTTGACTATATTTTTGGAGATCTCATTCTGTCATTGGATAGCCCTAGGAAGTGCTTTTATACCTTTTGAGCTCTGGTCTTGAGTCCAGTAATTTTTACCCATCAGTCCTTGTTCTGCCTTCCAGAACTGCACAATCCTCCTTCGACTTGACGTCCTTTATGTGTTTTGAGATGGTCACCATGGGCTTCCAAGGGCTCATGGCTAAATATCCTGAGCCCATACATGCGTTCTTCATACAGCAGCACTTTGAGGCCTCTTTCCATGCTGGTTACCTTCCTTCCAAGTCTGAGTTTTAATGTCCTATTTAAAATGTTATGAACACAGCTACTTAGAAAGCTGTGCAGTCATCTCAGAGTAGAATCAGGTAAGGACCTCCTTCACACGAAGTGCTTCCTGTGAGGACCTACATAATCTGCTCTGTCTTCTGCTATCATTTGTTTCTTCCCCTCTCTCCTTTGCATCATCCACTCCAGTGACACTGGTTTCCTTGCTATTCCTCACAAAAGCCAAGCACCCTTTAACTTCCTTTTAAAGCCCTTTACCCTTGTTTCCTCTGCCTTGAACTCTCCTCCTTCAGAAGACATGGGGCATTCTCCCTCTCTGCATGCAGGTTACTATTGCTGTCACCTCAGAGGTGTCTACCCTGCCCAGCTCATTCTAAACAGCCCTCCCTCATCATGACTACCCCTTGTCATGCTTTTATTAGCCCTTGAAATTCCCAGACATTATATAATCAGTCTATTTATTTGTTTATTGTCTGCTATCATTATTAGAGTATGATCGCTATTAAGTCAAGGACTTTGCTAGTTTATGAATGTCTTTTCAGTACCCAGAAAAGGGCCTAGCATATAGAAGGAGCATAATAAATATTTGTGAATGTATTGACTAATTTACTATCCACACAGATTGTCTGTAGGCAAAGGAGAATAGACTTTTTAGTACCTATTTAACAGTATGTGTAGCCATCCATACAGTAAAGAATTCTGCAACTCACAGTGCCCCCAAACAGCATTTGAGGTTTTAGATACTACAGAGCAACCTATGTCTGTGTGTGCATAGATATGTGTGTACATGTACACACTTATATATATACACATACACATACACATATATTCGTATAC
>NW_012116265.1:14276913-14279582 GCF_000951035.1 Colobus angolensis palliatus | reverse complement strand
AAAAAAAAAAAAATAATAATAATCAATTAATTAATTAAATTAAAAATAAAATATAATAAAATTGGTCAACAAACAAATTTTCATAAGCACTTATGTTAGAGGCAACAGAAAGTACACAGAGAGAACAGCAGACTGTAATTAGGAGAGAGGAACTCTGATTTGTTTCCACCATTCACCACTGTCACCTCAGACAAATTCTGTAACTTCCCAGGGCCTCAGGATTTGCATCTGTAAATGAGGACACAAATGGTGGCTCCAGGTCTTCCACTCTTATGACACATGGCTTTATGTGTCAGAGGGGACTCAGCCATCATGGGGGAACAGAAAAATAAAAAGCTCATAATAATCACCACTACTTGTGAGGAACACATAATCTAATTATGTCTGCAATCTCTAAGCTCTGCTGGGAAACGAGATCCAGCATAACACGGGTTCTGGGTGTGTAGTGGCATCGTTGACTGTGAAAGATAGGTAATTTTGAAAATAGTGGTATGACCTTTGGCTGTGATTTCCTCATAGTAAACATAATATGATTTTTGTGCCACTGTTAATTATGGGCTTCTAGAAGTTTATGATTTTAGGAAGAATGTTCTTTTTAAAGTAGAACTTTGGACACATGTTAAGAGATCCAGTTAAACAGGTGGATCACAGAAATTGGGTTGTCACTGGTTGTTACCAGTAAGAGGATCCCTTAGAGAAAATGTGTTCACCTGTTACCAAAGAAGTCTTATCAGCCGTGCCTGTAAGTTACCAGTGGCTTCAAGGCAGGGTGACCCTTTGAACTTTAATTTGTTCCTAGAAGGAACCTCTTCACTTCTCATTATCCAGACTTTCCCTAGAAGTGGGGAGGCTGATCAAAATGCCAGCCTTGGCACTTTGCATTCTGCTGCTCCAGCCATGTGGGTCTGATTTGTTCCTGCTGCTGGTTTAAGAGAGATTAAAAGGAGCAAAGCTGTTCTCTAAGTTTCTTGATCTGCACCATGGCAGCCAGAGTCAGAGGAAATGGAGACAATGGGAAAGGGACTAAATCCTCGAGAGTGATGTGTCTGTGATCTCTGGGAAGCAGACTTGGCATTCACATGCAGGCTTCAAATACTGGGTCATTGCTTTGGAGAGTCTTCTCACGCCCAATAAAACTTGCCACCTATGTGGCCCAATGTGCAGCAAAAGCTGAGCCTGAGAGATAACGACAGACAGGATATGTGGCTGAATAGAGAACTTTCAATTTCCTTTTCTTAGTAGATGGACAAGTATCACATCATTAAAAAAAAATAGCCACATCCAAAAGCAACTTCCAATCTAAGTGCACATGGGCTATGCCAAAATCTTTTCACATGATTGACTTAATCAGAAGATCTAATCTAACAGAGAGAAGCACTGTATTAATTTAAATATGGCAGGTGCTATCTAGGTTTATTGCAAGAGTTAAAGACCAATTATCTTGTATTTTTCCATAAAATTGCATTTTCTAGAAAGAGACTGGTGTGTCTGAATACATCCATCATAATAAATCTTCAAGCTTGGATGGAAGTGACTGCTGTTTATTTGCAGCATGTCATATCTGTACTGTTGAATCAATGCTAAAGTTATCATATTAGAACTAAGACGAGGACCCGGAAAATGAGTTTTTATAGACTCACAGCATGACTTTGTGAATAAAAGCATAAGGCCAGGACCAGGTGTAGAAAGTGCCTTATTCCAGGGCCTGATGACCTGGAAGGCAATTTTTAAATGTAGGGATTATGCAGTCACCTCTCACAAGGTCCAGGGTGAAGAACAAGTAAGAAACTTTCTATTTTCTGGGGAACAGGAGAATAGGTACACTTTCAAAGCAGGAAGAGGTATTGACATGAGACAGAGAAATTGAGATGGAAAGTGTATTTGAAATATATGTAATTGGGAGAAATGAGAATCACAAAACACTAGCAAAAGTCATTGTCTTGCCAAAAATAACAAAGGAAGAAAGCAGAAGGTATAAGTTAAGACTTTGATGGGGATAAAATATTAAGAAAATTCACTTCTCTATTTACAGGAAAACAGTTTTTAAAAGTATAAACTAATTACTAATATATTACATAATAATGCAGTAATGTTCTTGTCTATGATAAAAGGTGAGGAATAAAAATTTGTTTAATGAATAATGAAAAATAGCTTTGGCAGTTGGAGTTGATTTTGAATCATTTTGATCTCTTATGTGGCTCTTGGTTGTGGACTACCTTTGTTTTAAGAAGAGCAAACCCATTTGTCCTAATATTCCTGGAGATTTATTTTATTCAAAAGAATAAACATGTCGGCCGGGTGTGGTGACTCACACCTGTAATCCCAGCACTTTGGGAGGCCGAGGTGGGCAGATCACCTGAGGTCAGGAGTTTGAGACCAGTTTGGCCAACATGGTGAAACAGAGATGGTGCCACTGCACTCCAGCCTGGATGACAGAGCAAGACTCTGTCTCAAAAAAAAAAAAAAGATAAAAATAGAAATGTCATATATATAATATATACAGAGGTTCAAATACACTAAGAGAAAAAGAAGTCAAGATCAGGTAAGCATTATGATTACAACCACATGCAGACTATGTTTTTCTTCTGGCTGAAGGCCAGAGAGAAAGACAAGTAGCTGTATATTCAGTGGGTGTTATTTGGTCAAATTGACTTACATAGTCTTTCAGG
>NW_012116265.1:14273491-14275863 GCF_000951035.1 Colobus angolensis palliatus | reverse complement strand
TGGCTTGTCTACTAAGGTACTAGCTTGTCTAATAATGTCCAAGTGTCTTAATATGATGTTCCGTAGTCTCGCAGCTCTCACTATGCTATTTTCCATAACTGTCTTGCTATCCTCAGCAACTTAGCCTCCACACTATGCATAAGAGATGATGCTGTGTTCCCCAGACACACTGTTCTCTTTCACATCTTTGCTTATGGCTTCTAAGTAGAATGCCCTTTCCTTCTTTAAAATCAGGCAAACACTCCTTTACCCTAAAGACTCACTACAAGTCTTTTCTGAATCTTATGATTCCTACCTATAGATTCCCATTTTGTTTTGAACATATCTCTGCTAGGTCCTTATCACATCATATTATTTATACAATATACTTCTTGGTACATAGAAGATACTCAAGAAGTGTTTCTTTTTCTACATTTACATATGATTGCATTTAATTTTTACTGATTGAATGTTCTGTTTGTTGTTTTTTTTTTTTCCCCAAGAGTAGATTATTTTGACTATAGTCACTGTGTTAGTAACTGTTAATGTCTTCTAGAGCAAGTCTTCTTTCCTTATTCTTCCTTTTAAATTCCTTTGGGAAATCTTACACGCATTTTTCTTTACGGACTTAAAAAAACTGAGATTCTGTATAGAGATGCTTTAAAGATGAATATCATTATTATTGATTTATACATGCATTCCCTCTCCAGTAACATCACATGTATCTTCATATATATAGATATGTTTTATGTCTTTCAAAAACTATAGTTTTCTTTATATAGCTTTCCTTTATATAGCTTTCTCAGGGAATTGATTTCAAGGTATTTTATAGATTTTTCTTATTGTGGTTGAGACTTTCCCTTTCATCTCAACCTGGTGATTACTATTATGAAAGCCAAATGTTGATTTATTTTTATTGTGGTAAAATATCCATAATAAAAATTACCATTTTAATGATCATTAACAGTTCAGTGGCCATAAAGTACATTTATGTTATGTGACCATCATCACTATCTACCCTCAGACCTTTTTAACCGTCCCTGAGTCTCGGTGCCCATTAAACAATTCCCCATTGTCCCACTTCCCTTCTGTTCCTAGTAACTACTATTCTACTTTCTGTCTCTATGAATTTGACTGTTCTAGATGCCTCATATAAGTAGAATCATATAATATTTGTCCTTTGTACCTGGCTTATTTTACATAGCGTAATGTCTTCAAGGTTCATCTGTGTTGTAGCATGTATCAAAATTTCACTTTTTTAACTGAATAACATTCCATGTGTGTACCGACAGTCCCTGACTTAAGACAATTCGACTTACGGTTTTTAAACTGTAGAGTCTTGCAAAAGCAATATGCATTCAGTAGAAACCATACTTTGAGTACCCATGCAGCCATTCTGTTTTTCACTTTTAGTACAATATTCAGTGCATGAGATAGCCAACATGAATTGCATGAGATATTCAACACTTTGTTATAAAACAGGCTTTGTTTTAGATGATGTTGTCCAACTGCGGGCAAATTTAAGTGTTCTGAGCACATTTAAGATAGGTGAGGCTCAGCTTTGATGTTTGCTAGGTTAGGACCAGAAGCATCTGTATATATCACATTGTGTTTATCCATTTACTCAATAGACATTCAGGTTTTTTTTCTGCTTTTTAGCTGTTGTGGGTAATAAAGATTGTCATGCAAATATCTATTTGAGTCCCTGCTTTCATTTCTTTTGGTTATATACCTAGAAGTAGAATTACTAGACCATATGATAATTCTACATTTAACTGTTTGAGGAATTTCCATACTATTTCCACAATGGCTGCAGCATTTCACATTCCCACCAGCAGTGCAAAAGGGTCCCTTCTGATCTCCAATCTCCATATCCTTTTCTGTTGTTTTGATAATAGCCATCCTGAAGGTGATGATGTGATATCTCAGAGTGGTTTAGATTTGCATTTCCATAGTGATTGCTGATGTTGAATGTCTTTTCAAGTGTTCATTGGTCATCTTTATATCTTCCTGGAGAAATAGCTATTCAAGTCTATAACTCGTTTTTTTTTTTGTTTGTTTTGTTTTGTTTTTCAAGACAGAGTCTCTCTCTATTGCCCAGGCTGCAGTTCAGTGGCGCAATCTTGGCTCACTACAACCTCTGCGTCCATGTTCAAGCGATTCTCATGTCTCAACCTCCCGAGTAGCTAAGATTATAGGCATGCACCACCATGCCAGGCTAGTTTTTGTATTTTTAGTAGAGATGGGGTTTTGCCAATGTTGGCCAGGCTGGTCTCAAACTCCTGGCCTCGAGTGATCTGCCCACCTTGACCTCTCAAAGTGCTGGGATTACAGGATTAAGCCACCGTGCCCAGTCCTTAACCCATTTTTTTAACTGAGTTTTTTTTTTTTTT
>NW_012116265.1:14256868-14273441 GCF_000951035.1 Colobus angolensis palliatus | reverse complement strand
CCTTTGATGTACAAAAGCTTTTACTTTTGAAATTTATTTAGTTTTTTTTTTTTTTGGTTGTTGTTGTGTTGTAAGAATTCTTTATTTATATTCTGGATATTAATCATTTATCAAATAGATTATTTGTAAATATTTTCTTTCATTCTGTAGACTACCTTTTTACTCTGTTGATAATGTCCTTTGATGTACAAAAGCTTTTACTTTTGAAATTCATTTAGTCTATTTTTTTCTTTTGTTACTTATGCTTTTGATGTCATATCCAAGAAATCATTGCCAAATTTAGTGTCATGAAGCTTCTCTTCTTCTTATCTTATAAGACTTTTATGGCTCTAGCTCTTAACATTTAAGTCTTTGACCTATTTTGAATTCATTTTTGTATATCATGTAAGGTGTCCAACTTCATGCTTTTGCATCTGTATATTTAGTTTTCCAAGCACCATTTGTTGGAAAGACTGTTCTTTTCCCGCTGAATAGCCTTAGCATCCTTGTCAAAATCATGTGATCATCTATGATAGGGTGACAAGCTATTGATTTTTTTTGTATTTATGTTGTATTAAACCAACTTACCAATTGTTCTCATTAATTTTAAAGTTTTTAGATGAGTTTATTTGAGATACGTAGGTAGTCAATCATATATTCTTTTTTTTTGAGACAGAGTTTCACTCTTGTTGCCCATGGTGGAGTGCAATGGTGCGATCTCAGCTCACCTCAACCTCCGCCTCCCAGGTCCAAGCGATTCTCCTGCCTCAGGCTCCCGAGTAGCTGGGATTACAGGCAAACACCGCCACACCTGGCTAATTTTGTATCTTTAGTAGAGATAGGGTTTCTCCATGTTGGTCAGGCTGGTCTTGAACTCCCTACCTCAGGTGATCCGCCCACCTCAGCCTCCCAAAGTGCTGGGATTACAGGCATGAGCCACTGTGCCTGGCCCAATCATATATTCTTTAACATTGTTGTATTATTGCCCAGCAGTTTACAGCTTATTTTGTTTTAATGCTTTATTTTCTTAGTAACAAATTCTAAAATGATGTTGAAAGATACTGTGATAATGAACATATCTCTATTTTCCTGATTTTAATGGCAAAGGCTATATAATTTTGCCATTTAGTATGAAAATTCTTTTCTTTTGATAATTGCTATCATATTTAGAACATTTTAATTCTATCTTAATTAAATTTTTAAGGAAATGGCTGCTGAATTTTTTCCAATACTTAAAAAAATCCAGAGTAAAATTATATTCAAATACTACTTTAATTAGGTGAAGTAATGAATTTTGTTAACAGATACCTTTAAGCTGAAATACACTACTTTTCATATTTCTGAAATCATATTATTCTTCTAATATACCATTGAAATGCTATTTTAAAAATGTTTATCAATTTTCATTAGTGAAATTAAAGTGTTTTGTTTTGGTGTGGCATATTTATTAGGTGTTGGTATTAAGATTATGTTGGATTTATAAATGAATTGGAAAATTTCTTAGTCTATTTGGGCCACTATAAGAAAATACTATAAACTGAGCAGTTTTGTAAACAACAGAATTCTATATTTCATAGTTCTGGCGACTGAGAAGTTCCAGATCTAGGTAGATTGTATTGGTCTCTGGTGAGAATCTCTTTTCTCTTCATAGGCAACATCTTCTCCTATAACCTCACATGGTTAAAGGAGCTAGGTAGCCACCTGATGTCTCTTTTATAAGATGGTTTACCCCACCATCTCCCAAAGACCTTACCCTATAATACCAGCACATTGGAAGTTAGGATTTCAACATATGCACTTGCAGGAGAACATAGGCATTGCAGTCCATTTCATGAAGATTTCTAACCTTGCCTGTAGTATGGTATAAAATGGAGTAATTTAAAAATTATCTCTTATCTTAAAAATTATATTGAAAGATAGATGAAACTTACATGTAACATAACCTTGATCTGTATTTTTTAACAACTAATACTTGAATCTCCTTTCCAATGGTGTCTGTGGTCCCTAGATTGAGTTTTTCTACTTTTTCTTAACAATCTTTGACAGGATATACTTTTTCCTAAAATGATTCATTCTTTTTTTTTTTTGAGGCGGAGTCTCGCTCTGTCGCCCGGACTGGAGTGCAGTGGCCAGATCTCAGCTCACTGCAAGCTCCGCCTCCCGGGTTTACGCCATTCTCCTGCCTCAGCCTCCGGAGTAGCTGGGACTACAGGCGCCCGCCACCTCGCCCGGCTAGTTTTTGTATTTTTAGTAGAGACGGGGTTTCACCATGTTAGCCAGGATGGTCTCGATCTCCTGACCTCGTGATCCGCCCATCAAGGCCTCCCAAAGTGCTGGGATTACAGGCTTGAGCCACCGCGCCCGGCCGATTCATTCTTTCTGACTTTCAAATATATTACTTTAAACTTGTACGAAGTATGATTTTATATTTGTAATCTTTTCTATCATGATGGTTATGTAATGTCTAATGTTCTTTTTTTCTCCTTTAGTTTTTCTTATTTCTGCTTTTTTTTTTAGAGGTTTATATATTTTCTTTGACATTTTAAAGAGCAAACTTTGGGATTTTTTTAACTTTTATATTATTTCAAATATTATCTTGGGTAAATTTCAGCTATTATTTTTAATCATCAAAACCCATTTTATTTATCTTATTTTTGTAATAGTGCATTAAGGTGAAAGTTCAGTTTATTTTCGTTTATTTTCCTTATTATTATTTAAGACATTTTCTTCTGAGTAAAGTTTTATTTGAAGTTTATATATATAAAACTGTCTCTTCATTAATACTCTAATTATTAGGTTTTGATCTTTTTTATTATGTATTTTAGGATTATATATATATAAAGAATACTGTTTGTTCAGTAACTTAATTATAGAAATCATTGAGGATTTCTTTGTCAACAAGAATGTTATCAGTTTAACAAATGTTCCAATTTAAAATATATACGAATTACTGAATATGCTTCTTAGGTTAAATTCCTGAGTTACTTATCACCCAATCATCATGGTCATTCTTTGCCAATTTATTTAAGCACTTACTGTGCCCCTATGTGTTCCAGGCTCTGTGATAGTTACCAGGAATTCTTTCATATCCAAACTCTTCTAGTTGTAAAATAACCCAAATTTGAACTAGCTTAGACTGCATGAATTAGCTATTAAAAGTTGTGTATACGAAAGACGTGGCCAGGCACAGTGAGTCATGCTTATAATCCCAGCATTTTGGGAGGCCTGGACAGGTGGATCACTTGAACCCAGGAGTTTGAGACCAGCCTGGACAACATAGTGAAACCCTGTCTCTATTAAAGATAGAAAAATTATCCGAGCATAGTGGTGGGTGCCCGTAATCCCAGCTACTCTGGAGGCTGAGACAGGAGAAAACCTTGAACCTGGAGGCAGAGGTTGCCATGAGCTGTGATCACCTCACTGCACTCCAGCCTTGATGACAGAGCAAGACTCTGTCAAAAGAAAAGAAGAAAAGAAAAGAAAAGAAAAGAGGGGAGGGGAGGGACAAAGGCATAACTTCACAATATAGATTGTAAAAACTACGTACTTTAAAAATGATAAGATTTTTCTCTCTGTGGCCAACTCTAAGTTCAACAGTTTGTCTTTATTCTTTCAGTCAGGATTGATTTTCTCATGACTTTCTCCCCATGAGCAGAAATGTGGCCATGGCAGCTGTGTGTCTCTTATGTCACAGTTTTATCATCAGAGAGGTACTGATGGAGTGTTTGTCTGGTTCCAGGTTTAAAAAAAAAAAAAGTTCATTGAAGTTCTCTGGTCTAGCTTGGGTTAATTGATTACACCTTAGTCTATCTGATGTATGTAAGAGTAGAATCTTTAAGGACATGACAATTTCAGTTCAAATCATATGATAAGTATGGAGGAAAATAATAATTTCTTTGTGAAGAGGCTTAATGTTTCAAGATAAAGACAGAGGATGTGCTGGGCTGATAGAATAATGAAAGTCTCCCATAGTTAACAAACAAACAAACAAACTTGAGGCAGATTCTTCACTTCGAGATGCTCACCATAAAATGACAATACTAAACTATTTCTAGAACTCTATATAGAGTGCATGCTAATTATTTTGATCCTGTTACAACTCTTTAAGATGATTAGGTAGAAGTGTTGTTGCCTTCTTAATCATGGAGAAATTGAGGCTCAGTGAAGATAAATGATTGTTTTAGAACAGAAGCATGGACCTTAATAGTTAGGATTTGTTCTTTTCATCCAATTCTGACCTGGGTTCTATGATTAAGAGGTATGTCTCATAGAATCAAATCATCACCATTCAAAATTATTAGCCAGGATTTCCAGAAAAATCATGTTGTATGAATTAAAGCCACAAATACACCAAAGTCATCTGTTTACAGCCCCTGGCCTGTTGTAAGTATGAGGATCATATAAATCAAGCATTCAAATTGAAGCACTGGAAATAAGCAGCTACTTTTTATCTGTATTGTTTTTCCAGAGAATATTCAACACTTAGCTACCCCTTGATTGTTCTTATTAAAGAAGGTATTTCAAGGCTGTGAAATAAAAGGAGGAAAAGGAGACAAACGAATATGAGTTCCAAACTTCTTCTTTCTTCTAACCATGTTTCATGAGATGTCATCAGAAGGAATGTACTTATGAAAAATAAAATGCTACAGAAAAGGCTGCTGAGTAATTATGAAATGATTACTTTTGTTTTTCCTTTATTCATTTATATTTTGCTTAAGGACAAATGTATATATGGTCTTTGGTTTTAGTTAATGTTCTGTAAAATAGAACAACATGGCTATTCTTAAAGATGTCACATTGCTTTTCTATTGTATATCCCTATTAGGTTAAATCTGAGATGTGCTTATCTATTTATTTTTACAAAAACAATTTGCAATGTGATTTAGAAATGGAGGAGTAACATAAAACAATTTGACTAAAAATGGGTGTGATTTTCTTATCTGAGACTGCCAAAAATTCACCAAAGTAAAATCATTCAAATGTCTTTGTGGTTAGGTTTCTTTTATAAATTGCAAGTTGTATTCTATTTCATCATGAGAGATGCTGTGAGATTTAATTGATGAGCATTTATAAAATATTTCCATGTTGAGATGAAATGACAAAAAGGCAAGATGAATTAATGAACATTATATTTTCTTATTCCTTTATTCCCATTCTACTCCATGCCTGAATGGCAACGTGAAGATACCTAAGCATAGGTGAGCCAGGTTTCATTGATTAATTCAACAGCATTTATTTCCTGTGCATTCACAGTGTTGAGAGATAAATAAATTAAACAGCCCTGGCTTCCATGAGCTCATGGTAGAGAAGCATTCTGGATTTCCATTTTGTTTGACAATAAAACTTAACATTTATTTTCTTAAGCCTGAATACTGTGCAATTTCCTGAACTTACTTTGTTTAGCTATATAAGAAATAGCATGGTTATGAAAGTTAAAAAGTTGGCTGTGAGTTAATTTCTAACATAGACTTCATTATAAAGTTTACGCTTAAGAATTTAGAGTTTTCTGAGTGTGGTATAATTAATCAGGAGTGGACTATCGTCTGACCTTAGTTTTTTCACTTTGTAAGAGGACAACCTCATGTAAAATCACTGTCATTTAAGTAAGATAAAATGAGTACCTCTGTACTTCCAGTTGCATTGTGAAGGGATTGGGTTTTCATCTTGTTTGCTGTTTTTGTTTTGTTTTTAATTTTGGCCATGTATTAGAAAGCCATTGTCCTTCTTTCCGTCATCATCCCATCCCTACCCAGATACACAGGTAAAGGCAAATGGTGAGAATATTAGCGATAACAGTTTGACATAATGAAAAGAATGTAGATTGTTGAGTTAGACCTGGATTTGGTGAGAATATTAGCAATACAATTTGACATAATGAAAAGAATGTAGATTGTTGAGTTAGACCTGGATTTGGTGAGAATATTAGCGATACAATTTGACATAATGAAAAGAATGTAGATTGTTGAGTTAGACCTGGATTAAAATCCTAATTCCATTCAATATTTGGTAAAAGATCTTGGCAAGTAGTTTTACCTTATTCTATAGCTTCCCTCATCTTTAAAACCAAGACAGTAACTGTTATGAGCTGAATTATGTCCCCTCTACAAATTCAGATATTAAAGTTATAACCCTCAGTATCTCAGAATGTGACTGCATTTGAAGATAGGGTTTTGTGAATGTGGTGTAATTCATTGGGAGTGGGCTATTTCTGACCTTGCCTTATTTTTCAGTTTCAAAGATTATTTTGGTGGGCCCTCGTCTGATAAGACTGATGCTCTTATAAGAAAAGGAAATTAGGGCATAGATTGGTACAAAGAGAAAACCATGCGAAGATACAGGGAGAAGATGATTGTCTACAAGTCAGTAGGTCGAGAAGCTGTAGAAAAAATTGGCACTGCTGATACCTTGATCTTGAAATTCTAGCCTCCAGAATTGCAAGACAATGAACTTCTGTTGTTAAAATTACCCACCCTGTGGTACATCTTACACAGTCCTAGCAAACTAATACAGCAAAAATATTTCAAGTGAAAAATATAGTTTTGAAATATTATATTGTATACTATGATATATAATAAATAATGTATACTTATAGCTGGTGTTAGTATCAATATTGATATTAACATTAGTCTAGAGTTAGTATTGCCAAACAGTACCAAAGAGTTTGTGAAAGAAACAATTGTCCCAGAGGAAAAACAATGAGCTTATGAAAATTCCTTTAAGCAAGAGGGAATTTGAGTGTGTCCGTGGAAGCTTTATTTTTAGGTCAATTTTAGTGTCTACAGCATTGCATATTCTACCACTAATCATCTTCTTTTTCCTTAGTGGAAGTATCCTGAAATTCGATAAGTAAAAATAACTTTCTTTTATATTTTTGTGATGTAACAGCTTCTAAAGTAATGTGTTTCTGAAAATGTCATTACCCCTAAGACTTACGAAGGGTCATGTTGTGTTTGTCCAGACTCATTAGTGTGTCCAGAAACTAAATATAAACTATGTGTGATTGTATTTTACTCAAACTTTCTGGGAGTTAGAGTATATATAAGGTAACACAGCAATAGAATATCTCAATAGTTGGCATCAGATTTGCAAATGGCACAATTATTTGTTTCCTCTTCATTGGTCCTTGAAAAATTCATAACGTTCCCATCAAAAGTTCCAACCAAGCGTATTTGTAAGAACAGCGTTTGTACAAAACCTATTTGTTTGTACATGAAGAATGATTCTCTTCTGTGGTATTTACCACCGGGATTAAGTAATGGTAGACTTTTTTTATTAATGGAAAACATTTAGTGAATGTGTAGAATATTATTTGTTTTATATTGTTCTCTCATTAGCTCCTTTGGAGACTTTGGCATCGGGTACAATATATAAGGGTCTCACTCTGCACACCAATTTGAGTTCCCATATGAACATACAGATTTAATGCTAAACTGAACTGGTGTTTGTTCTGCTTATGAGTCTTTGAGTTGAAGCCTTGTTTCTGGAATATTGGGACATGCTCTGAAATGTTGCCCCTGTAGATCCTAGAAAGTAATGATGTTTTCTGCTTTAATGCTATTTAGTTTTAATTATTCTTCCTTCAACAGAGAGAAAGAGATTGCCCCACAGGCAGGGAAACCTCACCTTGCCTGAGTATTGTCTAATAAATGACTTTTTCTCATGATATACTTACCTATTAGGCAATGTTGTCAGTTTCTCAGCTTACTGAGCAGCAAATCTGCTCATTTCTTTGCCAAGGAAAAAGAATGTTCTTAAAAGTAGATGAACTTTCTCTCTTAATGTTCAGTCCATTCAATGTTGCTTTATTTAAAGCTACTTTATCATCAGTTCTGCTGTTTATTTCGAAAAATTCAAAGTGGACAAAATAGATCATAACAAGCTATCTATTCAATAAATAAATTGCAGAGCTGTTTTTAAAATGTGTATCTCTTACCCTGTCCTAAATTCCCGAGTGGCTCTCTCTGTAATGCAGAGGCCTTATTTGCAGTTTTTCCATTTGTTATTCACCTTTCTCCCCTCCTTGTGGAGCTCCTGATCTCTAGGGATGATTCAGGGAGTCTTTATCCCATTAGTCATTAGGACAGCTTTGGAGAAGAGGGCAGTGTTAAGAAAAGGAGGATCTGATTCTATTCTCAGCTCCACTACTCAGCAACAGATCAAGTTGTTTAATCTCCTTGAGCATCAATTTTCTTTTTTATTAATATAGTAACCAAAATATTTGTCATTAATATTTCAGTGAGTGTCGAGGGAAGAGGCATAAGATGAAATACTCCAAAAGAAAGCAATTTGAAAACCATTTAATTCTATGGAAATATAAGGTCCAGCTGTTATAAAATAGTGAACATAATTCACTCCCAAAACAGCCAGGGAGATGAGGGGCAGAGGAAAACCATGGAACAAACTAAGTAAAAGAAATTGAGAAAATGTATTCTTTGGGCTATAAGATATTACAAGATCCTTCAGTTAAATTTATGTATCTATTTGCTAGAAGAGATATTTGCCAGTTCCAAAGTCACAGGCCTTTCCCTTTTGGTTTTATTAGCTACATGGTTATTGATATGAATCTAAAAGATAGTTTTAATTTAATAGCAATAACTACATCTGCTGGCAGAATATATTTTATGTCATTGATAGTCCATTTATTTTCCAAAAAGATTTACCACTTTATAGTAAAGAACACAAATGTGGATAAGCTTGTGAAAGAGTAATAAAAAAGAAATAAGGATTAAGAAACCTGAAATGATAGAGGAAGACAGACATACCTTACTCTTATGAGATTTTATACTAGGTCCTGAGGCAATGATCAAAGAGAACTAGAGTAGGAGACTGACATCTTGTTTCTTAGCCTAGTTTATCTATCATGTACTTTGCACATCATTGTTATATTTATTTTATTACTTAATTTATTGTTCTACTTGTTATATTTGTCCACAAGTAAATTACCCAGTTCTCCTTACATTTAACTCTCAGATTTCCCCTGGGAGGCGCTTCCAAAACTTGTTCCATTTTAACATCAATAGAATTATTTCAGGGAAGGCTAGTTTGCTTTATATATATAGATACACACATATATATACACACACATATACAGCCAATATATTTTATTATTGTATTTTAGTACTTTTATTAAGCCATTTTATCTAATTATTTGATGGGGTAAATAATAAATGAATTCTAGTCTATTGTATTTTTTGACTAAACCTTTTATGTTTTTCACACACATGCATGCATACACACATAGACAAATATATATATGCTTATGCATACATATATGTACAAACACATATGTATGTATATATTATTTTTATATCTAAAGTGAGTGTTAAGACAAGAATTCAATTTCTGTTAATAGTCTCCCAGAAAAAGTAATATGCTATTTGGCTATGAGACTAGAAATAGAACCAATGCCATAAAGGCAGGGCCATGGGATTTCTAAATCAAAACAACAACGATAAAATAATTACCTAAGTGATCCTAAATAAAGAAAAAGTAAATTGCCATCAACAATTATATTCTAATAAAATAAGCAATAAAATAAACTCAAAATTTAAGAACCTTGGAGAAATATGTGAATGAGAAAAAATTATATTCCTCAATCTCTTGAAGAAACTATAGATCACCCACTTAATTAGCTTGTTCCGTAACTATCACCCAGGACTCCTTTATGATTGCGTGGAAGACCGATCCTTTTCGTCTGCTGGACTGCTATCCCAACCACACACGCACAGAACATATACCAAAACACTCTGTCAATATCACCATCAGCTCCATCACAGTAAGTAGTTAGCCAATTATGAAAACAATAAGCCAGACCCATTATTTGCAGGTTGTGAGTTTAAAAAAAAAGAATCATCCTTGTAGACTATTTGAAGATGAGATGTATCCTCTTAATCTTTGTTAGTGGTGACTGTGTAGAAATTTCATTCCTGGAATACTGTGTTGGTTAAAACTCAGCAAAGCAACCTCAGCTGCTTGCAAACTTGCCAATCCTGCAGTGTTAAATGGCCAAAATGCTACTATAGCAATTTTTTCTTCAGTTGAATTGATGAGTTTTTGCCAACAAGAATGAAATTTACATGATTTTGAATATAAATATAAGTAGTATGATCTTGCATCAGCATACTGAACACAGTGAGAAGCCAGCAATCAGAAGTACGAGGTTCAGGGAAGAAAGCATGTAATGTGGTATGTAGCATGGCTCAGAAATGAAAATCTTTAATGGATTAAGTGGAGATTCTTATAGTTCCCAGGATTTTCCCAAGAAGTTGATTTGTAATCCACATTTTAAAATAACACAATTAACTTTTTTATTTGAATATGTAAAGCAAAATAATTCTGTGTTTCCTGTAGGACTCTAGGCATTTTATATTAAAATTAACATGAAGTATGTAATTACCTTTAAAAACCATGCAAGATGGCAAAGCATGAAATGTAAAGAGAAAAAACAATAACAATATCAGCGTAGAAAAGTATAATTGTTAATTAACTTCCTCTAATGTCCCATAGCATTGGACTATGGGAGCATTCGGGGTCTTTATTCACTCTTACCAGCAAATACTTTACCAAGAAGAGGTATTTCCATATTTTTTTCTTCATAGCAAAGTAATCATATGCCAGGTCCTTTGTATCTTTTATGCTTTCTTCACCTATAAAGTTAGAATTATCTAACATAGTGACATTGTAAATTCAGAATAACAAAAGCAATACAAATAATTTTAAATCAAATTTTTAGTCTATCTATCAAATATGGTCATAGTGAAGTTTTGTTTTTTGTTTATTTAAAGATTAAAGGCACTGTGACTTTCTAACCACATATAAGAAATTGTATATTTATGTATTAAAATATTCTTTTCCTTTTTATTGGAGCACTGAGAATTACTGGCAGGATTGTGGGTGAGAATTACAAGTAAAATGCTTAAAGTTATTGATATGGTGAGATGGCCAGACAACTTTTTGAAAACATGCCAGATTTGGGGGCTGTGATTTTGTTTTCATTCTGCTTTAGTCTGATAAAAAAATGTGAAAAGAGCTAAGTACAGACAACTGTTTGCCCCATTGGTATGGTTTATTGATACAGTTGATTGTGTAATTACATTGGTATGTGGTGATAAAAGGCTTTCAGAGGTAGAAGACTCAGGCTGGAGACTTAAAAGTGGTACCATCTAAATCAGATAATTGAGCCTCTGTTTCCAAATCTATAAAACAGTGTTAAGATATAAAATATCCCATACAATTGTTGCAAAGATTCGGTGAATGAATTTGAAAATATTTTGCAAACTGTAAAGCACCATGTCTGTGTTGCTATCAATTTTTTGACTTGTTATTTTTATAGTGACAAAATTATTTCCTGATAGAGTATGAATTTATCTCTGTAGCAAAATCCACTATATATTCAGGATAGAAAAGTAAAAGATTTTTATAAATTGCCATGAAATGTCACAGGCTGATTTGCATTTTTTGGTGATTCTATACATTAATCACTGAGTAACCTTCAGTTTTCCAAATAAAGAATAAAGAGAGTGGTGATGACATTTGTAATCATCTACAGAGGAATTATTTAAATTCTTTACAGATGGAGAGATATCAAGGTTAAATCACACCCACATTTCTAATTTTAAGAAGCTTTGAGGGTGTTTGTGTATGGTAGGAAGTAAGCCTTGTTTTGCGTATAGAATTAATCATAAACTTTGCATACCACAATTCCAAATCCTCCAGATGAGAGTAGAGGGCTTTCAGACACCATCCCCTAAGGACTGAGAAATTCATAAAAGGAAAACAATGTTATGCTACATGTCATATACGAACGGAGCAAATTGGAGCAACTAGAATAGTGACCTTTCAAAGAAGACAAATTAGATTCTATATGCCTCAGAATTTAATGAGTCTTAGTGCTTTAGGAAGAATGACATAGGACACATATTCCTAATTCTAGTCTCACAAGAGTTAACTTTATTATTTCTAAACAAGATGAATCACTCACTTCTTCTTTGGTCTACATAATTCCACCTAATATTCTCCATAAACTAGCTCTGGGAATACATGCGGACCAGTGCTTGAGAGTTTTAGTAAATGTTAAAGGTATCTGAGTAGTTGTCTAATGCTGCTTTAAAATGGTTTTAAGAGTTGGAACATGGTCACTGGGAAATACACAAGAAAATCTGATACTAAATGTGCTCTGAATTTTGAGATGAGTAACCCATGGAAGTATTCTCTGTGGGTTAACACTACATGCCTAAAACCAGAGAGGCAACAAATGGCGTAGCCTTTTCTGGTCACCAAATCTAAATGATTTTATCTAACTGAGATTAAAAACGTGTTTCTTGAAATATACTTTTTATAATTTCTGAAATACAAATATTTTCTTTATTTTTATTCCCATTTGCTTTGTAAGTAGTTCTAAACTAACATATTCTTAGTAACTCCTGAGTTCATGTGGATAATAGTAAAAACACAAGTAAATAGTAAACACACTGATAAGCTCACTATTCATAACTGACAATTACCACTTGTCATGTTCAAATCTCATCATCCTGGGATGTTTTTTCTATGTTTCTTGCATCTTCTTCCTAAGATTTAATTTGAAAAAGGAAATGAAAATGTATTTAATGCCAGATAAATCCCACCACCAGGGAACAAAAAGAAGGTTCATTTTTAAAAGACTCCTGGAGGCCAGGCGTGGTGGTTCACGCCTGTAATCTCAGTGCTTTGGAAGGTCAAGGCAGTCGGATCACAAAGTCAGGAGATTGAGACCATTCTGGCTAACATGGTGAAACTCCTTCTCTACTAAAAATACAAAAAATTAGCCAGGCATGGTGGCATGTGCCTGTAGTCCCAGCTACTCGGAAAGCTAAGGCAGGAGAATTGCTTGAACCCAGGAGGCAGAGGGTGCAGTGAGCCGAGGTTGCGCCACTGCACTCCAGCCTGGACAACAGAGCGAGACTCCATCTTTAAAAAAAAGACTCCAGGAAATCATTTTTGTTACCATGTTTATAGCAACATAATAGTGAAATAGGCAAATGCCTATTTGTCACATAAATTAGTCACATAACTTGGTTTTCTTGGGTCACTGCTTTCTTTCCTGTGGGAGTGGGAGAAGGTACAAGCAGGAGAGACATGATGCCTTTGGACTGCTCTGTTACCTTCCGTTTTGTAAGGCTCCTGGCTCTACTGACCAGATTATGCTGATAGTTAAGAGATAGGGGACTAATTTTCTATTTTGTGCCTCTCCTGGCCAAGATGGAAAATTAAGTCTGCTGTTGAAGAAGACCAGAAAGTTGTTTATTGCAATATACCCAGACTTCCAGACTTTAGGATGTTATTTACCCTCCACCGTTAGGCAGCAGGAACCGAAGATGTTAAGAACGACTCTCGCCAACATCTGCTTTGTTATTCATTCATTCTGCCTGCCTCTTTAATTTGGGGTGATAGCTGCCTTCAGAACCTTTGGGTGCCATTCCTCTAAGTAACCAAATACTGTCCCATGGGGGACATTTCCTCTCTACAGCTGTTCTGTGTAAGGTCTCAACAGTATGCTACAACTGGCTGTATGCAATACAGTGCCTTGATGTCTCCCTCTCTCCTTGCTTTTGCAGCTGGCGCTACGTATATCTTTGGGAAAAGCGGTGGGCTCATCCTCTACACCTGGCCAGCCAATGACAGGCCCAGCACACGCTCTGACCGCCTTGCCGTGGGCTTCAGCACCACTGTGAAGGATGGCATCTTGGTCCGCATCGACAGTGCTCCAGGACTTGGTGACTTCCTCCAGCTTCACATAGTGAGTAGCGGGCCTTGGCCTGGATTTTCTTGTCTCACTGGTGGTCTGAGTTGGTGATTCAGGGAAATGCTGCAGAACAATCTAGATCAATATGGCAAAGATGCACATGCTTATAAAAATTGTTTTCAGATGTGGACCATCATGCTTATAGGGTTCCTGGGGGAAAAAATTTAAAAACTCTTTCTTCTTCACCATGTGTATAGAGAGGAAAAAGAAATTCATTCTTTGCAGGCTCCCTTCCCAACTGTGTGACTTGGCCTGTGGCAGAACATTTATCAGACTTCTAGGGTATATTTAAGAGATTTACCTGGTATGGATCTTACCTGGCGCAAGCAGCGAAGCCAAGTGGAACTTAACAATCTCCTAGGCTGGGATTTGGCAAACCTTCTGTAAAGAGACATAAAGTAAATATTTTGGACTCTGCAGGTCAGATAGTCTCTCTCAGAGCTACTTGGTTCTGCCTTTGTAATGTGAAAGCAGCCACAGACAATACATTTTTTTTAAATGCATGTGACTGTATTCCAATAAAAATGTACCTACAAAAACAAGCTGCAGGCCATAATTTAGTGACCCCTGTCTAGGCTTCAAACATCACTGTAGAGATGTCATAAATGTGTGATAAAAACTGAGACCAGAGTGCCAGAGTGGGCGGGGCAAAAGGGAAACAGGACAGTGATCAAGAGTTGAGTAATTCATATGTATTGCATGGTCAACATTTTGCTTTTGGTCTTGTACATATGCGCTTAATAGCACTGCACCCTCAATCCATGTAGATCATAAGAACACAGCAAAGGCTAAGAAATTAAAAATGATTTGGAAGAAAAAATTCTTTGTTATAAGGATGGAAAATATTTTTATAGCAACAATTAACCCATTTTATCACCTGTGCAGTCTGCAGTTAAGAAAGTAGGCTAAAGAGAGATATGATTCTCATCCATAAGTACCCAAAGTGCAGTCACCAAGAGCAAAGAGAGGAATTGTTCTCATTAGTTAGCAATGACAAGGCTAGAAAAATGGATTTAATTTGGAGCAATAAGAATTTAGTTTAAATAGCAGGGGTAAAAGCAGTTAAGGAAAAAGATCAACTGGGGATTACTACCAACCTCCAAAAAGGAGGAAAAGGAACATTGGTTAGGAATCTCTGAATCAGAGTTTTGCTAATGTGCAGGTGTATAGAAAGAAGCAGAGGATACAGTTTCATTGCTGGTCTCTGGAGCTGGAGATGGCTGGCTGGAATCATGCATGGCAAGCCCAGCTCCCACAGCAGTACACATGTCTGGCACTTGCTCTTCCAGCATGCCTTGGAAATGAGAGCAGCTTGAAGTCCTAGGTTTGAGCTGGAAGTCGGTCTGGCCCCAGTTTAAGCCCAATCAGGGCCAGACTCTGCTTAGGAGTTTAGGGAAGAAGTGGTTAGACATGATCACCTTCAAAATGTGGTGGAGGAGTCTTGAATACAGTTGTGAACTTTTCAGTTCTTTCTCAGATGCTTCAGGAGCCATATGGTGCTATGAGCCTGAGATAACCCGTTTTAAAAAGCTCTGCCAAGGAACAAAAAGAAAGGCAGTGATACTTACTACACTTTGTCTTTATTTGGCCTCTAAGAACCACCATAATTTACAAAACTCTGTGAGATTTATGCTACATATAACTTAATGACTATTTCATGGCAGCTATAACTAGGCTATTATTACCAGCTCACTTGCATTTCCACAATGATTTATCTTCTTTTTTTGTTCATTGTGACTTCCTAAGAAAAATATGATTTGGCACAGACATGAGCATCTTTTTGAGTCAAATGATGTGCTACTGTTTTATCCATTCCTGCTCATTCTTGTTTTGTAGAACATCTCCACTTTTAAGAGAGAGATTTTCCTGTTTTCTGATGGTCTACTTGAAATCAGCAGTGTTTTAATAAAATTGTCATGCAGATTACAGTAACTGCTAGGAGGAACCAGAACATTCCAGTATATTATAATATGCCATTATAAAGTTCTGTCATTTCTTTAGTGTCTTTGAAAAGTGAATGCTCTAAACATACTTTGAGATTCCTGTAACATCCATTTGTGTGTATTTATTAGTGTGTGTATTCTGTATAAGCATACCCAGTAGATTTGACATGGTATGATATTATTTTCTTTATATGAGCAAAATTACGAGACATTTTATATCAAAATATAAAGAGCCCCCTGGGTTACCATAGACACTTGGGTGATACAGCCGATTGCTTCAACATTCTGTGAAAGTCCAATAGATTTTCCTTCAAATCTTAGATTAGGAAATGATGTCACCTGACCTTTCCAGAAAAAAATTAAAAAGTATCCTATGCTGTGGAGAATCTATGTGATTCTAGAGTGATCCTGACATGTTCATGGCCCTCTCGAGCATGGGGCCCCTTCATGGGTCTAGCCATTTGAAACCATATTTTATGTCCTTACAGATTATCTCTTTGTCTGCTCTGAAGAAGGCAGGTTTCTTATCATACGTGAAAGTAAAGAAATCCAAGTAGATGACTAAATGGCTTAATTATGAAACCAGCTTTTTGTTTTGGACATTTAAGTAGATGCATCAGGGAAACGAAGCCATAAATACTTATTAAGATACTTTTATAACTTTTACAATCTGTAAAAGGTGGTTCTGTTTGTTGAATGGTTTGTTTTCTTGTACTAAAGAAAATTATTCAAGAGATAAAGAGCTTTGGGGCCACTAATGAAAGTGGAAGGGATTGAGCATAAGGCAGAAGATACTATTTCACCTTACAGTTTGCCTAGAAGAGAAACCTCCTGGGAAAAAAGAAAAAGTGATAGAGGACACAAGGGGGAG
>NW_012116265.1:14219562-14256018 GCF_000951035.1 Colobus angolensis palliatus | reverse complement strand
CATTGTCATTGGAATATTTCCTTTTTACCCCCAAGTGGACTTATTTGAAGGAAGAGAAAATGCTCTTCCAAGAACACTAGAGAGCCTGACCCTGGGGTAAGCATCCTCTCTAGAATAGCCCCAGGGCACGAGTGGCAAATAGGCTTCATCTTGCCTGCAAGTTCTCAGTGCCTCACTCTCTCTCTTCAAGCTTTACACCAGGAAGGTTTGTGAGAACAGCGGGCAAATCCACAGGTGGGAGATCTAGCTTCCATTAGTCATGTCTGCCACATGTGCAGAAGTGAGGGTCTGTGAACGTGCACTGCACATTCATCACATCTGTTCTAAGCTCCACACTATCCCTCCACACATGCTCCAATTTTCCCATTTCTTCTCCTTTGTTATCCTGAAATCCCTACGTATTAAAATTTCTTTGGAAAAGTGGTATCTTAAGCTCATGTTGCACTGCAAGTCCTGGAATGATTTATTAATTCATTTAAAGTAGTCAATCTTATTGTCATACTTCTTATACCAGGCTAAAGTCAGCTCCTGTGACAGAATTTAAGTTTTGATAGGAGAGTTGGACAGAAAGGAGGAAAAGTGGCCATGGCTAGTTTAGTTTGGGGATGTGCAGTGTTGTGTGGGATGGCAGAAATGAATGGGAAAACTTGGGCAAAATGAAGGCATTTGTGTCCTAGATTGAATTGGGGCAAAGGAAGAAAGGGTCACCAAGATGGTGGAGTGCTATGAGCATTTTTTTTTATAATATATGTATTTTACACTCAGGGGTACGAGTGCAGGTTGTAGGTTTGTTACATAGGTAAACTCATGTGATGGGGGTTTGTTGTACAGATTATTTCATCAGCCAGGTATTAAGCTTAGTACCCAGTAGTTATTTTTCCTGATCCTCTCCCTCTCCCCACCCTCCACCCTCCCAAAGGCCCCAGTGTGTGTTGTTCTCCTCTATGTGTCCATGTGTTCTCATCATTTAGCTTCCACTTATACGGGAGAACATGCAGTATTTGGTTTTCTGTTCCTGTGTTACTTTGCTAAAGATTATGGCCTCCAGCTCCATCCATGCCCCTGCAAAGAGCATGATCTCATTCTTTTTTATGGCTGAAGAGCACATTTTTTCTTTTTCACGATTTGCTTAGATTGTCTTTCATTCTGGCCAAGGGAGCAGAGGCTTTTATTTCTCTTGCTACTTTCTTTTAAACCTAAAGTCTTCCCACTTCACTGGGCCTTATGAAAGTTGAATAGGTTTTGAGAAAAAGTGTTGACCAACACAGCCATTTGGTCATTTAAAAAAATCAGAGAGGGCCAGGAGATAAAAATTATTTAGAAGTTGCTTGCTTCAAATTAGCTAATATTTCTTTGTTTTTGATTCACATTCCATGATGCAATGTTTTCTGAATGAATTGTAGACTGTTATATTAATAAAATTGTGAATTAGGCATGTTTGAAAAAGGCAAAGAGATCTTTGTTGAAGTATATGTGCATGAAATGAGATTCTGTAAAGGGCAGGTGTCTTAGGGTAGAGGAATTTTTTAAAATCCATTTCAAATATTAGTTTTCCTCCATTGAAATGAATTGTTGAGGAATTAAAGCTCAATTTTGGAGAAAAGCTGCTGTCACTTGCGAGTGACATCTGCCTATTCACTCCACATCTAGGCTTTATGGACCGGTGTCATGTTACACTCACCTTCATTTATACAACAGGGAAAAAACTGAATAGGAGTGGAGAAGAGGTTAGCATGAAGTACTTGTTATTACTATCATGAAACTCTTGACAACTTCCTTTCACCATCTACAAAATAGAAGGTCGGGGAGAACTGGGCAATAATTAGCTTCCCTTTATGTAGTTAATGCTGTGTGTAAAAAAGACATCCTATTAATTTCTTTCTCCCTGTATGTAATTTACAGTAAATCCTCTTGGATTCATTTTTTTATTATGAGCCTTTCAGGAACAGTGAAAAAGTATGTGTTAAAGCATCTGTTTTGTTTGACAAGAATCTATAACATTCCCCAACTATTTCCTTCCTGACGTAAAATGTAGATTCTTACATACACAAGGATGAGGGGCAGACAAAGGATTGCTGTCCAGACTGGCCCCCCATTTCATGGTGGCAAAGTGTTCTCCTTCCAAAAACCGGAACTTTGAAAACAGATTCATAATATTCTATCAGTGTCATATTTGGGGAAATTGGATATTTATTAGTTTTCATTTGTATCGTATTGTTTTTACATAATTTATAGCACCCAACGAGAGTCCCGTAGAATAAATGGAAGTAGAGCTGAATGATGATGAATGGTCTGTTCCTCCCATCTGTTGCATTTACAAATTGCCAGCCTGGATGCTTCATCTGGGCTGTCTCTATGTGGGATATTTACAGTAAGCCATCAACATCTACTGGGATAGTCCTTAGTAAGGTTAGGTGGCTGTTAGCTTAGATTCATCTCTGGGTTTGGCCAGTGACAGAATTGGATTTGAGTCAGGAAGTGTGTTTGGGGAACTCTCGAAGAATGTTGGTGTTTTTGAGACTAGTAACGCAAATAAAAAAGGAAAAAACAAGAAAACAACAGAGGTATCCAACAGATGCAATTTCGTTTCCCATAGAGTGCTGTGCACTGCAGGTTGACTCTGTATTTCCTTCCATCGCTATTTGCTCTTAGTGAAAAAGGCCTCTTTGGGTTTTCTGGGCTTAGGAGTTTTTCCAGATCATTAGCCACTTATATGGAGAGGACCTGCTGAGCATTGTCTCTCCAGCTTTCAGCTTAGCCGTGCTATCCCAGCAGAGTCAGAGAAGAAGGTGGCAGAAGGGAGTGGAAGTCACGATTGGATGAAGTGACTACTTATGTAACCTGGACCAGAGGCAGCTATCTGCAGGGGAGCTGGTGTGTGTTTTCTCAGATCTCTATTATTCCCATGCTATTTCCATCTAAATCTGTTTACCTTGATTCCACACATGGTTTTGAGAGAGAGCAAGCCATAGTAGAAAGATGTGCTTAATTTGAAACAAACAAACAAACAAACAAACAAAAATGGATTTGAGTTCCATTTCAGTCAATGAGCTATAACACTTTCAGCAAGTCATTCTATTACTTGGAGCTTCAGCTTCCTCTTCTTATAAATTAGCATAAAATATTATGTTGCAGGGTTTTCTCTAAGATCAAATGAAATAAAGTATTTAGAAGCAGTTCATTATCAGCAAAACACTGCACTAATGTAGGATGGTAGTTTTCCTAATAAAATGGGTGCTGTAGAGGTGATGACTGCATTAGAGAAACATATATAGAAGGAAAGTTTAATTATTTGTGTAAGTCTGCGGGGACTTTTGAGGCAAAATTTTTAAATTTCTGTTTCATCTGATCAAATGTCAAATTTCTGAATTAACCAGATTCACAGTGAAGATTTTTGGAGCATCTCTTTAGCATACAGTGAAGAAGCAGGTTACCTCTGAGGGAATTTAGGTCATGACCTTGGTTAGGTCAGTAGGATAAGTGACCCTATAGCCTCCTTGGTGTCCCATTATGTTGCACTGTGTCTCTATCCCTGTTACAAGATGATAATGCATTGTGTTTCTGTTCTCTTTAGTATAAGCTTCCAAAGGGCTCTAGACTCAGCAGTGAAATTGTCACCTGCCTTGCCCTGAAGTTTATTCTTTAATTGTATTGACCATAGGAAATGGAAATATGCCACTTTACATGAAAACAGGGAAAGAAGAGGAGAAGGAATAGAGGGAAAGAGGAGAAGAGGAGGAAGAAGGAGGAGAATAAGGAAAATAAAAGAACTAGAAGAAGATGACAATAACCATGATCATCACTACCAACAATAGAAGTGGTAGCAGCAGGAAAGCAAAACCTTTCCAGACAGGCCTAGTATCAAAATGGTTTTAGACTCTCCTTGGGTACCAGATAAAGTCACAACGGGCTTGGTCATATACTCGAGGATAGAGCCCCCACAAAATGTTGCTAGAACCAAAGCCCTAATGGAGGTACAGCCAGACTGCGGGGAGCTAAGTAGGTCTCGCCACCAAGTAAACTGGAAACCTAAAATCAGAAATACAAACAGAAATACTTCATAGATTTGGATTCCCCAAAACATGAAGAAATAGTTTATGGCTGATAGGAAATTGTGAGAAGGAAAAGCCAAATGGCTATGTCTTTCTCATTTATGGTTCATACAAGAGCCCTTAGACTGTTAGTTAATGACAGTTATGTTTCAGAATCCTCAATGCATACAAATATGAATTTTGAAAAACTAAGGTGAAGAGAATTTAGATCCTGAGCATCATTCATTTTATATATATGAATTGAGTTTTTATTATGTGTTAGGAAAAGTTCTATGTGTTGAGGGTACTGTGACCAACCTTGGCTTGCATAACATGAACAGGCTTGAAAGGCCATGACAATTACAAAAACAAGAAATTAGGTTTTCTACTCATTATGAGGTGATGTATATACAACTCTTGAAAAACTCCTGGTATATAGTGAGCTTTCAATCATAGATAGATTTTGATATTATTGGTACTCAAAGATTTTTCTTCAACTAACCCATTTTAACTCAAAAAATTGTTATATTTTGTTTTCCTAAGCAATGAATAAACTTTAATCAGGCCTCTGAAATTTGAAATGAAGCAATATAAAATTCTAAGGAGCTGGGATGTATGTTACTGATTTAAAGACAGCTGGGTGGCATATATACTGGGTGATTGCAGTTATCAAGCTAGCTGAATAAGTTCTGAATAGCAGAAGCTTTTTAGATATATGAATCTAAAATGCAACAAGCAAGGCAAACTCTAAGTGCCATCACATGAGTGCTGGGGCTCACAGGACTTAATGGCAAGCCTCCCTTAACACCATCAGTTGGATGGATTATCTCATTGACCCACCGCTTACACTGCTACTCGTCATTACTCCTGGGGTATTGTTCAGTGCAGCAGGGCAAGAAATAACTCATTGACTCCCTGAAGCTATAGATGATGGAGTTTAGATCCCTAGCTATATTCAGAAGGCATAGGAGCTCAGTGTATTGATGGGGAAATTCATTAGCCACCCACTCCACAGAATCAGTTTCCTAGATCCTGGTGCTGTCTTTGCTGCTGTTGCAACTTGTTAGTGTTTCAGGAACAGATGTCAGAGGGAACTGTAAAACTGCATTAGCCTCACAGATAGTACTGACAGCCAGACCTGTCATTTCCTGGCCTGCGATGACACCTCTGGAGCCTAGAATCACTTACAGACATTTAGATAGGCCCTGTTGATCCGACCAAGCTAACCTTCATCCTGAAATCAATTCATACTCAGGATGACAGGAAATGAGTTGTCTTTAAGGCTCATATTCTATTTTTGAGTCCTCAGTTAACCTCTTATAATTCAGTTTATTTTTCCTCCTCCATTTCTGTAAAATGGCAGGTAATTTAATGGCATAGATTATGACTTCCTACATTTACTTGGGAGCATGTGTTTCAGAGATCACCTTATATTGGTACCATTACTATCACTTTCTGCTAATATTGATTGACAAAATACTAGGTACCAGACACTGTGCAAGAACTATCTTTACACTGTCTTATAATGAGCTCACAACCACTCAGTGAGGTAGTAGTCGCTTTTAATATCCTCATTTTATAATTGAGGCAACTAAAGTTTGAAGAAGCTAAAGCTTCTACTAATAAACAGCTGAATGGACTTTCAAATGCAATTCTGACCCTTAATTACTGTTATACCCCTAATGAAAGTTTTAGAGTAGAAAGCATAGTGGTAATAATTTTAATTCAATTCGTACTTATGAAACAGCAATTTACTTGGGATTGTTAGAGATGTGAAGAAAGTTAACATCTAGTGGGGGGCAGGGAAATGAAAATCATACGTATGAATCTTTTTAAAAACAGAATTAGTTATATACCAAGAAGGTAAAAATATTGCTGGTTGCTGAGATTTTTTTTTTAATGTACATAGATGGGATGGGACAGGTTTTGACTAGTGGAACCTGAAGAAAGAGCACATCCGATGGTGATGCCAGCATGAGTGTCGTATCGAAGGAAATATGGGATGCATTCTCAAATTTGTGAATTCAATTGGACCAGAATGAATGGCATAAGAAAAAAGGCAGGTCATATGGATTAGCACAATGAACATATGATTTAGGGTCAATTGGTCTCTGATTCAAGGTCTGGTTCTGCCTCCAACTAGTTATGTAGCCTCAGATGAATTATTTGACTGCTCCATAAAATGCAGATGGCGATAATGCCAATTTGTAGCTCTGTGAATATTTATGACCTACGGAAAAATGCCCAGTGAATTATCTGGTTCATAGTGGACATTCCATTAATGATAGCCATGTTCTTGAGTTTCCTTTGGTTTTCTTCCCAGGCACTTTAGGGACATAATGTAGAAGATTTGAATTTTATACCAATGATAGATTGTTCCTGAAAGCAAGGGGAAGACATTTAAAGATGTTTTAGAAAAAAGATGAAATGCCCAGCACTTAATTTCTAGGGAGATTATTTTGGCTCTGTTAAAAGAATGTTTTTCAATGGGTTCAAGGAAAACAGCAGGATCTTGAGTAAGTGTTTCTAGAGAAACGTTTTTAAAGACTTATTCTATGATGATGAATATAGGAAGGTAATGAGTATAAAAGCAAAGAACAGTTCAGAGATTGAATCAGCAGGTGTTGTCAGCTGTTTGGATTAAAAAGGAGAGAAGTGAGGAATGTCTAGATTGGGAAGGTTGTGATTTCATTACCAAAAACCAAACAGGGGACAGATAAGTAAAACAGATAAGACTTAGTGATGCAAAACATAAGGCATCCAAGAGCCAGGCTGTTGAGATTTCCAATTGGAAATGCATGATGAACTCAGAGGAGAGGTAAGGGCTAGAGGTGGGGACCTAGAGAATTCACGGCTTGGCAGTGACAGTGGAAGGTTTAAGGAGTGCTAACGTCTCAAGGGAAATGAATAGGAACTTGAAAACTATGTACATATTTACAAGGTAAAAGAGGAAAGGGAAGACAATGAAAAAGGAAAGGCTAAAGGGTAGGGGCCCTATATGGTGAAGTATTACAGAAATCAAAACAATTGAGGGACTTCCAAACACAAGTTGTTCCAGAGCTGTTTTTTCCATACCTGTTAGGCCTCTTTCATCTGAAATCAGTTTATAGAGATGTCTTCTTCATCTTTACTGGTATTTGTTATGGCGTATAATCTTTGCCATTTCAGTCCTCTTACCAGTATTCTGCATTTATTCTCTGTCATGGGCATTATTAACTTTGAGCCAGAGGACCCAACATCTACTCCTAGAGAGCTGTCACCAATTAGCAGTTATCCTATGTAAATGGTAGAGATGTAGCTCCTGTGCTGCTACCCTCATAGTATTGTGGGAAAAATCCGAAGACAGAATGGAAGTGAACACACCCTGTCATCATTGAAAAGTCCTACAAAATAAATGAGGTTGTTTTTATATCAATATTGGTATACCTACCACTCAGCAGAGCTCTTGGTACCTGAGGAGATGGTGATTGGAGACCTGGAAATGAAAACCAAAGAGAGGCTGAGATGGTTGTAGTTTCCAATAGGAAGGTTAGCAACCAGGCAATTGGCAGATCAGAGCCCAAATGTGAATGGCGCAACTGCTGAACTCTGTAAGCTGCTGTGGTTCTCAAATGATGTCCTTATCTGGTTCATCTCTCAGCTCTTGGCACCTAACCTTTTGGAGCTTCAGTTTGGAAAGGGAAATTTGGATTTAAATCATACTGCAGTTTCCTAAAGAGAACAAATCCCCTGATCCTAGTGATCATGTGCAATGAGGCATGGAATCTGATTACCCTTATCATTATCTTAACTTGGATAGCTACAAACGTTACAAATGGTTACGAAATTATCTAGCCCTTTATTAAATGCAGAATGCAGTACTTAGGTTACTAAACCCTTTTGAAGACAACTCTGCTGGTTGACTTTTCATGGCTAAAAACCCATATTCTTATCTGATGGAGTGTGTATTTTTGTAATCACTTCTGCATTTGCTGTTTTTTTTTTTAATTGTCCAGGCAGTATATTAGCCATTTTGTGTATATCAGCCCATTTAGTACTGACAACACTGTTAAACTAGTGGCATTACCTCTGTTTTATGAAGTAAAAAATAAAGACTAAGAGGAGTAAGTAACCATTTGTTAAAGGTGTTAAGGAAAGGAAAGAGGACTTAATCATTGATATGTTTGATTCCAGTGTCACAGATATAGATATATACTGCTTTTCATAGTTTTCTATTCAATATAATATAATATATACATAATGTATGTTGGGTGTGTTGAATTTAGCAGAACCTGTAATGTTTATTTAAATCCACAGTTAAGAATGACAAACAGGAATAGAGAATAGAACACAGAATTTTGGCTAAAACAGCATGCATAATTTAAAGTAAGTCACTTTCTTTTTGGATGCAAAGAAACTTATTTTACATTACATTTGTTTGCTTCCCAGTATTTGTTTGTTTTTCTCAATGACATTAAGGCACCAAATTACCCCAAGCCACTTTCTTAAATACTCCTATGCAAAATGAAAGGCTTGGCCTGGAAACTAATCTGAGGTTTTGAATGCAGTGCGGTATAATAAGTGTTTCAGAGGTAACTTTAGTTCCCAAAATCTCAATAAAAACACTTCCAAATTTAGTGTATTGAAGAAAAGATTATTGGATAAATGCATTCTCGTCTTTCAGTGTATGATAAATGCCATATAAGAAGTCCTCAAATACTCTTGCTTAAAAACATAAATGATCTCAAATAACACAAAAACCCATTTATTCCTACTGGAGTCAGTATTTAATTTTCTGTATTTGTAATTTAAATCCAGATGAGTCTTCACAGCGACCACAGCCTGTCATTCCTTGGTCTGTTAGCTTCTAATGTCTAGCAGCAGAGTACAGTAAATACTTGAAAGGTAGACCTTCACACTGAAAATCTCATGTATTGAAGTGGGAGCAGATTCCATTTAATTTGCCCCTTACTTGATGCCTAATTCCTGAGGTTAACAGGCTTTCATGTTTGCTACTTAGATCAGCAGTACTGGAGCTGGTTTTGTTGCATGGCTAAACAGCAAAGCTTAAATTCGATACTAGAGTGTGAAAGAGGAAAATGAGTTTTGGTGTGACGTGTGAATGACGTGGTTTTCCAGAATGCGCAATGAATGATTCACAAAGCACAGCCACCTCTTAAAAGAAGACAAAAATCTCCCTGAGGTTTAGTTGAGAAAAGATACTGGAGTGTATAGCAAAAACTATAACATGATACACTTAGTTTTAGGTAAGATGCAGGTGGGAAGAATAGAATTTCCAAGTTAAAATTAGCCAGGCCAGCAGAAATGAGTAACTTACTGTTATGGTTTGGATCCGTGTCCCCATCCAAATGTCATGTTCAATTGTAATCCCCAGTATTGGAGGTGGGCCTTGGAGGGAGGTTGTTGCATCATGGGAGTGGTTTTTAATGGTTTAGCACCGTCCCCCTTGTGCTGTTCTTATGATAGAGTTCTCATAAGATATGGTTGTGTAAAAGTGTGTAGCACCTTCCACCTCTCTCTCTTCCTCTTGCTCCAGCCATGTAAGATGTGCCAGCTTCCCCTTTGCCTCCTGCCATGATTGTAATATTTCTTTATATCAATGCCAGAAAGGACTAATACACTTACTTTGGTGAAAACAATTTTTCACTTAACCACCTCCCACTATTCTGGCAAGTGTAGTTCTAAGTGCTTGAGATCCAAGAGTGAAAAAGACAGACAAACTCCCTGTCCTCTTGGTACTTACTTTCTAGTCGGGGAGTCCTTAATAGGTACAAGCAATCAGAACTTGAATTTGCAGAATTTTGTGAAAATGTGCTATCATATATATTTTGTTAATTAACTAGTTAACAGGCTGGGAGGATTTCCTTCAAATGTTTATTTTCATCTTTGTATTTTTTCTTTCTTTCTCAAATTTCCGCTTTAATCTCTTTCATTGTAATATACTCATGAGTCACTTAATGAGGAGGATATGTTCTGAGAAATGCACTGCCAGGTAATCTTATTGTTGTGTGAACATCATAGAGTGTACGTACACAAACCTAGATGTTATACCCTACTACACTCCTAGTTATATGGTATAGCCTATTGCATCTAGGCTATAAACCTGCACAGCATGTTCCTGTGGTGAATACTGTAGGCAATTGTAATGCAATGGTATGTGTCTAGCTAAACATGTCTAAACAAAAAAGCCAGAGTAAAAATATAGTATTATAATCTTATTGGACTGTAACAACCCAGAGGGTTCTGTTTGTCCATTGCCCAGATGGAGCCAATTTATCAAGACAGGTGAATTGCAGTAGAGAAAGAGTTTAATACACGTAGAGCTGGCTAAACGGGAGACCAAAGTTTCATTATTACTCAAATCAGTCTCCTTGAAAATTTGGAGGCTAGGGTTTTTCCAAGACAGTTTGGCAGGTAGGGGTTTGGGGGATGGGTGCTGCTGATTGGTTAGTGATGCAATTATGGGATGTGGAAAATGGTCCTCATGCACTGAGTCTGCTTCTGGGTGGGGCCACAGGACTGGTTGAGTCAAGAGTCGTGGGCCCAGGTGGGGGACACCTGGTTGTCAGAAATGCAAAAGCCCAAAATGACATCTCAAAAAGGCCAATCTTAGCTGCTACAATTAGGGATGTTCATTATACGAGTAAGTGGGAAAGTTGCAAATCTTATGGCCTCCGGAATAATGGCTGATAATTATTTAACTCTGCCTGCATCTTAGCATAATTCAGCTGTCTCTCATCCTCTTAACCTGGTGGCTTTCATTAGTTTTACAAAGCAGTTTAGCTTTTGTGAATGGTTATTATCATTTAAACTCTAAACTAAATTTCTCCCAAAGTTAGCTTGGCCCATGCCCAGGAATGACCAAGGTCAAAGAAGTTTGGAGGTTAAAGGCAAGATGGAGTTGGTTAGATCAGGTCTCTTTCACTGTCATAATTTCTCACTGTTAACTGTTTTCCAACAGCAGTTTCAGGACCACCTTCATATACTCAGTCCGTCATTGACCAAAATGTCACTATGTTGCTCATGATTGTAATCAAAAAAGCACAAAGAGCTCTCTCACTATCTGGTTCTATTGCTACTACCCTGACAACCACTCTAGTTTGTTTTCAACCCCAAAAGGATATAACAAAAAAAAATGACATCTTCACCCTCAATTCTAGTTTCTTTTTTCTTGAAGCGACTATGGCCATTTCTATTATTTCATTTTGAAATTGTGCAGAATTCCTTCTGAACATCCATCTACATTTCACAGGCAACAAATTGCCAAAAGCACCTAAACATCACTAACCTAGGGAAAACAAAAAAACAAATCAACAAAATGAAAACCCACCCTTTCTGGTGGACAGACTGCACCATTTTTGGTAAAGACTTTGCAAGCCTGCCTAGACTGGATGACTGTCTATTGCCCTAGGACTTTCCTTCCTACCCCTAGGCATTTACAAGATCACCCCTTATGGTAACAGTATTAGTACAAATGAGATTTTTCCCTTTACTTCACTGAATGCTAGAAGAAACAGAATGGAACCACATGTTCCCTTTGATTCACACCCAAACACTGCAAAACACAGAGAATTCGCTTCCTTTTTCAAGCTGTGTGTGCACATTAAACACATGCAAACATTGGACCGAAATACAGACACAGTAACTCAGCTCTAGGGGAAAACTATAGAAGTCTTTTTATTTTGTTTCTCTAAATCTCAATCTTTTATTTAAGCTAGGTCTTTGCAGAGATTCAAAGTATGATATTTTGTAATGGTTCTCCAAAGAGCAGTTAGTTGTGTCTCATCCAAATTTGTGTATTCACCTTATCCTAACAGATACTGTTCTGGAACTGGGAACTTAGCATTAGCTCTCTTCTTAGAAATGACTATTAATTTTTAATAAAAAGAATAAAAAACACATTACATAATGGGTATAAGAGAACATAGATGTCATGATAGGAATATTCTCCCTGTGTTTCCACGAATTGCTTCTTTGTTAAAAAGTGTTTGGTATAAATAAGGCCAGTGGTGTCCCAGCACTTTGGGAGGCCAAGGCAGGAGGATTACTTGAGGTGAGGTGTTGGGTATAAACAGTATATTAACAAAGAATTCTCCTGTGGTATAAGCCCTAACTCTAGCAGGAAGATCACATTTCTCTTTGAGGTATGCAGTCTGAGCTCCAATGACTCTCTGCAAGAGAACAGCTGATACTGTCACATTGTGAGTCATAGTGACTCCCAAGGATGTATTTGTGTGGATGTGGTTGGTCAGAAGGCTTTGTGTGCACTATGACATCTTTATGCTTCAGATGCCAAGATCACAGGATCCACACAGAGCAGTTCATTTCACACAGTGGGAAGTGTGTGTGTGTGTGTGTGTGTATGTGTGTGTGTATGTGTGTGTGTGTGTGTGTCTTTTAAAAAACCTAAACAGAACAACACTATTCTGTGGACTCAAACTCTACAGCTAACCACCAAGGGCCATCTTATAAATGTAGACATTGAATCGCTAAAATTTGAAAACACAGCCACTCCTATTCACATTCTACCATCTGGAAATAAACCCTAAGTCACTGTGGGTGTCCGTATGGAAGTCACTGATGTGCTTCCTTTTATCTTCAGGGTAGTTCAAGGTTCGATTCCCTCCTAGGGAGACTTTCTGTTGTTCCCGTTGATCCAGCTGTGCTGTCCCCACTGGTCACGAACCAGATCAGTACATGGAGATTCCTGAGCGTATGCAGGGCAGCTGCATGAGAGCATCTAAAATAGGGTTATTCCCATTGCCCCAGCACATCCTTCCTTCCTACATTCCTGGGAGAAAAGAGCAGAAACAAAGGCTTTTCTTTCTCCTCTCTTTTGGATGTTTGATGATTTACATACAGAAGTTAACTCACTTCATCAACTGGATTCCAATCATCCCCTTCCCGGTTCCTGATCTTAGAGTACAGGGTGCTTCTTGCCTTCCCCTTGTCAATGTAAGGGCTTTAGAGAACGTGCCCAGCTGGTATTCTTTAAACCTCCTCCAATGCACAAATATATTTTTAAATGCAGATATTTCATATACAAGTTGACATGTCTAGTTTCTTTTTGCAAATCGGAAGATTTAACTCTCCTGGGCCAGTGTTATTCATAGCATTGGTCAACTGGCTCTCAGGAGCCATTGCCATTTTTATGGACATTCTTTTAAGCCCTGCAATCTCCACCCACTCCCTGTCACCTCACTCAGCTTCATCCATCTGCCTGACCCCTGGAGACGTTTGGTTTTGTGCTTTCTCTCACATAGAACTTGTGTTCATAATTTGGGGTCACACCTTCACCTATTATATGTAAACGGCACTCCAGAAGGTTTTTGAAGTCACAGCTATTTTTGGTATTTAGTTTTGAAGAGGTTAGAAGTTGACTTTTACATCACTATCTTAAAGGAATATATTTGCCTACTCAGAAACATTTGGGGCCCACATATTCAGATCTTTTGTACATAGAATTTGCTGTGTAGCATAACACATTGAATAATTTTGACTCAGTAGCTCAACTTATTTTTTGTGTTCTTTTAAGATCTTTCCTATTGAGCGTGGAATTGTAATTTATTGATGAATATTTTATTGTCTTTTCTGAGAAAAGTTGGTTATTCTTCTTAAAATATGACATTACCTATAATATTCATGTTTCCTATATTTTAATGTATAATTTTACAATATTGGTGTGTTTTTTTGTTTGTTTGTTTTTTTGGTTGTTCTCTAATTAGGGGTCTTTATATGAATCTCTGATTACTTAGCAGTTCTCTGAAGCGGGCAGTCTTTCAGAGGTGCATTTAAGAGCTCTGAATTCTGGTAAGGATATTAAGGAATACCATTTTCAATCTTTGCTTTTTATTCCAGGGGTTTGGACTGTCTGTATCAAAATGCTTCAAATGCTTCCTCTAGGGATTGCTTTGCCTGTTTCATCCTTCAGAGAGTAAAGAATTTCTTCTCCCCACCACCCCCCAACTCCTGAAAATTTCAACTAAGTTTTTTTCTTCCATTGCTTTAGGCCATTGCTTCAAGTTATATCATCTTCTGAGACTATGAATAATTCTTTCCCTTCAATTATATTGTTACCTTGAAGGTATTTATAGGCTGTGATCAAGTCCCCTGGAGTCTTTGCTTTGCCAGACTTTATAAATTTAGCTCTCACCACCTCTCCTCACATGCTTTATCTTCCAGCCTTTGTAGCACTCCTTTTGTGTGAGTGCGTGCCTAACTGTGTAGCTTCTCTGATATTTTAATATCCTTCCTAAACTAGGGAGGTCAGAATAGCACATCATATCCCAGGTATTACTGTGAGTATCAGATTTTAGAGAGGGAAATCAAGGGAGAGGATTACCTTGAAATTGAACTTAATCTATCTTGTGACTTAGAAAAATAGACAAAATGGTAGAAAAAGCTAACGGGGCACTGTCAACATGTTTTCATGTATTTTAACACACTGTTAGAACAATCCTGGAAGCTTAAGGGGGAAATGATGATTTTTCTCAGAGAGAATTTTGGCTTCCATTTGATGCTTGAACCTGTCCTTTAGAGTAAGATTTTCTTTACAAATCCAGGCTTCAAATATGGCTATGTAATAAGATGTTTTTTTTTTTCCTTGTTCCCGGGGTTTTTAACCTTTTTTTTTTTTTTTGTTATTAACATTAATATTATTAGACCTGTCTTTGTGGCTTGGAATTAAGAAACATCACTAAACATTGAATTTTACAATGAAGAAAACCAATTGCCATGTAAACCGTCTTGCTGCTAGCTTTAAGTTCTAGTCCAGGTCCTTCTGTATTTCGTCAATATGGTAAATTGAGTAACAGCCTCTGAGGGCCCCGCAAAGAGTCAAGGCCCAATTTAACTCCCTAGTGCCAGGGTCTCCAACTGTTTTTGGTTGTCTACACATACTAGAAAAAAATTAACTCTGCACCAATTAAAAATATGTATATATATATGTAGCATACACACATTGCTTATATTGTCACACATAGAGAAACATCAGGCATTCTAAAACATAAGATTAGATACATAGATGTCCCAGTATTATCCCTTGAATTTCTGTGAACCAACCTTGGCACCCCTGTGGGTGCCCACCCCACCTTGGAGACCACTGCTCTGGTAGGGACACCGTGGTGACAAACAGAGTCATCAACCTCAGCAGTTCCCAGGAGGAAGCCCAGTATGAATGGTTATGTACTGCAGAGCCCGTAAGATAATATTTAGTTCAGACACTCATTTTAGATATGAAGATATGGAGGTGCAGTGACTTACCTACCTAAGGTTACAGAGTTGGATAATGAGAAAGCTGGGTGTAAAATACCAGCCTTCTAATTTATCAGATTTCAACGCATGCAGAAAATACCTAGTGTTCCGTTTTAGCTGGAACGTCAGGAAAATGGGGACTGAGCTCCTGAATGAATGATAAAGAAGGAGAGGGTGAATCAATGACCAAGGTGAAATATTGCTTGCCTAAGTAATCTCTACTCTTTTGTGCCCCCTTCTATCAAATTCTCTTTACAGGTTCTCTTTCTCTCTCTCTCTCCCACACACACCCCAAGATAAAATCCAAAGCTTCTGATTCAATAGCAAACATCTTCAGCAAGAAGAGCAAAGGTTCTGGAGCCAGATTGCCTGGGTTCAAATCCTGACCCTATCACTGAATAACAGACTTTAGGCAAATTACTTCTCTATGACTCAGTTTCCTCATCAGTTGAAATTGGGGATAAAAAACGTTCCATATGAGTTGATGAGAGCATTAAATGACACCTGTAAAGCCCTCAACTCACTGCCTGATCCCACGCTAATGGCCCTTTTTATGTTAGCTGTTATTATTATTTTATTCTAATTCCTCCTGAAAGCTTAAGCACAGTCTGTCATATCATTGCATTGCATTTCATCCTGTAACGTGTTCCTGTGCTACACAGTGAAAGGCATTTTCCCACCCACTTTACAAAAACATACACTGAGGTCTGTGTTTAGGGTCTTTACAAAAGCATACACTGAGGTCTGTGTCTACCCGGTCTGAGGATAATGGCAGCTGCAGGGTTACAGGGGTATCTGTTCATCTGTCTGAACTCTCAGTTGTGTGAGAGCCTGTGTTACAACCTTAGTAGCTTCTGCACCTAACTAGCTTTTCCCACTCCCTTGGAGTGTTTCCATTTTCTCCAGCTTTCAGTATCAAGCAAGGAGTGTTGTTAAATGATAAGAGACTTGCTGGCTGGTTGTATATTGTGAGAGGCTGAGAAACAATGAGTGTTACAACACATTAGATGGCATGTTAGCTATGATTTTGGGAACTTCGTATACAGAGCACATCATGCAACAGGACTGCATCTGGGATACTGCCTTCCTCCCCCAGAGGGTTATTAATGGGCCTTCATACCTGGGAGGACAGATTACCACGCCTGGGAGATGTGATAGAGATACATCACTGATCATAGCAGCTGTGTTACACATATGAGGCAAGCTCCATGCTCCAGAAACAAAAGTAAAGTAGAATTTGCTGCAGTCACCTTACCTGAAAGAGGTCGTCTTAAAACTGGTCACCCATGGACACTGATTGGCAATTGGTTTGAATAGAGCAAGAGTGTTCTGAGCTGAGTATCAGAAGACCTGAGTTTCATTTCTAGCTCTGCCATCACAGAGCTATAGGGTCTTGATGAAGAGCTACTTAACTTGTGACAGTTTTTTTTTTATATGAGAAAAAATGGGAACTACATATGTCTTACTTATCACAAGAGATTTGAGTATTGCAACTCAAATACCTCTTCTTCCAAGGTAGTAGGGTGGCAACAAGGGTGTATGTGTGTTTTCTGACGATAAAGGAAATACAAGAATATTTTGAAGCAAAAGAAGGAGCCAGTACAAAGGCAGAAAGTGACAACGCATGGGAGCAGAAGTGGATAAAATTAACCAAGCTGGGGCAGAAGAAGGCAGGGAAGGGTGAGAGAAAAACAACAGTAGATGGTTTAATGTCATCACCACCAGAACAAATGCTGGTGATGACATGATGCTGGTGATGATTTGGAGCTCTTCCTATGGAGCAAGAAAGAATGCAAGAATTGGGTCATTGACCAGAAACTCTGAGGAGGGAATTAAAGAAAATTCATATCTAAGTGTCTAAAACTTCTCAGTAAAAAAATTTTTAAGATCATTGATCAACAGGGGCAGAGTCGATTTAGGGACTTGAAGGAAGTATAAGATTTTTAGAATGATTTCTTTGGAGGATCCCAAAATAAGTCAACAAGGCATCTTTTCAATGTTATCTTGATCTCGGAATCAGAACATCTTGGGTTTCAACCTAGCTCTCTCTTTTTTCCTCCTAGAGTACCCTTAAGCAGATAGATGCCCATCCCTTACTCATCAGTACTTTAAGGTTATAATCTATATGTTGCAGGCATGTTATGAAAATTAAATATGATCACATATGCAGTGTGCATAACACCATGTTTGGCACATAGTAGCCTGTTATTATTTTGGAAAAGTGAACATAATGAAAGAGAATGCATAAAACATATAGGATTGTTAAATAACAGTGTCCAATTTAGAAGCTGGGTTGTGTTGGCCTATCTGCTTGTACCAGGATTAAATAATATTCTTTACAAGTGTCCACACCCTTTTCCTTCCAAGGTATGTCTTCAGCCCCAATGCTCTCATGGCTTATATTTTCTCCTCTCATGCTTTCCTACCTGCTTATATAATGAACTGCATAGAGGAAGTGATTCTCCAAGGGTGTATAATGTGTTTCCTCTGCTCCTGAATTGGTGCCAATGGCACACCAGTCCAATTGGGTGGCCCTCAAGGCATACCTTGCTCCTGGCTGAGAAGGAAAAAATCTTTGTGGAGTTTACACAGGTGTATCAAGTAATCAAGCATTTGTATTAGTATGGAATCGCCTACTACAGTCACCGCACTCATTTCACTCAAAGGATAGCCTAGAATAAGCATGAAGGACCTCCTTTCAGAGTCTTGTTTTTGTAAAACCCTTCTTGGATTTCCTCTTTATTATATTTTACATAATTGATCACAAATGTGAACATCTATGGAAATGAGTTGGAGTGTAGGCGATAATTAACCGCGAAGGGAGGAAAACCCTTCACAAGAAGCAAATAGATACCCCTTCAAATATCTGGTAATTTCTCTTTCATTAGAAAGCTCCAAGTGAGGTACAAACTCAATTCAAATATTCTGTGAGAATAAAAACAGGCTTATACCCAAAAGATAGGCAGTAACAAATGCTGGTGGTGATGTGGAGAAAAGGGAACCCCTGAACACTGTTGGTTGGAATGTAAATTAGTACAGTCACTATAGAGAACAGTTTGGAGGTTCCTCAAAAACTAAAAAAATGAGCTACCATATGATCTATCAATCCCACTGCTGGGTAAATACCCAAAAGAAAGAAAATCAGTGTATCAAAGAGATATCTTCAGTCCTATGTTTGTTGCAGCACTGTTCACCATAGCTAATGAATGGAAACAACATAAGTGTCCATTAACAGATGAATGGATAAAGAAAATGTGATACATATACACAATGAAGTACTATTCAGTAATAAAAAAAGAATAAGATCCAGTCATTTGCAATGATTGGCTGGAACTAGAGAACATTATGTTAAGTGAAATAAGCCAAGCACAGACAGACAAATATCATATGTTCTTACATATTTGTGGGATCTGAAAATCAAAACAATTGAACTCATGGGCATAGAGAATAGAAGGATGGTTACCAGAAGCTGGGAAGGGAAGTGGAGGTTGGGGGAGGTGGGGGTGGTTAATGAGTACAAAAAAAAAAAAAAAATAGAAAGAATAAATAAGACCTATTTGATAACATAATATGATGACTATAGTCAATAATAACTCATCTGTACATTTTAAAATAAAGAGTGTAATTGAATGGTTTGCAACTCATTGGATAAGTGTTTGAGGGGGATGGATACTGCATTCTTCATGATGTGATTATTGCACATTGCATGCCTGTATCAAAACATCTCACATACTTCATAAATATATACACCTACTATGCACTCACAAATTAAAAAAAAAAGAATGAAAACATCCTTCAAATGATGTGCTATTTTGTTACTAAAAATACCTATTACTTAACAAGCATTGGCTGAGTGCCAGGGTGATATGTATGTGAGTATGTGTGTATGTGTTTTGTTTTGTTTTTTCTCCTATAACTCCCTGAAAGATTGCAAAGATAGGAACTATTGTCCTGATTTTTCAAGTTAGAATCCAAAATTTAGTGAGGTTAAGTGACTTGCCACCATGCTTGCTGCTCACAGGTAGCTGAGGCAAAATTTGAATCCAGTTTGCCTAGAGCCAAAGCCCAGGTTCTTTCTCCTAACTGGGATTTCCTGATGCCTACACAATCTGCTCAGTGAATCACTCAGCCTCCATGTTTTTCTATTCTATGGCACCCTTGTATCACACTAGCCACTAGAGCGGAAAGTGATAAGATGAAATCAAGAGATTGTCTTACAGCTTCTCCATTAACATGTCTTAAATGATTTCTACCTTTACTAATGAGAGAAATCCCGGTACATTCTGGGGAAACCATTGGTGCTTAGTTGGTAAAATCTTGAGACTTATATCTTACTAGCAGAACCTCAACATTTTTCCAAAGACGCACTAATATGCCTTGTAAAGAAATGACATTTTTTGTGTCAAAAAAAAAAAAGAAATGGCTCTTTTTCACCCTAAAATAAAAATGTGTGTGTGTGTGTGTGTGTGTGTGTATGAGAGAAAGAGAGAAAGAATGAATCTATCTCCAAATACCAATGAGCAAATGCCAATGAGCAAAGTGTTGCCAATTAGTGGCAAGACTTTCCACAGAATATGTAATTTGGTTTAGGCAGGGCAATCTCCTTTGTATGAAGTAAATAGTAAATTCAGTTACAGTATATGTAAGCATTAAGAAGAATCTTATTCTGTTTAAATATTGCTTCTTCCAATTTTTTTGGCTAGTTAAAAAATCTTTTTAAAGTTACAAATGTCTCTAGAAGACAATTCTCTGACAAACATAACCAACTGGCAATTACAAATTATAATTGTGACTCAAACCAATACTAAGTGAGCACCTTCCTGCTTTCTGATGGATAAATGCCTGTAAGTTGTTAGTTAGCACATACTGAACTAGAAAGCCCACATCAGGAAGGTACCACTCTTTTTTTGTTATTGTTAAATTTGCTTGGCCAAATCAGAATGAATATCCAGAATTCTTAACTCTTGAGTTAGTGGGTATCCAAACTCCAAAAAAATTAACTAAAATTTTACTTTAAATTTTAATACTGAGAAAAATAGTTGATTAGCTAGAAAAATCACCCTAAACATAATTATATGAATCAGTAAGTCAAGGAAAAACTTAAATTTGTCAATAGGTCCCTATTCTCCAGTGCTGTCTTTTCAAAGTGACTTTGCAACACATTCAGTTTTAATGCTAATGTATCATTCTCTCTTTTTTTGGTGGGTGGGGGAGCAGGGTCTCACTCTGTTGCCCAGGCTGGAGTGCAGTGACGCGATCTCGGCTCACTGCAACCCCTGTCACCCAGTTCAAGTGATTCTCCTGCCTCAGCCTCTTGAGTAGCTGAGATTACAGGCACGCACTACCAGCCCAGCTAACTTTTGTGTTTTTAGTAAAGATGGGTTTTTGCCACGTTGGCCAGGCTGATCTCAAACTCCTGACCTCAAGTGATGCACCTGCCTTGTCCTCCCACTTGTTCTGGGATTACAGGCGTGAGCCACTGCGCCTGGCTAATGTATCATTTTCTAGAATATATTTATCAATGAAATTTTCAAAGAACCTTATTGGTATGGTGAATTATGTAAAGTCTCAGAAGATTATTTTTCACTTTCCATGGCCGGATACTCCTCACTCACTCTTATCAATCATGCACTGGAAATACTCTGACATCGTCAATTCTGCCATGCTTTACTCAAGCATCTCACCTGTTTCCTTCCAGAAAGCACGTTTTAATGTTGGAGATTCATTGGCTAGTAAATGTTTAGGGTCTTAACTGGTGTCAAATGAAGAAATGCCAAAAATATGCCCGACACGAACAGCAAAGTATTTACCTTACCTTCATGTGTAAGATGCCGGAGTGAGATAGCTCAGTGCGATATTGAACTGGATAAATGGTGGGGTGCCAGCAGATGAGGAATCGACATTAATTCAAGTGGTGACACAGAAGTTGGCATTGTGAAGATTTTTAAATTCTAGGACTAAATGGATGATCCACTGGGAGGCAATGTCCAGACAGATCAATACCACACAAAAAAATAATTGCTTTCCTTGGTGAATCCAAGAAAGGGCTGGGGCTTTAGGGAAATTTGATAGAGATTTTTTTTTCCCCTCCACCGAAAGGTAATTAATGAGTACAACAGACAATTCAAAGCAAGAGAATAGAATCTGAAAGCTTGAAAGCCATACATTCAGAATGTATTGAGAGATTTACAGAAGGGCTTTAGCCCAGGACAGTACCTACAGGAGCTACACTGGTGACAATGTCTCCTTGATAGATGCATCCTGGAATCTTCTATTGGACAAGCATCCAAAAATATTTGAACAAATGAGGTATGCCTTCCAGCATAGCTGGGTAGTTAGAAAAGAGTCAAACATATAGAAAAAAAGCATAGTGCCTGAAGTTGTCCTAAAGCTAGTTTACAAATGAAGTCTGAAATATACTCTACCATGGGATGAATGGGTATGGATTTTACTCTATGATACACTGTGCTTTCTGGGACTGTAAAAAGTGACTGCTCCATCCATTAATAATATATAGGAGGCAGTTTTGGAATGTCAACTCAAAGCCTCTTCGTTCCTTGAAAATTCCCGTGAAATTTGGTATCATTTGAATATCATTACACAGGTTAATATTATAAGGCAAGTATTAGCATTGTGTTTGAACAAAGGTTTTCACAAGGTCTATATTAACTTTACAAAGGTTCTGCTGTATACTGAATGACAAAGGCTGGTCATAGTAGTGACCAATTTGTTCCAATTTCTTACTTCTCCAGATCTCTCTGTCAGACTTTAAGCTCCTTGAATATAGGGGTCCTAGTCTTCTTGCCCATCCTTGTACACACGGTAGGTGTTCCATCAATGTTTCTTGAATGAATGTATAAAAAGTGTATTTTAATTGAAATCTTAACCAGTATGCATTAAATGTATAGTTGGTGTTTGATACTAATTCTCTCATCAGTTTATTGAGATTTGACTATGTTTAAACCTGAAACGGTAAACCTACAGATATAGATCATTAAAACCAAACAAAACCCTTTCTTTATGACATCAAGAGATTTGCCTCCTAACATAAAAATGAATAATCACTGTCTACCCTAATAGATTGGACTGTCTTCATTAGCCTCCTGTTTCATCTGAGAAATGGCTACATTTTCAGAAACTCTGACTCCTAAAGGGAGTCAGTAACTCTGGGAAGACTATTCCTATTACATGAAAATTTCAAAGAATCTCCCAGAAACTTGAAAACTGGTTATATACAGAGAGCAAGAGAGGTGAAAAGTAAGTTGCAGTTTCATTAAACATGGTCATCCTCCAACACCATCTTTCTTACTAGCCTTGCATGAAACATCATTAAGATTCATCTTTTATGCAAGGGACCAAAAAGGGTACTATTTTAAAAATAGAGCAAAAACAGGGGTTGCAGTTGCCCTTTTATTGAAGGTCAGTTTATATATGTAGTCTGAAGTATATTTCACCCAGAAATATAGTTTTTTAAACTTTTTATCATGAAATAATTTTAGATTTGCAGAAAACTTGTAAAGATTATATAGTTTCTTTAAACCCTTCACTCAGCTTCCACTACCGTTAAAATATTATGTAAACATGATACATGGTTTGAAACTAAGAAATTAACATCTGTACCATGCAATTTGCTCAGATAATCCCAGTTTTTCGACTACTGTCCTTTGTATGTGTCAGAATCCAATCCAGTATACCACATTTTAGGTAGTTGTCCTGTCTCCTTAGTTTCTTCTAATCTGTGATAATCCACAAATACTTTTTAATTGAAAGAATTATCTAAACTTATATTTGTCAGATCAATACTATATTTTCTAACTTTCCTTTCTCCACTGAACTTGGACATCAGTCACTTTCTTGGCTATTAACTCTGATTTATGCATTGGATATTTTACTACTTTGGGCTCATTATTTTAAAAATCTGCAAACAGACCCAGTAGCCTAGAACTGTTCCTGAGGCTGGAGGGCCAGAGTATGGCATGTGCTCGGGCCACCAAGGCCTGCCTTGTCATTGGTTCTGCTTTGTCACCAAGCAACTGAGATCACTCCCACTGAAGAAAAAGAAGCACCACTTCTGCTTCAAAGATAAATGTGTTGAAAAAAGAACAGAACTAACACAACTTCCTTTATCCCTTGGGAACAAGGATGGCATGCCTAGTCAGAGTTCTGAATTCAGATTCTCAAACCAAGAACAGGCAAATGCAGCAGCTGCAGTTGGGAACTCTTTTCTTTCTTTCTATTTTTTTTTTCTTTTTGAAACTCCACATCTTCTAGCAATCCAGAATCCGTATTACATATGATATAAAGGGCCCTCAAAAGACCCATTACTTCTGTTAAAGTATGTACATTCAGGGGCAAATTATATGAATAATGCCTAACATTTATTGAGTGCTTATTACATGTCAGATACTGTTCTTCTAAGCATTTTACATTTAATCCTTGCAACAACCCTGTGGTGTAGGACTGATTATTAATACTATTTTACAGATAAGAAAACTGAAACACATAATAGATAGGAAAATTGCTCAAAGTTGCACAGCTAGTAATTGAATAATCTTCCAAAAGCTTTTTTATTTAGGTATTAGTATTTTTGATAAATAATTTACATAACTTATGAAGACCTTTACAATGATGGTGTTATTCTATTTCCACCCCAGATTAAATTAACATCTTGAGAAAAAGCCATACACCCAGTGATCAAAGTTGATGGTATTTATTTTATCTTTAAAAGGTGTCATCTCTATCAAGTAGTCAAGTACTAAAATAATAATTAAAAAAATAATAGTCAACTGAAATTTAAATGCTTGAGCACAAACATTGAGCAATGCTGGGGTTTTGTTACTTTGCACTAATTTTGGGTTTAAGAGGTGGAGGAAACGATGTTTGTAATCCACTGTTCTGGAAGGAGGAGTGTTTTTGGTAGATTAATTTACAAAGTTTTATACTGACAAAAGGAAAGAAAAAGAAATCAGATAACAATTCCCTTTACAGGCCCAATTGGAACTTAATTCTCTCTCTCTCTTTCTCTCTCTCTCTCTCTCACACACACACACACACACACACACATGACAACTGTGAGCTGTAAATCCTTGGTCATCTTAGTTACTAGCACAGTAACAGCAGTTGTCTGATCTGATCAAAGAGTGGCATACTCCAAAAACTCTGATCTTTGGTGAAAATAGATTCTCCCTGGATACCATCCAGGAATTACATATTTTCAGAGACTGAAAATACAGTGAAGTGCCCTCAGCAAGATAGAACACAGTGTAGTCATTCTTGGTGAATCGGAAGGATTTTGTCCCAGGGCTGTCATTATGAACATCAGTGATCATTGTAAGAATGTGAAAAAGTGCTAGTGAATAGGAGTCCCAATTACAGAAAACTGGGTGAAATAGCCTTTGCTATAATTATAGTGTGTTTAAACTGATGGGTCTAATGAGCAGTGTTCCTTAATCTAAGTGTTGATTTTGGAGTGAGTTAAAATTAGAGGTAAAACTGTGATAGTAAGTTAGTTGACTAGATTGACTATGTGGCTCCACGTAAAATTCAGATTGGTTCAACTAACACATCCTCAGCACCAGACCCTTGTCAGGCCTTGGACTAGGTCCTGTAGATCCAAAAGCAGATGAAGTCCTCAAGGAGTTACAGCCCAGCATGGGAGAGGGCATTTCAATGGCAATAATAATAGCAGTGGATATGAACTGAGCCTTTGCCAGGTGCTAAACACTGTTCTAAACACTCTACGGGTATTAATCCATTTACTTCCTCCACCGTAACCCCACAAAGTTGGGACTAGGTGAGAGGGGAGCCAACAGGCCTGAAAGACTGCAGTAACTTTTCCAAGCTTATATGTGTGATAAGTGGCAGAGCAGAGCTTAAACCTGGTCCGGACCTTGGGTTCTTAACTCTAACCTTAGTATTCCAGAGAAGATTTCACCATACAATAGTTCACTGTCTTGGGACCAAGAAGAGGTACAATTAATCTGTTGCTTATGCTGTTGGAGGTGATGAAGCCAGAGCGTAAACAGAATTATTTATCCTGACTCCTTTGTTCATGAACCAAGGAACCATGATCCCCCAACCATTCTGACCTCTTTACTATTCTCCAGACAGGTTGATCTTTTTCCTACCTCAGAGCCTTTGCTCTTGTTGACCTGAGCATCCCATCCCAGATACTTTTGTATGGCCTTTCCACTCAATCCTTTCCCACCTCCCTCCAAACGTTACCTGATTAATGAAGACTTCTCTAGCTCATTCAGTTTCATTAGCCTTTCTTCCTTATCCCATCTCCCTGCAATTCCTCCTCCTTTACTCTGCCTTACTTTTTTCCACAGATTTTACCATCAGCCATACTATTAATATCTTTTGACTTGGGCTTTGGTTGGTTTGTTTTTCTGCCTCCCCACACTAGAACATAGGCTCCCCAGGCGTCAGTGACTTTTTAAATATTGTTTGTCACTGAATTTCTACTGCCTAAAATAGGATGTGACCACATCTAAGTTTAATATATACTTTTAGATTTAGTGAATTAAAAAGCCAGAATGAGAAGGGGCACGGTGGCTCACTCCTGTAATCCCAGCACTTTGGGAGGCCGAAGTGGGAGGATCATGAGGTAAAGAGTTCAAGACCAGCCTGGCCAACATAGTGAAACCCCAACTCTTCTAAAAATACAAAAATTAGCTAGGTATAGTGGTGCACCCCTGTAGTCCTAGCTACTTGGGAGACTGAGGCAAGAGAATCACTTGAACCCTGGATACAGAGGTTATGGTCAGCCAAGATCATGCCACTGCATTCCAGCCTAAGCAGCAGAGCGAGATTCTGTCTCAAAAAAAGAAAAAACAGGAAGAACATATGCCAAAGTATTTAAAATAGTTATATCTGAGTGCTAGAATTATAATATTTTTAAATACACATTTACCAAGTTTTCTGTAATGAGCGTGCATTCTATGAGAAAAGGGCTAAAAATAGACTCAAACATTAGTCACTAATTCATCTCATAAACCTACTTATTCCTGGGAACTATTAACTTTTGTATTATTATTGCACATTGGGTTTTTATACGTGGTGAGATGCTGTTATCGAGGATCCCTTGGGGAAGGTTTGTCTAAGAAATGATCATTTCTTTCCTGCTTACTCCAGATTGAGATTGCCAGCCTTGGCTCACCTGAGCGGGAGACTCACATGTGAGACTACCTGTGTGAACAGCTTGGACTGTGATACCCATTAGGCATCTGAAAAGCATCAGGTCCAAAATGGAATTCTTGATTCCCCAACCTGCTCCTTACAGGGTGATCCTTGTCTCAGTAATTCCAACATCCATCAGTTGCGTGATCCAAAGACTTAGAACTCATACCTCCCTTTCCTCGTGCCCACAGTTTGTTCGTATGAAGTTCTATAGAATCTGCCTCCCAAATACATTACAAGTTCGACCACTTCTCACTGCAACTCAGTACCATGCTCCTCACTTCCATCTCTACTACTCGAAGCCACTCAAGTCATCTCTTACCTGAATTGTTGCAGACACTTTCCACCTGGTATGTTTGTTTCTGATCTTTTATTTTTTTTTTTTTAAGAGTCAAAGTCTTGCTCTGTGTCCCATGCTGGAGTACAGTGGCACAATCATAGCTCACTATAGCCTCAAACTCCTGGGGTCAGTGATGCTCCTGTCTCAGCCTCTTGAGTAGTTGGGACTACAGGCACACAGCACTATGCCCAGTTAACTTTTTATCTTTCTATAGAAATGGGGGTCTCACTATGTTGCCCAGGGTGGACTTGAATTCCTCTTTCTAGTTTTTTTCTAACACTCACACTCCCTGCCAATCTTTTCTCCTCAAAGAAGCCAGAATGATATTTTTTAAAAATGTCATCAGCCTTTATTACCACGCCACCCCCAATTAAAATTCTCATGTTGCTTTATATTGTATTACCAATCCACTCTCAGTGCATTACCAAGGACTTGAAGACCCTGTTTGATCCTACCTCTCAGTACCCTCCAGAACATCCTCATCTACCACTTTCCTCCACATCTACCACACCCTGGGCAGTTTGTCAAACATGCCTGGTTTGTTCTAGCTTTGGGCTTTTCTCTTGTCTGGAAAACTTCTTCCCTCAGCACCAGAGCTGGCTTTTCCTTGTTTTATACATAGTGAGATGTCAGCTCAGATGTTACCTCCTCAAAATGACCTTTTTGATCATCATAACTTAGTAAGCTCTCTCCCTCCACCAGTCCCACTGTCCCACATCTCTTCATTCTGTCCAGTATTAGTCTGTAATTATCATATGCTTACTTGTTTCATATCTGCCTCACTTTTGAATGAAAGTATCAGAGGGAAAGGGAATGTTACTGTTTAAATCACTGCTGTAACTTCAGCATCCAAAACACTGCCTGGCTCATAGTGAACCCTTCATAAATAGTCACTGAATGACGGAATAAAGGATTGGAGCAATGAATGTTTTTGTGACATCTAGATGAAAATTAGAGATGATAACCAGTGCAATTTTGATCATCTATCTCCCTTCATACCAGCCACCCTAATCTAGGGGACTAGAATACCAAAAGAAAATTTGCTTCTAGGAACAAGGTAATGTCATGCTATGGATTGACTCATTTATTTGTTTATTTGTTCATTCATTCTTTCATCATTCTTCACTCATCGGACATGTAGTGAGCACTTTCTTTATTAGGCCCCCCCATGTTTGGTTTTCTGTCGGTTATCTTAGGGGTGAGTGTGTGCGTGTGTGTGTTGAAGGAGGAATAAGGTAAATAAACTAATATAATGTAAGAAGTGTTGTGGATTTTTAGTAAAGGTTATAAATCTAGACTTATGTGCATATTGTTTTGAGACTACAAAGAAAGGTGCTCCTGTTTCTGTTTACCGGAAGTCACTTTACAGACATTTGTCTGTAAGTCATGATAGATGAATTTCTTGTATGGGCAGTTTTCCTAAATCTGAGTTTTTACATAATGAGATCTGGAGAAAAAGAAGGCCAAAAAAAAAAAAAAAAAAACCAAAAAAACAAAAACAAAACAAAACAAAAAAAACCCATAGCAAATGATATGGAGACTAATGATCATTTACCCAAATAAAACAGATACCATTCAAAGTTAGACATTGGGCCTCTGGTAATCCCTGTTCTTCTCCTTCATCCTGAGTGAGGGATACTGAAAAAGACTGGGCTGCCTACTGTTTAATCAGGGAATGATTAATACTTTTCATTAGCCCAAGAAAAGTTAGTTTCTATTCCAGAAATATTTTGTAAAGACCAGTTAAAATTATTAGCTATTATGCATCACTTGTCAACTATAGGAAGCATTACAGCACCCTCTCCATAGATGATTAGAATAATTGCTGTCCTTTCATCTTTCCCATCTAACAATACTCACCCAGAACCTCCCACTTTCCTTTGTGTCTTAATATGCTGCATGTATCTGCTTTGCTAGGAGAACATCAAGGCTCGGCATAATTGGGCTATTTCCCTGTCATACTGGTTTGCTTCTAAATCTGCCTCCTCTGTGGGTTGCAGTGAGGTCAATCAGATGCAGTCAAATGGCAGAGAAGATATGAAAAATACATATATCCTAGAACTAAATATACACCATCTGTGAACTTCAGTTACAAAGGGAAACTTCTCTTAATATGACCTTAGGTAAAGCCATTGGCAGTTTTATTGTATCTGTCAGCAATCACCAATAGCTTTGATTAACAACATGACTAATACGTAAGTTATATTGGTCTCTTTTTTTCATAAATAATAAGAGATAGGGTTTCTACTAACACAACATTTCCCATACTTGCCTGATCATTAGATCAACTGTGGCACCTGACAAAAATAAACGACAGACCTACGAAATCAAAAGTCCCAACAGGCCTAAGAATCTATATATTTAATAAACAATCTAGGGGATTTGATCATCAGGCAAAGTTTGGGGAACTTGGTATGAATACTATTCAATGAATTGTTTGTATGTCTGTCTGATGCTTTCCATACTGAGTTAATGCCTGGGTCTCTTTCTTTGATTAAGCTTTGATTAAAATGCTCCCAGCAAATCCCGCATTGAACATTTCCATTGCCCCCTCCTTCCCCACTTCTACTATGAGAGACCGAGATCCATGTGAGGTATTCTGTGATGAAGATCTCATCCTGTTTTTATTATTAAGCATACATCTTCCCCCTTTCTGATATTACCACTATGCATCGTCAGTTAAGCTGTCACCAACCTGACTTCTGAAGCATTGGAATGTTTCACTTGATGAAGCTTATTCTGGCATAAGCTAAGGGTTAGGAAAATCAACAGATTTCTAAAATATTGTACATGGAAGGGCCACTGGAAGTCCTCCATCACAGCCTGATAGCTACAGAAATGAGGGGACAAAGGCCCTTGAGGTACTTTCTAAAGTCATGTCGTCAATTACAGAGAGAGTTTGGACGAAATCTCCCGATTCCGATTATTACATTCTTCCTATAACACCATTCCCTGATTCTTACAACCAAATTAGCCTCCTCTTTGAGCTTTAGTTTTCCCTCTAGGAAAAAAAAAAAAAAAAAAAAAAAGAAGCATGTTAGGTGAGGTCAGGGACTCTAAAACTGAGTCCCTGGGTTCAGTTGAAATGCTGGGAAGGCTACTGTGATAGGGGTGGATGTCAGAGAGGAAGGACAGAGGTGGGGCTTTCCCTAGTTATACTTTTATCTGATTGGGATATTGAAGTTGTATTAAGGATTTGTTTGGAAAAACCAATTCTGTTACTTGTTAAAAAAAGATGTAGAGGCACAAGGCTAGATGTTGATCCTTGAGTGCATATCTGATTCTTATATTTGGAGATCCTCAGAGAAGAGGTCTGTGAAGGCAAGCACTTGTCCTTCTTTGTCATAAAACCTGATTCTTGTGTATTCAGTGAATGACACTCATTGACCAACTGCAGATCTGGCATGATCATCACAAGGAATTGGCACTTTGAAAGTGAGAGAACAGTGGGAAGAGAAATTCTTAGGAAGCAAGCTGTCTTTTCTAATCCTCTTTAAAAGGCCACAATGTTCACAAGTTTCCCCTAAAACAGAAAGGTGACATTGCTCCTTAAGCAGCAGTGTCATGCATGCTGTCCGCTGCTCTCCTAAGAAGTGCAGAGAGAGGGCAGACCCTCTGAATGAAGTACCTTTTTATCTTATTTGAGCCTGCTCTGCATTGAGCGAGAGTTTGACACACCTCTTTAGGGTTCTGAGAATAGTTAACAGCTCTAAGAAAGAGATCTTTGTTCATAAGAAAAAAACAAGACAAACTGGAAGCAGTTCTCATTCATATTCTCTCTCTCTCTCTCCTCCCGCCCCCCTCCCTGCCTCTCCCTCTCCCTCTCTCTCCCTCTCATCAGTATCTAATAGAAGCATAGGCTTTCTTTATGTTCTGTGCAGTTGGCCTGAGTTCTCTTCTGTTGTGGTCAAGATTCAAGTGGAAAAGACCTGAGCCTGTGTCTGCCTCCTTTCTCCTAATTTTGGTTTTTACTGTTTTACCCCAGAAGGGACTAGACCTTTGTTTCCCTACCCCTTTATCATAGCCATGCTGGTTCTCAAAACTTTTCTGCATACCGCTAACATCCTTCTCACCTTTCTTTGCTTGGCTTTTTTTTTTTTCACTGCAAGCTCTCCCATGCTCATTTCTCATTTGCCATCAGATTTAGAGTAACTGGCTTATGGCATCAAAGAATGAATCAGATGGGAGCAGCTAAGTAAACTGAATGAGGCCGCTTCCTTTCTCTTTACCCATCCACAAATGATAAAATAGCCTGCCCAGCCAAGTGACATGGCATTCGGAGGTTATGGTGGCTTGGTCATTTGTTTAAGTTTGCTTATTTGCAGTCACAGTTCTTTAGTATTTCAGTGATTTGGTTATCACTTGACAGTGCACACATCTCTTCTATAAAATTTGATAGTTACTTATCTATCAGTGATTTTTCCCTCTGTGCTTTTTTATATCTAGTTTAATTTTCCCCTTTGTTGATTTCTGTTTTGTATATCTTGTTTCGGGATATACATGGAAGGGCGACGAGTTTCCAAAGATAATATAGATCCCAGTTTGCCTGTAAATTGATAACACGATTTGGAAACAAATCTTAAAACCTCACTGACACAGCATAAATAGAATTTATGGATCTTCTTGAAGCAAATCCGAATCTCTGGATTTCTCCATTCTCCCCCACTCATCCTAACCTTCACATACAGGGATCGTATTACCAGGGGAGCCAGCTAGACTCTTTCACACCTTTCTGCCTCTGCACATGCTGTTCCTTGGCCAGAAATGCCTTTTTTTTTCTGCTTCACCTGACACATTTAGACTAGTCTTTTAAGACCTAATAGAAACGTCATGTGCTCTGATATGCCTTCCCAGATGCCCATGAGCAAAGTCAGATGTTCTGCCTTCTGTTCCCCCATGGTACTTTCCTGATATCCCTGTGACAGCTTCCTGCCACTCCAGCCCACTCAGTTGGGAGAACTTCAAGAGGTGAACAAAGTTTTATTCCTTTTTGGATTCCCAGTGTCTCATAGACCTTCTGGGATATATGGCGCATTCAGTCTAGCTGAATGAGGTGATGAATCAATCCACTTACTCTCTCCAGCGCCTGAAACTTGTCAAGGGGCTTGTGTTCTCCTTTGTTCCTCTTTTTTCAACCAATCTGAAAATGTTTTTAAAAGATGATTTCTGTTTTCCTGTGCAGTCTTCTCACCTGGCATGTAATTTCTCCATTTTTATTTCCTTTGTGAACATGAAGGTACAATTTCCATAGCTACCAGTCTAATCTGGAATCTTTTCATCTCAGTTTTAGAGTTCTGCAGCAGTGTCCTAGTGGATCTATCTTCTATATATTCCTACTATAGTGTCCACTCTTACCAGGTACCAATCAGTTGTTTGAAACCACATTTCTATGAAACAACCTCTCTGAAGTGATTCTGAACTGGCTTCCCTATTAGATGAAGGCCAAACCTCTACTCTAAGCACTTAAGACAAATGGTTCCATTTGTCTCAATGCTCCTTACTCCTCAGTATTATCCATTACATTTTTTTGAGACAGATTGTTATTCTCTGAATGGCCAGTCCTTCATCATCCAAAAGGTGTCCTCACTTTGCTTAGACTGGAATGCACAATTTTATCTATTTTAGTGTTCCCTTATATAATTATAATTATATTCTGTTATCTATTCCAAATTTTCCAAATTTATCTATTCCAAATTTTATGTATTCCAAGTTATCAACTTACATCTTCCAAAAAGACTACCAGGATTAAACCAACCACTGAATCATCATTTCATTACTTCGTATTACTACAGGTTAGATTTGGGACACTGTAATATTTTTGCCCTGATTTTGCCCTTTTTGTAGTGCCCATAGATATTTTAATTTCCTTGTATAAACTTCCATTATAAAGTGAAGTTTAAAATATATATATAACATTATATATTTAGGACATTTCATGATGAAATAAAAGCGTTTCAAATAGAAAATGATAGTTTATTTGGGTTTATAAATCAAGAATTCTCAAGACGGTATGAAACCCGCTTCTCCTTTATCAACTCTAGGGTTTTTCTGTAGTTTTGAAATTTGAAAAGCATAAAGTAAAATTATTATCATTTTGATTTGTTTGTAGTCATAATATTTAATTCACTTAGAAATATCAAATAACATAAAAAGAAAGGTATGAAAATGGCCGGGTGCAGTAGCTCACACTTGTAATCCCAGCAATTTGGGAGGCCCAGGTGGGCGGATCACCTGAGGTCAGGAGTTTGAGACCAGCCTGAACAACATGGCGAAAGCCCGTCTCTACTAAAAATACAAAACTTAGCCAGGTGTGGTGGTGCACGCCTGTAATCCCAGCTACTGGGGAGGCCGAGGCAGGAGAATCACTTGAACCCGGGAGGTGGAGGTTGCAGTGAGCTAAGATCATGCCATTGCTCTCCAGCCTGGGCAATAAGAGTGAAACTCCATCTCAAAACAAAAAGTGTGAAAAATAGGGTAGACCACGTGTGCTATGTAACAATAGACCCCAAACATAAAAGAAGTTTATCTCACTCACATACACAGTCCAATATGGTTCCAGTTGGTGAGGGTGAGGGTTGTCATTCTGAGAGTTGCCCAGTAGAGATGCTACCATCTTCAGCATGTCTCCCAAAAGCTTCCTGGTATCAAAATCCAACTCTTGAAAGGAGAGAGAACATGACTAGGTTCATATGGAAGGATTTTATGGACTAAGACTGAAAGTAGTCCATATTAATTCAGTTCACATTCCACTAACCACGTGGACACCCCTAACGTCACTGGTGATGAAGAAATGTAGTCTAGACTATGCCCAGGGATAAGAGGAAGTGGTTATACTGAAGAACTGGGTGTCTTATATATATTACCTTACATAGTTATCAAAGTCATTTTTGGTTTGGACATGGTCTTTACTAATGAGTTGCAAATGCTCTTTATGCAGATGTTTTATGTGTTATATTACTTTCCTGTGCCCTACAGCATAAAATATAAAAGTCTGGATGGATTAGGCTCTTGGTATGTGTATTAGTTTTTTATTGCTGTGTAACAAATGACCACAATGTTAGTGGCATAAAAGAGCATATGTTTATTGTCTCACAGTTTCTGTGGGTCAGGAGTCTAGGCACCGTGTGACTCGGTCCCCTGCAAAGCTGTAATCAAGTCATTGGTCAAGACTGTGTTTCTCATCTAAAGACTCAACAGGGGAAGGGTCTGCTTCCAAGCTAGCTCAGTTTGTTGTCAGATTTTACTTTCTTGCGGCAGCATGATTCTTTGAAGAATCAAGAATTCATGGTGCTTTGCTTCTTCAAAGCCACAACAGAAACTAAATCAAATCTAACCAGATGGTCTTATATGATAATGTAAGATAACTCCAAGAGTGACATCCCAACACCTTTGTAATATTGGTTAAGCAAATTACAGGTCTCATATATATTGAAGGGGAGGGGATTATACAAGAGAATGACTACCCAGAAGCAGAATCACTGGAACCTGTCTACCACAGTAAATGATTGAAAAAATCAGAGTATTCCAGAGAACTACCACTTTACCTGAACATAGCTCTTTACACAAAACTACAGAGAATTATGAAAGATCTCAAGAGAAAAGTGTTCCTTATTGCCAAGAGCTAGTAATTATGCTAGCAAAATCAGCAATGCTCAGGAACAATATTTGCTAAGTTTCACAGATATCAACCTTAACCACATAATCATCTTTAGAATTGGATCCAGAACAAGATGGGACCATCTTGAACCTGGTACTAACAAGGTTCATTCTCATAAGACCTTAAGGCCATCATTATATGGTATTTTTGAAACCCCTTTGTCATTTTAAATTTTTATCTTTCCTAGCTCCCTATTCCTCTACTCTTCTATCTAACTTAGGCAGCATTGGATTTCATTTTTTTCTCCTTAGTCTTTCTGTTTGACATTTTCCCTTCTAGCTTCATTTGTCCTTTAAGACAACCCCATAACCTTTCATCTCATGGAAAGAAATCTAAAAGAAAGCTCTAGAATGAGATTTTAGTTGACACATTCAATTTGCTTTGGAAGGGCATCACCCATACCTGTTCTTCCACGGTGCGATCTCCTGAGAGGTGAAAATATGAGAGAATCAGAGCTGCTTATTTATATATCAGCTATGGAAAGATCTTTCCTGCCTAATCTGACCCCTTCTTTGAAACTCCAAAAGTGACTTTTTGTGGTTAATTCTTCCAGGACATCTATGATGCAGTCCCACAGATATTAAAGGTTCAGGGCATCAAACTGAAAGATATAACAGCTCTAATAGAGTCACATTTCTAAAAAGGAAAACCAAATTCTGAAGATATTTCCTGGCTCTGTGAACAGCTAAAAATACGAGGATAATCGTTCCTATAGTCCTGGACTTTTAACACCGAAGCTAACTTGGAAGGAAAAATGACACTAAGCTATAGGAAGAGAAGAATAGAACAGACTTCAGTGAAGTCGGCCGCTTTTCTTTTCAAGGCACTTATTCCTAGATTAGCTCATCTATCTTGAAGTTTTGTATGATTTTTACTATTTGGCATGACTTAAAACTACCAAATTGGTGAAAGGTACATAGGAACTCTCTGTACTATTTTGCAACTTCTATGTGTCTAAAATTATTTTAAAATAAAAGGTAGCAAATATACAAACAAAACAAATTATTGAGCTGGGAAGTGTTCCCCTTGCAAAAGTCTAGCAACTGGGGTAAAATTGTTTCTTTGAATACAAATGCTTTGAATACACATGTTTCTTTGAATACAAATTCTCTGATTAATAAAGTACCAGGAAGAGGAAAAGAAGGAGCTGAAGAAAGAGGGAAAGAAATGGAGAAACGGGGATTTCCAGTTGCTTTAGATCTTGAGTAGGCAGGCCTTAGCACATGGTATCTAGGTACATATTGCCTGTCACTTTTCAATTATCTTTGCTGGCCCTGCCTCACTCAAAGCCTAAACCATGCCCCCAAGGGCACTGTGCATCATTGAATTTATAGATTGGATCTTTCTTTTGGGATAAAGAGCTATCCCAACTTGACTATTATACCTTGGCCTTCATTCCCTAAAGAACATGGGCAGGCAGGCTTGCAGACGGAAGTATATAGTGTGGAAAATGAACCACCTCTTTGACTCTCTGCAAGATTTGTGATGTCCTATTGGGATGCCTGGGCCCAGGCACATTCACCTTGATTCTAATTCAGAGACTTCTGTGTCTTCTTTCTCATAGTGTTGGGTTATTGGGGTGAGCAAATACTTTGTCATCAGCATGTCTTATGGAGTAATTGAGAACCTTTGATTTGAACTCATATCTATTTGGACTCTATTTTGGGCTGTGTCACTTTATGAACTGCATGACCTCCAGCAAATCACTGAAACTCTCTACAGTCCTGATTCTTAATCTATTAAATGGGGCTAATAATACCTCACACATATGGCTGCCAACAGGAGGTAGTGAAGTAATGTACATGAAATATTTAACACTAAACTTGGTGCCTAATGTACCTTCAATAAATGATAACTATTGTCATAGTCATTGTTGATTTTATACTTTTTGGCTTCCAGTGATTTCCAGTGACTACAGCCCTATGACCATTAGCAGATATCATTTTTAGAACTGAATTTTCTTTGTAAAACAGTAAATTAATTTTTTTTTTTTT
>NW_012116265.1:14143887-14218542 GCF_000951035.1 Colobus angolensis palliatus | reverse complement strand
AATTAGCCGGCATAGTGGCATGTGCCTGTAGTCCCAGCTACTTGGGAGGCTGAGGCAGGGGAATCGCTCGAACCAGAGAGGCGGCGGCTGCAGTGAACCAAGATCACACCACTGCACTACAGCCCCACAGTCCGTAGGGAACTGTAAAACCAGTTACAAAGCAAAACACGTGCCATTAGAAAGTGTGTAATTGTAAACCAAGAGCTTCTTTTCCATTTACCTAAGATAATTTCAGAGGCTTTAGTCTAAGAGACTCAAAGTTAAGTGTCAAAAAGTTTTCTTAAGGAAGAAGATCTAGGGGTTCTTGGGATTTGTTGAATTTGATGCCATGGCTGAAAAATTAAGTGGAGATACACTGTATGCCATTGGAATCAGGCACTCATGTGAAAGATCAGCACTCACATTTAGGAATTGGATACAGCTAACAGCAGGGGAATTGATAGGCTCATGAAAAGAGCATCTGTAGAGGATGTCACAGAAAATTAAGCACAGTTGGGGAAGACTTACCAGCAGGTTACAAGAAGCAAACACCTATCCCACCCTTTCAGAATACCTTGCCACACTCCTGCATGACAGGACATGTGTGTTCTTTACATTAACTGAGAAACTGAGGCCAGATAGGAAGACAGATGTGGCCAGAAGAAGTTGACATTAGGAATGAGAGAAATAAACAAAGTGATTTTGGGGCCAGCATTAACTATCTAGAACTACCCAGGAGGGTAGATTTAGAGACACTTCCATCTTTGAAATACCCAAAAGTCTGTTTCTCCAATGCCTTGACTCTGCCTAGAGCAGTCTACCATTAATCTCTGAGGAACCTCTTCATAACAGTTTCCTGCCAATATATATCGCTGAAGCCTTTTGAGAAATAAGAGCTGTTCCAGCTTGGTCATGTCTCAAGGCAGCATGGCATGGGAGGTGGAGACTAAGAGTAATTAAAAATAACTCCCAGCTCAAGCAGGGAGAGGGCTGTCCCTGCCTCGTCTGTATTCCCATCCCAGCTCCCCAGCTGCTAAGCAAGAGACTGTAATGTCTGATGCACTCAGTCTTGAGTTGACAACAAAAGAATATTAACAACGTTAAGGGCATGGGGTTCTAGGTTTTGGAAGAATTCTTAGTGATTCTACTAAAAGAGGAAGAAATAAGAAAAAGATGAAAAAGACAGGGACAAACAGGAAAAATGAACCCAGCTCTACTGCAGAAATGGTCATCTGATCACTTTGGCAGTCTGATCAGTTTCATTGGAAAGATAGCAAGTGGTAAAAGTGTGCAGACATGTGATGTGAAAATTAAACCCAAGCTTTAGCTCCCCAGCACGTCTGTAAGGAAAGAACTATAGGAACAGCTGCTGGAGATATAAGCAAAGGCCCAGGAACATCCCTGCCATTCATGTCAGGATCTGAGAGAGCCAAGGGAAGGACAAGAAGGGAATTAGCTCCCAGACATGCTTGAGTCTCTGAGCTGTTACTCTGTGATTCCCATTCTCTAGGTGCAGAAGCATTGCGTTTCTAAGCAATTCCCTTACCACCAGCTATCTCATGCTGTCAGAAGACCAACTATTTGCTGTTAACAGTAATCCTCATTTGAAGCTGTTTAGCTTAGATTTTCTTTGTATTAGGTAACTGTTTAATAAATTAATTCCAAACAGTACCTCCCATCTCTCTCAGTCTGACCATTGAGCGCTCTTAGTCAATCTTTGCAAACTTGTCCCCGTTTAGTTGTCAAATCTACTCCATCAACCCAGTAATGAATCAACCTACATTTGAGGACCATGGTTTGTGCCTGCTCCATATCCTATGTTTTATCTGATTTCAGACCCCTTGCCTCAACTGGATGAACTTTTCAAGTTCAGAACAAATAAGTACTAAAAAACATTATTAAACCAACATATTCACCTTTTTTACAAGTTTAGAAAACAACACCTAGAGGAAAAAACTTGTAATCAATAGTTTTTTTTTTTTTTTTTTTTTTAGACAGTTTTGCTCTTGTTGCCTAGGCTGGAGTGCAATGGTGTGATCTCAGCTCACTGCGGATTCCGCCTCCCAGGTTCAAGTGATTCTCCTGTCTCAGCCTCCCAAATAGGTGGGGTATTGTATTTTTAGTAGAGATGGGGTTTCACCATGTTGGTCAGGCTGGTCTCAAACTCCTGACCTCAGGTGATCTGCCTGACTCGGCCTCCCAAAGGGCTGAAATTACAGGCATGAGCCACTGTGCATGGCCTTATAATAAATAGATTTGTCAATTGTAGCTTACCAGCACCAAAAACAATAGCTAGTAAGAGTGTGGACTCTAGAATTTGACTGTTTAGGGAAATTATGCCTCATCTTGGGGAAATTTTCCTAATGTGTCTGATCTCCTGTTTCCTTATCCATAAAATGGAGATAATTGTAGGACCTCCTCCTGATGACTATTAGGAAGAGATGATACATATAAAACTCACAGCACTGTGTCAGGCATAAAAGAAGTACTCTGTAAAAAATGTTATTTAATATTATTATGATGAAAATACAGAAATAGAAAATAATAGTTTAAGTGACAGATCAATGTTGAAGCCTCAATTCAAAACATAATAAAATTGCTCTTGATGGTTCTTACAATGTACCTTTATTTCAAATAGTAACGATGCTATTCATGGTGAAATGTATTGATTTTAAGATTGACAGATTGGACAAACAAAGCTAGTCCACAATAGTGGAATTGAAGTAGACCCTAGAATATGTATACCACTTTGTAAGGTATAATTAATATATTTATATGTGTCGTCCTCAGTCTTTTCATTCCTTATCACCACCATTATTCCTCCATTTACTCCACAGTACATCTCTTATAGAATGAAAGCTCCCACAGATCAGCAATTGCATCTATGTAACCTATTCTGTATGGCATAGCACCTATATACTTTTCCAAAAAGAGGTGGAGAGAATATTTATTGACTTAGGTATGTCTGTGATGATCTAATGAAATGTCATGGAACAACTTGCTAATATGTAAGAATTTGCAGATGAATTATTAACATGGAATGATGCCAAAATAGCATACTAGAAAAACTAAAATGAATTAAATAGGCCTGGATTTGTTGGGTAACCTGGGGTATAACCCCCTAAGGATGGTGTATGTAGAAGAAAAGTCAATGAATCATTAGTAATTCATAAACTGTGTTTTTTCTGAGGTGTTCAAACATTGGAAAGTTATCTTTTGCAATCTAATGCTTTCCCTGGAATATGCAGGGTTTCTTGACTTGTGCAGTAATGGCTGATGGAGTAGGTGTTCAGACATTTTATTGTTGGTTTCATGTATCCAGGTAGGAGAATTCCTGTCTAGAATTATGAAGAGTTGGTGGCGCATTCAGGACAGGAATTTAGATTTTCTGACTCCAAGGACATTTCATCACCCACTAAACCACCCTTTGCCATGAGCTCCCAGTGAAAGCAATTGTTCAGTCTGGTACAGTGAGGGAAGAATCTGTCCCTAGCACAGGAGGCTGAACATAGCAGTGAATAAAAGAAGACAAAACCAATTCTACAATGTAAATGACACATTCCATTAATACAAGTGGATCCAAATGAACTAATTTCATTCAATAGTACTTTCACATTCTGTAGCTATATGGGCTTGGATACAAATTGTAATGTCAGTCTGTCAGGAGAGTGGACTGCAGTGCATAATTACAAGTTCTTGTTCAGCACTTCAGGAGCTAATCAGAGCAAGGATGTGAATCTGTAATTTGCAAATGTGCAAAGACAGAGGTTACTATGGCACTAATGACTCCGCTGATAACATTCTTGCCACCACATCCCAGGACTGTGAGTGCAAATTCTACAAAATAATTTGACCTCCTGTTTAGTCATTTGCAAGAAACCTCGCCTGCTGGCAGCACATAGGGACATTTCTAAGTTTAATGTTCAAAAATCTAAAATGTCACTATACCAATAAATTAATATTTACATTCTAAGGGGCTACAGACAATCATAAAGCAATATATAGAGCAAATTAATACATATAATACAGGGAAATATAGGAAATTAATATACTACATCATGCAAAATGCTTCTAAACAAGTGTTTCTCTCATAGGACTGAATCAGGAAAGATTAAATGAGTCAAGTAGAAACATATATAAATATATAAAGATAGAGATATAGGCAATGTTTTCTTTTTCTTTATTTTTATTCAACCCCCTACCTCCCCACCGTAGCATTCCTGCTTTAAACACTTACTCTCTTTCTCCAACAATTTTATTCATTCCCATTCTTGGGGCAGTAGAAACACAAAGCAGCATTTTAGAGTTCAGTACTGGCCTCAAATTCAAGCCTCTCTCTAAAAGATTACAGAATTTCACTGTCCTCTCAGCAGCAAGCAGAATAATTTCTGCTTGCCATTTTCCTCAGCTTAGGCCTGCAAAAGTAACATCATTGGTCTCTGCTTCCTTCCTCCCATTATTACCTGATCCTGATCTATAGCAGATGCTTCCTCAGAGAAAGAGAGACCTAGAACATCTCCATTAACTTATTTGCGGTAATAACCCTTAACGCTAAACTTTTCTTATGTAGAGATGGGTGCATCATGTTGGGGATTCATTGACCGTTCTGTTAATATATGAATTTAATCAATTTTAATTTTAAAGACTCAGGAGTGATTACGTGCATCACAACTTTCAGGTTAAATACTTTTATCATGGGTGCTAAGCTAGAACCATGGCTCACCTGGTCAGGTAGCTGTAGGAGAGTCAACACAATAGAAGCTTCAGGCAATGTGAATCCTGCTGCTCCCTATCAGGGATCAGAGCTGAGGTCACTGTGTGGTAGGTGGAAGTCAAATGACTGCTTCTCTTCAAGAAGTGTTGGAATGATGCATTTTCTCTCACCGTTTCTGTCTAGGGGGCAGAGTGCTAGGGTGCAATAAGTTAAGTCTTATTCAGTCACATATTTGCAGGGTTATATCTTAGTTCCACAGCTGACTCACTGCACACTCTGGGGAGAATTATTTAACTCCCTCAGTCTTCCTTTCCTCATTCAAAAAAGAGAGAGAGATACTATCTATGGCAGAGCCTCAGAGGATTGAGGGAGTTAAATGTAAAAATGACACACTGGTGCCTGTTACAGGGAAGCAGACCCATGGACTGAGTTTAACATGCAGGATGTTTATTAAGGTGTGCCCTTGAGATCAATACCTGTGAAAAGTAGGGAAAGAAAGCAGATGAGGCATAGGGAAAAGGTGGACTGCCACAGGCAGCCCAGCCAACCTCACCAGCAGCTCTGGATCTAAAATGGCTCTTCAGAATTGTCCAGAGTTGGGCTGAGGAGGCCAGAATTTTATCTGTGTTCCCATGATGATCACTCAGTGGATGGGGTCATTTCAGGAAGAGAACAGGGCATCAACCTTGAGCAAGAAAGGTCAGTGCAGCTAAGTCTAACCCTGAAGAGGCTGGCAGCTCAGGGCATCTGTTAACAGTATTCCTAGGAGGCAGGGCAACTAGAAATGTAGAAGGAAAATGGCACACCACAGTGACCATCACAGTCCCCAGTCACAAAGGCTAGTTTCTTACATGTGCATACTCCTTAGCCTTGTTTTTGTTTCTCTTCCTCCCACCTTCCTGTCTTCCTCCTCCTCTCCCTTCCTTTTCTTCTTATTGTGAATTTGTTTTACTTTATGGAATTAAACCTCCATAATTCTGTAGTGTGCCAAGTATGAGGGGGAAAAAGGAGGCTTTTTTTCCCCCATTAATAGATAATGACACTTTGACAGATGAGTGAGCAATTCTGCATTGATTCACTGGGGAAAACTATGGCAGGAAGTGGGTAGCAGTGTTTAGCCTGGCATAAAATGCATATGCTATCTAAAGAGGTGGCTTCTTTCCCTTCTGGGGGATTTATGTGCTTAAATCAGGGCCCACAAACTCAAACCATGCATTTGGGCTAAAGAAAGCTTGGCTAAGAGTAGACAGACGGAGGGCCAACACGGAAAGGGCCTTGTAGGCTGTGACCTTTCAAGCTAAACTGCCTCTAGAGAGAGAGAGACATATTTGAATTTACAGATGCCTTAGGACTCCAGTGAGCCAGGGCTCTGGCTTTTTTCCTCTGGGGCACTACAAAGCTTAGGTCTTTGCAGATCAATTAAAGTCATTAGCGCTCCATCTAATGAATGTTGATTTCCATGAGGAGGCTGAGCCAGCTGGCCTGCCCCAACCAGCACAAAGGCAAGCAGGGTACCAGAGTTAGAGCAAATGGCAATAAGCCACTTGAATTAGAAGGCCCCCAGCTTGCAGCAGAGTTAATGCTGCCTGTTTTCCAGGTGACCTCAATCACTGCCCGGGGCAGACACTGGACTCAGGTGCTCTCTCTCGTCACAAGAGAGTTTATAAATATGATTTAAAAATTGTCACTGGCTGCTCAACTAGCAGGAGTGTTCAGAAAGCTGCAAGGTATGAGACGCTGGATGGACAGATGTGTTTTCATCTGGGGAATGTTGCATTTTTACAATTTTCTCTACTGGCTATTGTGATGGGAGATTTCTAGTTTTTAAATTCAGTGTGCTTTTTAAAGTTTTGAATAGATAAGATGATTGCAAAAAAGAAAATTAATGCTGCCTCTCATTTCTGTTCTTCATCTACTCAAGAAACCAGTTATTCTTTTTGTGTGCTTCCCGAGCTTTCTGATATATGTACAAGCAAAGTGTATAATCTCATATTCTCATAGTCCTGCCTTCTAAACAAATAACAACATACTGTGTATATAATTCTGCATCTTGCTTTTCTTCTCTTTTAATATGTCACAGCTACCTTACCATATCAGAACAAAGAGAACTTCTTTTTTTTTTTTTTTTTTTACAGCTATGTCATATTTCATTGAATGAATATGCCTTATTTTCTTAACTATTCCTCTACTGTTTGTGGTTACAAATAATACTGCAGGTAACTTCATATATGTTTCATTTTTTACACGTGTTTGAATGTATGTGTTGAATACAATCTCAGAAGTGTAATGACTAGGTTAGGAGGTGTATGCGTTTGTAATTTAATAGGTAGAAGGAATGCCAAATTGTCCTTGAGAAGTATTACACAAACGTACAGCCCACCCTCAATGAATGGGAGTGCTTCCCCACACCTCACCAATAGAGACTGTGGTCACACTTTTGGAAATTTGTCAATCTGGTATGTGAAAATGGAATTTCAGTGTAGTTTTATTTTCTTTTCCTTATGATGAGTAACATTGTACATCTGTTTTATGTTTAGGAATGTTTTAGAAATCATTTGTGGCTGGGTGCAGTGGCTCACGCCTGTAATCCCAGCACTTTGGGAGGCCAAGGTGGGCAGATCACGAGGTCAGGAGATCGAGACCATCCTGGCTAACATGGTGAAACCCCGTCTCTACTAAAAATACAAAAAATTAGCTGGGCATGGTGGCGGGCGCCTGTGGTCCCAGCTACTCGGGAGGCTGAGGCAGGAGAATGACGTGAACCTGGGAGGCGGAGCTTGCAGTGAGCTGAGATCGTGCCACTGCACTCCAGCGTGGGCGACAGAGCGAGACTCCATCTCAAAAAGAAAAAAAAGAAAGAAAGAAATCATTTGTATGTACTTTCTATTGATATATTTCGACCACTTTTGTAGTAGTTTGCTGCTTTTGTTTTTAACTGATTTCTACTAGAGTGACTAATCTCCATGATAATGGGTTGCAAATATCCTTTTCTTCCCCTAGTTTTTTGTTTGCCTTTTGATTTTCATTACAGTTTTTGCCCCTGAGCTTTTAGATTTTATAATGTTGAATTTATCAGACTTTTCTTTTATGGCATCCATATTTTGACACTTAATTAGAAAGGAGGACTTTATATTCTAGAGTGGTAAAGTAATTCTTCATAGTTTTCTCTTAGCACTACCATGTTTTGCTTTGTATTATTCATTTTTATTATTTCTAATGTATTCTTGTAGAGGATGTGAGGTATTGATACAAATTTATTATTTTTTTCAGGTGGCTTCCCAATTATTTCAATAGCTATGTTTCTATAGGCCATCATTTCCCATTTAAGCCTCTGTTATGACATTTTAAGTTCATTTCTGCACTTTTATTCTGCTGTGTTGGTCTGTCAGTGCTCACTTTTCAGTTCTTAAACCTGTGCAATATATTTCAGAATCTAAAAGGACTAATTCTCCCTTATTACTTTTTCTTTCAGAGTTTTCCTGACTTTCCTTTTTTTTTTTATGAGAGACAGAGTCTCACTTTGTCGTCTAGGCTGGAGTACAGTGGTGCGATCTCGGCTCACTGCAACCTCCGCCTCCTGGGTTCAAGCAATTTTCCTGCCTCAGCCTCCTGAGTAGCTGGGATTACAGGCGAGCGGCACCATGCCTGGCTAATTTTTGCATTTTTAGCAGAGATAGGGTTTCATCATGTTGGCCAGGCAGGTGTCAAACTCCTGACCTCAAGTGATCCACCCACTTCAGCCTCCCAAAGTGCTGGGATTACAGGCATGAGCCACTGGACCACTTTTCTTTTATATTTTTTTATAGAAGCATTAGAGTATATAAGCAGTTTCTTTTAATAATTTGTATATGTTAGCATATGTATATATAAATTAGATAATGTTAATTTATAAATTAAGGAGAGCTATAACTTCTATGACCTATATGTGTCTTTCTATTCAGTGACATATGTCTTTCCTTTTGTTTAAATTTTATTTTATATAATATCATCTGTCTCACATTTTGTTAGGTTTATCTCTAACAGTTTTTTCTTCTCTGTACCTAATTATGAATGGTTCTTTTCTGTTATTACTTCTACTAGTGAGCTGTGTGTTTATATATACATGAAGATCATGAATTAGGCATACTAATTCTGTACCCTGCTTCCTTACAGAATCTTCTTGTTAATAGTAATTATTTTCAGTTGTTTCTTCTGAGAACTCCATGTGCTCAGTCATCTCATCTAGAAATAATTTTATCACTCTCTTTCTGGTTTTCTATCTCCAATTTCTCCTGTTTAATTGCGTTAGCTAATAATCCTATCTAATACTATAATAATGATATTGTGGATACCTTAGTCTTGTTCCTGACTGTAGTAAGAGTGATTCTGATGTTTCCACAATCATTATGAAGCTGGCTTTTGCACACTCATACATCCCTATGGTTTCTTAACACTGAATGGTCTGGTGCTTACATTCTCAGGTTAAATCCCGTTAGCATTGAGTAGTCTTTATAATATAGAACTAGATTTGTAAATAATTTAATTATTTATTTTCTTTTCCTATGCCTTAGAACAATTAACTTGGCATTAGAATTCTCTGCTCTTTAAAAGCTTGGAATGATTTCTCTCTGACCTTTTCTGGGCCTAGTGCTTTCTTTTTCTGAGAGTGGCTCAGGTGGCAGACAACTTCCTCCATTTCATCAATGGAAATGAATAGGTTTTGAATATGTATCCCCTTTAGAAATATTTTTAGTCAATTACATTTTTCTAGAATATTCTCTGTCTCCCCAAGTTTTCATATATATTTGCATAGAGTTAGCCAAGACTATTTTTGTCATTTTTCTGTGCTTATTTTCCACTTACTGTTTTTAAATTTTATGTGTCTACAATTTTCTTCCTTTTTCATGATGAGATAATCTTATGTTTACCCGTTTTAATTTTTTCATAACAGAAACTTTAAATATAGTAATTTTACCACTTTTGCATTTCCTAGAATATTAAATTCTCCTTTTACCTATATGAATTGGCCCTTTATGTGTTTCTTAAACATATTTTATGTTTGTTTAAAATTTTTTTGTTAAAAATTTGAATTGATTTTGTTCTTTTCTCTTGTCAATATAAATATGTAAGGCCAAAGATTCCCTTTAAGCATGGCTTTTCCTGTTTCCCATAGATTATAGAATATGAGTGCTTTTATATTTTTATTGTTCTAGGAAAACTGCAAAATGGCCTGTATTTCATTTGACCCAAGAAATAAGAGAGAGTTTAAAAATTTCTAATTGGAATGGGATTCTGTTTCTGATCTTGTTGTTAACATCTAGTTATTACACTATGATCAGAAAACGTATACAATAGTATTCTTTTTTTTTGAAAGAAAAAGTTACGGTTTTCTTTCTGGACTGCATACAGTTACATTTGTGATTATCATGTGGATTCTTAAAAAGCTTGTTTTTAATTTTCAATGCGTAAATTGTTTGATATACCTTATTAATTATGCTATTTGAAACAATTATAGTCTTTTGGCTATTTCCTGTAACACTGAATAAGCAAGATGATTTAATAAGTGTCTTATTTCTGGTTTTTGGCTGAATGTTTCTTCTGATAACTCTTTAGTTTTCTGTTTTTTGAATATTATTTTTATTTCATTTGGTTCATACTGGTTATAATTCTGACATCTTCATTGTGAATTTTGTCTTTTAACATTTTAAACAAAATGATCTTTTCTCAATTATTTAAAACCTGAATACCACTTTCTCTGATTTTAAGATCCCTGTCCCTTCAAAGGACATGAACTCATTATTTTTTATGGCTGCATGGTATTCCATGGTGTATATGTGCCACATTTTCTTTATCACTGGTCATTAGAGAAATGCAAACCAAAACCACAATGAGATACTACCTCATGCCAGTTAGAATGACAGTCATCGAAAAATCAGGAAACAACAGATGCTGGAGAGGATGTGGAGAAATAACACTTTTACACTGTTGGTGGGAGTGTAAGTTAGTTCAACCATTGTGGAAGACAGTGTGGCGATTCCTCAAGGATCTAGAACCAGAAATACCATTTGACCCAGCAATGCCATTACCGGGTATATACCTAAAGGATTACAAATTATTCTACTATAAAGACACATGCACATGTATGTTTATTGCAGCACTGTTTACAATAGCAAATGCCCATCAATGATAGACTGGATAATGAGTTGTTTTTTAAAGTATGTCTCTTGTTCATAGCACAAAGTTGGTTCTGCTTTGTGATCTATTGTGAAAGTTGAATGTCTTTGTCTTTTAATAGGTATATTAAGCCAATTTATATGTAATTATGTGATAGATATATTTGTTCCTGGTCCTCTCCTGTTACTTTATCATATATTTTCTCTTTTTCTTATTTTGTTTGTTTGCTTATTTGTAATCTGTTCTATGCATGTCTATATGTATGTTTTGCTACTTAAGAGTTTGCATTTTCTCCCTTGTGGGTCATTTTTACAGTTATAATGTATTGTATTTTTGGTGCTCAATATATTTAAACCAGAGCTTCTCATCCAATATAGCACACTCTTAGGGCTTTTGGATAGACCCTCTGGCCATGAACAATCTTGTCTGCTTCTCTCAGTCTCGACAAATATATCATTTGCTTTTTGAGCTATCATTTGAAAACTACCGGGAAATGTCACGTTAATGAATATGCATTATCTCTTTACTATAAGCAGTGAATCATCTTTCTTAATATTTAATAAAGAAAAAACATGCATGTATTAAAATTAATTGAGTTGAGACTTTAAAAATTATCCTTTGACTCCTAGCAATCAGAAAATTTACTTCCTACCTTCTCTCCTCTCCTTACTATTTTTATTTGTATTACTTCTGTATTGTCAGGGTTTATTCCATTTTCATTCTGGTCTGCAGCATATTGTTCCCATTAGGTTAGTCACAGTTCTTCTTTAAAAACTATACTCTGTGCTTACCTTCAATTTCATTGCCATAGTTATTCTAATCATGTTTTGGTTGACCAAAGTCATTTCCTAGTAGTTTCCTCAATATCCTCAGTGTTCCTGAAAGTAAATACCATTTGTAGACTTTATCATTGTGTATAGTTTGGCTGGATATAAAATGTTGGGTCATTTTCTCCTTTTTGCTGTGTGGATGTGTCTATAAACTTATTAATACAGTCCTGGTGAGTCAGAGAAGCCTTTCTTGAAGTGGCATTATCTATGTTTAATCTCTGATAGATGATCATCAGGGAAACATAGACAGAGGAAATGGTTCCAGGCAGAAACAATGGAATTGAAAAAAATCATGGCACCACTGTGTTAGCCAGGATGGTCTCGATCTCCTGACCTCGTGAACTGCCTGCCTCAGCCTCCCAAAGTGCTGGGATTACAGGCATGAGCCACCAAGCCCAGTCACTAGAGCCATATTTCTAACTACCTTCCATTGTAGCAGGAGACAGCAAGACTTAAGGATATCTTAGTCATCATTTTAAAAGATAAAGAAGACATGACACTTTTAAAAAAGAAAAAATAAGTAATTACAATTCTTGGGCATATATTCTTGCACCTCTGTAATCTGTGAACTGTCTTTCTTCTGAGGATCCCATGGAAACCTTTACAAATCTAGCTGATACTCATTACAGTTCTAAAACATTTCCTTCCTCAGCTGCTCCATGGGGAGTTTTCTGTGATCTCACAGTTTCAAGTTACTTTTTGGAGACCTTCCATACTTCACTCAGGCAGGAGCTGCCATAGTTAACTAGTTTCAGAGCACAATTCTTTATCTAACATTATATATGTAAAAACTTCCGTGTTAAATACCACTTGTTGCTCTTTCATCTTCAGTCAGCTATATGCAAAATATGTCTTTACAGGCAAATTTACATTCTATCACAGAAACAGTCACTATCAGACAACCAACTCCTTTCTCAATTCTTCTTTACTTTTTCTTGCTTACTTGCTTGGTTGCTTTCTCTCTTTCCCAGCTGAATAGCATTGCAGACCACTTCTAAAAGAAACTGGGTTGTGGAATTTCCATTGAAGGCTGGAGATGAAAAACATACTCATGTACACTGTTTGCGAACTTGGTGGACTAACATTGGTTAAACTATGAAATTAGGAGATTTTTTTTTCCTGATCTTTTGCCATCTCCTTAATGCAATTTCAGGTAACCACATGGTTCTTAATACCCCAAATGCAGCTATCGTCAGTAAGTACAAAATAAAAATATGTTGCATTCTAACAGATAGGAATTTCATCATTCTCATGATGAGAGCTGTTACCTAAAGGAGCAAAGCTTTAATGGGGTCTCAGCTTGACTTTTGCTATGTTTGTATACAAAATAGATGAGGCAAGCTTTGTTTTGAAGATGTTAATTGATTCTGTCCACCATGCTGTTTAACAGCCAATTCTTTGAAAATGTAGTGATGGGAAAAAAATCTGTTCTAATCACTGTGTGAGTAAAATGCTTCCCTTCCACCTCCACTAAAGAAAAAATGGCACTCACTGCTCAGGATCTGAGATCGACAGCTGATTCTGCACATGCAAAGCCCTGCTGCCATTTGTCATTTCAGGAACTGCTTTATCCTTGTCAAAATGTAAGGGAAAAAAAAAAAGGAGAGAGACATTGTAGAGACATCAGAATTCAAATCATTTGCAACCTGATTAGGGTAATGAAAGGGCGAGGCAGAGTTGAGAATCAGGGACTAACACAGTTGTATAAGTATGTAACTTCCCAAGAATCTGTTTTAGACCCAGAGCAGATTAATATCCAGATTACAATGGCATTTCCTGGGCTTAGGAATCTCACTATCCTCTTATTTCATATTTCTTTAAAGTGGAAGACCTTCTGCAGTGGTGGTGCCCTTTGAACTCAAGTGTCACGTTCACATCCTTGTGCCCTGAAGCTTCAAAGGGGCCAGTTGCTGTAGGACCTTCTTCTGTTCTGATATTACTGAGACTGGACAGGAAGCATACCCTGTGTAGCTGCACATCTAAATAATCGGTAATGAGAACATCCTTGACAAAACTATCTTGTGGAGGAGAGGTCAGGTCTTACCTGCATGGCTATGGCCTTCAGCAAACAGAGGCCGAGATCTAAGGAGAAAACAGGGTGTGATGTTTCCTGGACCTTGGCAGTCGACTCGCTTTGTGTTTGCAGTGGAAGAAGGAACTAGAGGAGGGATAACCTCATGGTTGTCTTTTCTTCTAAATCTCTAAGAAAACTGGTAAAGCTCGAGGCCTTTTCTCCAGAACTATACAATCTTTCCCTCCAGCAAGCTCTGTTTTTACTAATAACCAATTTGTCAGTGTGGAAAACTTTTTCTAAGTGGACCTTACTTCTCTAAGTAGAAAACAGATCCCTTGAGGCATGAAGAGCTCCATTTTACACACTTGTTGTATACTTCACAGGTACCTGAAACAGTTCTGGACAAAGGATATATTGATTGACAATAAAGCAATCAAAGGTCATGTTCATAATTATAACCAACAAAAAATAATTCTGGAGAGGATACTGTGAAAATGGATGCCACTGCAAACAGGCAATAGGATTTACTTTGACAATATTATCCCCAGAATTATTCTGGATATCACTGTAGGGACCAAAGGAGAATTTTCCCCTTGGCCTTCCAAAGATTCTCTGAAAAATCAACTTGCAAAATGCAAATTGATTGGAGAAAAAACATACACGTTATTTAATGTGTATACACAGGAGCCTTCAAAATGAAGACCCAAAGATACAGGAGAAAATGTTCATTTTTATGCTTAGGTTCAACCAAGTGTGGACAGCTGTATAGAAATATGATTGGACAAAAAGGGTATGATCTAATGGTAATGGACTGAGGCAGAAAACCCAGCGAGGCCTGGCTGTGTAGACTCTTCTTGGCCTCTCTGAGCCCACATTCCTTTTTTTCTGAGTAGAGGTCAAGACTTTTTCTGAAATGGGGGTCTTATGACCTACAGTCAAACAAGTAGTCAGATAGTTTCTGCATGGTCAGTTTTTATGCAGAGAGGCAGAGGGAAATTGGAGTAATATTTTTAGGTCTTATGACTAGCTTTGAGGAAGAGGGATCCTAGTTTCTATGGCTAGCACTGGGGAAGAATGGGACTGAGAAACAGTAGGGCAGGGGAAGGTCAGAAAAATTTTTGCTTCTGAGGTCTTCATTTTGGGGTGTTGTTTACTGAGCCGCAACACCACCTTGAGGGTTTCCAGGTAAATTTTTTAAAGACCTTCTAATAAATGTTTCCTTTATTTATATGTCCATTTAATTATTGGTACTAGTTCCAATGCAAGACTTAAAAAATTCCACTTCTAGTTCCCCGCCTACATGAAGGGCACACATCTCCAACTCATGATCAGAATTTCCTGGGATCCACAGGTCATTTAATGAATTCCACTCTGTTCTTCTGGAAATCGAACACTCTAGAAACTTGTTTTTCCTTTTAGCTGCAAACCTATTAATGCTGGCAGCCATAAAATAAATGCAGCCACAACTATTCCCCACAAATGAATCCATCAGCTCAGACTAAAATATACCCTTTGCATATCACCGAAGAGCTCTTCCTGGTCAGCTTTTAAGCGTTCTGTTTTCATTGCATGGTATTCATTTTCCTTTTAGCATTGCACTCGATTTGTGAAGTAGTGTTGACTGCTAGAAGCCCATCATTAACATTAAGTTTTATTGCCTTAAATCTCTGTCTTATGTTCACTATAAATGTTTTAAGTCAACATATTGCTAGGAAGAGGTGTCGGGTTAACAGACTAAAGTTGGCATATGATTCTCATTTGGGGCAGGGAATTGTGCAGGATTATTAGGAGCTTTCTATCTATTTATTTATTTAGAGACAGATTGTCACTCTATTGCCCAGGCTGGAGTGCAGTGACACAATCATAGCTAACTGCAACTTCTGAACCCTGGGCTTAAGGCATCCTCCCAACTCAGCGTCCAAAGTAGTTAGGACCACATGCACATGCCACCATACCCATCTAATTTTGTTTTTCTTTTTTTGAGATGGAGTTTTGCTCTTGTTGCTCTGGCTGGAGTGCAATGGCGCAATCATGGCTCACTGCAACCTCCACCTCCCGGGTTCAAGCAATTCTCCTGCCTCAGCCTCCTGAGTAGCTGGGATTACAGGCATGCACCACCACGCCTTGTATTTTTAGTAGAGATGGGGTTTCTTCATGTTGGTCAGGCTGGTCTCAAACTCCCAACCTCAGGTGATCCACCTGCCTTGGCCTCCCAAAGTGTGCTGTGATTACAGGCGTGCACCACCACCTGGCCCCATGCCCACCTAATTTTAAAAAATTGTTTGCAGAGATATGATCTTGCTATATTGCCCAGCCTGGTCTCAAGCTCCTGGCCTCAAGTGATTCTCCTGTCTAGGTTTCCCAAAGCATTTGGCTAACATTTTTTAATCCTATACAATGTTAGCACTGGCCTCATCTAGTTCTAAGAAGTTTGCTCCTAATCATGTATTCATTAGAATTGAGGAGGAGCATATTTTCCATGGTGAATTTATATGTTCTGCCAATTCAACCGATATCAAATATTTATTAGCTGCCTACCTTGTGCCAGATACAGAGCAAGGCACTTAATTTTGCAGACACAGTATACCTGCTGTCCTAGAGTTTAGACTCTAATGAGGGAGATGATAAACAAGGAAATAAATGTATGTAACAATGTATAGCTAAAAGTGCTGGGAAAGAAACAAATGTGAGAGATACTCATTGGAATTTAAATGCAAGCCACTCCACTATATCTACTAGGTGTGTGTGTTACAAAATACAAAAAAAAAAAGCCTCATGGGAGTTAAATTACTCAAAATTAAGCCACAGTTTAGGACAGCAAAACATAACAGAACCTAGAGATGCCACAAGGCAATACAAAGTTAGTTATCGAAGTAGTAGTAATAAGAATAACTGCTGGCCAGGTGCAGTGGCTCACACCTGTAATCCCAGCACTTTGGGAGGCCGAGGCGGGTGGATCACGAGGTCAGGAGTTCAAGACCAGCCTGGCAAAGATGGTGAAATGCCTGCCTCTACTAAAAATATGAAAATTAGCTGGACATGGTGGCAGGAGCCTGTAATCCCAGCTACTCGGGAGGCTGAGACAGGGGAATCACTTGAACCAGGGTAGCAGAGCTTACAGTGAGCTGAGATGGAGCCACTGCACTCCAGCCTGGGCGACAGTGTGAGACTCTGTCTCAAAAAATATATATAAAATAAAATAGAATAACAGCTTTAGGATTTAAGGAAGAGAAGTGCAGCTGGTTAGGGATGGTGGTATGGTGGTTAGAGAAGGCTTTCTAGAGGATCCCAAAAGGATGGGATTGTGGATGGAAATTGGTCTTTTAAGCAAAAGAAGCAGCTTGGAAAAAATACTAGGATCAGGGAAGATAAAAAAAAATTAAGCTGTTATGAACAATCAATTTTATAGGGAAAGTAAATAATGTTAAAAAGGTAGTTTAAAATTTTCCTTTATTGCTTATCATGTTAGAAAGAATTAAAAATCGTGGCCGGGCACAGTGGCTCATGCCTGTAATCCCAGCACTTTGGGAGGCCAAGGTGGGAGGATCACCTGAGTTCAGGAGTTCAAGACCAGCCTGGCCAACATGGTAAAACCCCATCTCTAATAAAAATAAAAAATTAGCCGAGTGTGGTGGCACACACCTGTAGTCCCAGCTATTTAGGAGGTTGAGGCACGAGAATCACTTGAACCCAGGAAGCAGAGGTTGCAGTGAGCCAAGATAGCGCCACTGCACTCCAGCCTGTGTGACAGAGTGAGACTCATTCGCAAAAAAAGAAAGAAAAAAGTAACGTCAGTAGTAACAGGAGTAGTAGTAGTAACAGATAAAACCTATCATTGGCAGCAACCCAGGCAAGCATTTTCCATATCTTGCTGATGGGGTTGACGGTGTTAGCAATTGCTATGGTCTCCCTAGTAGGGGGTTTAGGAGACAGATCAAAAACTGTTAGACTATTTGCAAATGTAACCAAAAGGTTCCATTTTGGGGTATTTATCCTATAGAAATAGTCATGAAAGTCTGTAAAGATTTACTTCCAGAGATGTTTATTATAGTTTCTTGCGAACGTTCTAATTTGAGAGGAAGATAAATGCTCAACAATATCAGATTGATTAAAGTACACTCAAATGGTTAGCACAGATATTCATCATAGCTGTACTTGATGACAGTTGTTACTATTGTCATATTCTTGTATGAGAAGTAAAGAGAGATAAGATTAAATTTTTTGATATTATAAACACCGTCATATACTTCAATCTAATATTTTAGAAGAATATTTAATTAATTTATTTGTTTTTTTTATTTATTTATTTTTTTGAGACGGAGTCTTGCTCTGTCGCCCAGGCTGGAGTGCAGTGGCCGGATCTCAGCTCACTGCAAGGAATATTTAATTTAATACTATTTTAGGTTACGATTGAATTACATCGACAGATGTTTGTAAAATAAAGAGCAAAAAGTAGAGTAAGTTATTCAAGATCAATTTAGTCACATCTCTATAGGAGTATGTTTAAATCAAATAAATGCTGGAATGATATATGTATGTATGTGTATATATATACATAATATATTCAAATGTGAACAGTGAGTAGTGATATTACAGATAATTTTGATTCTTTGTTTGTTTAACATTATTTCTAAAATGTGTATGGTTAAAAAAAAGAATAGTTTTTTTTCTTTTTTATTTCTAAGACTAGAAAATGATTTAGCAAACAAGTGGACCAAAGATATTACAGATAGCTTTTCCTAAACATCATGTGCCTTTGTGTCATGGAAAAAAATGGATGATTTTGTTTTCTTCTTCAGCTTAATATGTGATATAATAAGCTCAGCCATCAAAGAGTGAAGAGCAGCATACTGAGAAAGTGTGATTTGGTTTCACACAGATCTTGGTTTAAATCCCAGCTTCATCTCTCATTAATGATCACATCCCAAACAAGTTATTTAATATGTACGTCTCGTTCTTCTCTTTAGAAAGCTGAGAATGGGGACATGTGTGTTAAGTGACTCACACAGCACTTACCAGAGGACCATTCTCCCACGTATGTGAGAAAAGAGAAAATATGGCTAAGTCATGTACTTAACTGAGTATTAAAACACATGTCTTACCAGAAATAGCAATTCTTCAAGTGTGAAAACACATTGAAAATAAACTTTGAGACTCCAAAAGTCTCTAAAATATGTAAATTCATTTAGACTTTACTAGAAAAATAAAGTTATCCCTCTGAATTTTTGTTGTTAAATATTTGTTGAAAAGGATATAAAGTGGAATGAGGTCTAGTGTTTGATGGATGTGTGTATTTAAGTCAGTTTTCATCCCACTGAATCTTTAGTCAAATCAAATAAAAATGAAGGTAATTTGTCAGCTTGTGGAATCACGCCGAGCAAAGTCGAAAACTGCCAGCCTATGATCAGTCTCATGGTTTGAACAAACAGAACTCCAAGTAATTCATTGTTTGGTCTATAATTACTTATATTCACTCCATTGATCCCATTTTGCTTTGAAATGGTACTTTCATGTTTATTTTCTGTAGTCCAGAATGGAGGTAGGAGGAGGAAATACCTGGAAATACCTAAAAACACCTGGAATATACCTTAAAAGTAACATGTTTAGGAGGTCTCTCAATTTTGTTAGCATCTCTAAGTGTTAACAGAAATGATTGCAAATCTCCAAACTCAGAGGCATTTGCCCAGAGCACTCCCCTATAATTGTGTGCTCAGAGAGGTTTAGTGTAATTATCAGAAGGCCAGCGTAGGACAAACAGCAGTGTACACATGGTCACATTTAAAGCGAGGATTTAAATGACAACAACAAGCAAAGCAAAATGACACTCTATATAACTTGGGATTGTTTTTATTTAAATCACAATTTTAAAAATTGTAATTATACGTGTGTCCCAGGGTATGGGTGGAGGGATGGCTCTGGGGGCGGGTAAACAGGGATGAACGAACACAGGAGCCTGTGAAAGGATGCTTCAGATGTCCCCTGGACAAAGATGGAGAAGGAAATGTTTTCTCTACCATCCGACATGGGCAGTTCAGCTTTCTCTCTGTGCTTGTTTTCTCTGCGCTCTCTGTTTGGATTTGGAGAAAAAGAGGGGTTTTTTTTTTTTTTTTCCTTTTTCTATTTTATTTTTTGAATAGACTGTCAAATCCCAGCAGATGGAGAAGGAAATGTTTTCTCTACCATCCGACATGGGCAGTTCAGCTTTCTCTCTGTGCTTGTTTTCTCTGCGCTCTCTGTTTGGATTTGGAGAAAAAGAGGGGTTTTTTTTTTTTTTTTCCTTTTTCTATTTTATTTTTTGAATAGACTGTCAAAATTTTAGCTGTGATTGAAGAAAAGAAATAAGACAAATAAAATTAGTGTGAAACCAAGGAGGGGAAATGGGATTGTTTCTTTCTCTTGTGCAGAGTCAGCAGATTTAACACCTGTGAACAAAAAAATTCTTTGCTGGGACTCTTTTTAGAATGGAAAATGGGGTGAATAGGTACAGCATTATCAAACCATTTGCTGTGCTCCCTTTTTCTTGAATTGATGGAAAATATAGAAATAACACAAACCAAAGTCGACACTCTTGAAATGACTTGTCCTTAGAATTTATTGTTTATCTCGTGGAAACATGAAGAAATATCTTCATTAATGTTTTTGATCTCAGAGCCCCATTTCCTTTTATCTCCCAGTAGAAGTGTTTCAGTGTCCTCACATTTGGATTGAGAATTTAGATAGATAAGAATTCAGCCCTCTAGTCCCGTTTACTGCAATTGTATTTAAATACCGGCTTAATTAGCTGTACTCATCCTCCTTCCCAATCCTCTTTGAAGTAGTAAAGTCCCGTTGCTTCCGTTTAGCTAATGCTACTATGCTTATACCCTAGTTTTTGAGCTTTGTAGAAAGCACAGATATGACTGCCTGTGTGATCACTAAGAAGTCTAGATATTTGATCCACAGAAGCATTTTGTTCCATGGAGGACATGGAGTTTGTTACTTTGGATTTGAGCTTCAGTTAAAGCATTTGCTTATTTTTCATCTTGCAAAATTAATCTAAATCAACTTAATGAAGGGTAGAACATTGAAATATATACCTGTTAATAATAGAACAATATGACATGTCGCAGTATCCAGGTGTGGAAAAGGTGAATAGGGATAATATTATGAGATTTTTAGAGTACGTTAATTTTATAAAGCATGCTTATGGGAAAAGACAAACATTGATGACATTTCGCAGAAAATGTTATGTTCAGTCTTGGCAAACACCAATAAGGTCAGAGAAAAAGCAATATGAATCAGTATTAAGAAAATTATAAGATCGTATATGTCTAGGGCATGATATTTAGTATGATCAATAAAACCACTAAGGATGCCTCACTCTAGCTGTGAGATGGGTTTGGACCATGATATCTAGTTTAATACTATTTTGGAGCTTAAGTAATTAGATATATTTATCCTATGATATTTTACACTTAATGGACACCTGTTGAGTCTCTGTTGGCTTGAGATTTAATTTGCTAAGAGAAAAACAACTGTCAGGTAATAGACGCAATATATGATCTAAAAATTGAGAGTACATTGATGAAGCAGAGCAGAAATTATTTTCATAAATCAGCCATGTGTCACTCCATATTGTTCACCTTTATTGCTGTTAGAATTGGAGTAAATTCCGAGCAATGTTCCATGATCAGGGGTGAAAAGTGTCACTTCTGGGCTGAGGCAGTTTGTAGTCATTTGCACCTTTGCTCCACTACTCTCTTTCCTTGCCTTCTCTTCTCAGTCCTGTGAAAATCTTGTGTTCTAAAGGGACTTGCATAAGATGGAGATAGAGTGCCAACCCACATTAGCATTTATAGCATATATGGAGCAAGAAATGAACATGTGTGTATGCCTGTGTGTGTGTAAGTTACGGATACTTATCTATAATGCCTATCCTGACTATTGCAACATGTTAAGCATTCCACTGATAATTAAATTTGATCATGTAAACAGATCATTAATTTTAATATTTAGAAAGTGTAAGTTACAAAACCACTATGCTACTCTAAGAGGAAATTGAGAAATTTTGAAGTTTTCTTTCTTAGAGCTCCATACTTGTACCTTAATGAAGGCTTCAAAAGCTAGTGTCCTAACTAGCAAATGTCAGCAAGGGACACAGTGGGCTGAGATATCAGGCCCCTCGGCCTAGGGGTGGTTTGCTGAGGTAGGAGGCCAGAGCCTCTGGATAAGTTATCATCAGTCGTTAGGACTGCTTACTGTGTGCACTGTGCAAATAATATCATTTTCAATGTATTCCATGATGTGAAAAAAGTTGAGGAAGTACTGTAGGTCTAGGTATCAGAGGATACCAATGTGACCATCCCTACACTCCAGATCTTCTTTCCCTATACTCATTTCTCCACTCTCCTCCAAGTCCTGCCACAAATGAGTTATTATTTTCACATAAAACTGAGAAGAAACTGTTGAAATGACTGACACTCTAAGCAAATAAAATAGTTGTCGAATTAATAAATAAATGTCACTCGAGGCACTTCTGCACTTCTCAATATGTCTTCTTTTGGAGGACTATTTATTTGGCACAGGAGAAGATTTCCTAGCAACCGTCAAAATCTTTCCCATTAGGAGCCTAAATTCTGTTTCCAAAGGATGTGATATAAAGAGAAAACTTGAAAATTTATAACTAAATTCTATTGAAGTATAGGGTATTTCAATTGAGTAAGCCCAATGTTTGTCTGCATCACAAAAAAACTAGATTTTAATAATTTCTTATACCTATCAAGTGTTTATGCTATGTATTTAACATATTTAACAAATATATACACTTATTAGTTTTTCAGAACTCTGATGAAATGATACCCTTTTTCCCATTTTACAGATGAGAAAACTGAGAGAGACTGTAAGAGAGCTTTCTCATGATGCATGGCTAGTTAGTGGTAGAACTCATGTTCAAGCGAGCAGTCCAATGCTGCCTGGGCTCTTAAACAGTGGACTCTGCTCTCTCCTTCTAACAGTATGAACGGGAAGTTCTCAGCTTGATATTTTTGTTTCATTCAGTGCAAAGTGTCATCTTCTACCTCAGTGCCAAAAATTACTTCAAAGAAAACAGCTTTTTGACTACCGACAGTTATGTACAAGAGGTGTGATTTGGGGTTTTAAGAGCTTACTTTGACACAGCCCAGATCTCTTTTTCGGTAGTGAAAATTATGCTGTTATCTTCTAAAACACGTCATCTGCTGTGTTCCCACCTCTTTAATTTGACAGGTGATTCCACATCCATGTAAGAGCGTTTTGGTGTCTGAAAAACAATAAAAATACTCCCAGTAAATCCATGTTCTATCCAAAAAATTTTGGCATATTGATTGTCTGGGATAAGGTTCAAAATTGCATAAACCTCCTTGCCCCACAAATCACTTTGTTGCATTTGACAATAATCATCACAGTTATTGGTAGTGAAATAATGTGGCCATTCTATGAATAATAAGGACTGCACATGTAAAAAAGAGGCAAAAGAATGGATAGATAATCAGAATCCATTCTCAGTAGCCAGAGCTAAGGAAACAACTCAAGTAAAAACCCTCAGCTTTACTTAATGCTCTATAGTAATTAATAGTAATTGATAACAACTTGTAGCAATTAAGATCTAATGCACTTAATTTGCAAATGTACTCCTTAACTTTGAATACACTTTTTTCTCCAAGGCAAAAGTCTGGAATTGGAGACTCTTGGATTCTTCTTCCCATTCTTTTCCATCTTCCATGGAAAAAATTAGAAAGAATCTTGGAATGTGGCCTCTTGGAGCTGGAAAAGAGCTTAGAGATTATTCTAGTATGGTTGTGTCAAACTACAGATAAAAACTTTGAATCTTAGAGAAGACCACTGGTTTATTCCACTCTCTAGCCATCAGCATCAATGTCTGCTGGTATACTTGAGTTAGCTGCTCAATTTATGGCCAAGCCTGGAACATGGTATGATACAAAATATGATGTTTTTGTATAAAGAACTACGTCTTGTTCCTTCGTTATAAGGAGACCAAGGGCACAAGAGTTCTAAGACTGATAATCCCATCAACTTAATACATTAAAAGAGGTTTTATATCTAAAGCATCCAGCACAGTGTATGGCCTAGAGGAGGCACTATATCTATAGAACAAATAAGCGAACGTTCAAACATAGCCTCTCTAAATTCTAGTTGAATGATTGGAGTGATGCAAAGATCAGAAATTTGCATAGCTGTTTGTGTTAGCCCTTTAAAACAAAACTCTCCTGGGGGAACCTCTGTGAATTCTATTTCGAGTTTAAAAACAGACTTATGGGAGAGCCCCAAACCAATCAAAAACATGGCAAGGTTTAAAAACCAAAAAAGACAAAAACACACCAGAAAAAGAAATTATGAAAAGGCCCTGCCTGCCAAGAGTGACTTGTTAGCAATTGAAAACCTGGAGATATGAGTATATAGTAGAAACGTGGCAATGATCATCTGTGCAAAAACTCAATTTGTATGACGATGAATCAGGAAATGTCCTGGAACACCAGAAGATGAAAAAAACCTGGGATTTTATAAGGTACATTCAAGTTGCTGTACATGCATCACACCATGAGTTTTCCTGTGGTCTGACATCCTGGTAAAAAGCACTGGTCCCTTTCTAAACATTGGTAGGAGAAGTGTACCACGACAGGCCATCTTACATTTAAAGAAAGAATTTAATATATACCTGTGGAAACTGTCAAAAGTGTCTTCTAGAACTATTTTTGAAGTCTATTTTTTATTCCTTCTTTCCTGACCTGAAATTCATGAAAGCTAAGAGTGCCCCTTACATTATATTCTGCTGTACCCTGGAGGAACACCTGAAGAAGTTAATAATAAACCCTTGAGATTAGGCAAGTGGAAAGAATTATGAAATAAAACAAAGCAAAGAAATTGTGTAAACAAATTAATTAATTGTCTGGAAGTGAAAGCATGTTTGTAATTTTGCCCTTGTCGAAGAAAAATTGGAGTTCATTATGCTCACTGACTGATTTAAAAGCTTCTTCCCGCGTAGCATCACCGGGAGAATGAGTGTGTTGTGAGTGCAAAGCATGGATCGGCTGCAGCATCAATTAAAATAGAAATTCATTATTGAAACCTCCAGAGTAAAAGATTTGTGCTTTCTGCTTTGAGGATGGGAGGAAGCTTTTCTTTTCCTATTTTTAAGTTTTGTTTATTTTTTTTCTCTCCTCCCTCCAATTGGTATAGGAACATTTATTTTGGATTTCCAGTAGCCGGCATTATACCTTTCTGTAATAAATTACATTGATACCTGTCACACATTGGGCACATGCTATATCCCAGGCATTCTATTTACTTTATCATCTTTAACCCTCAGAGCAATCATGTGGTGAAAGGCATCCATCAGTATCACTTGAGGAAACTGAAGCTCATGGAGGTAAAATTGAACAGTTACTAAGTGATGATGACAAGGATTTAATACACCCCAGGTTGTCTGACTAGGAGCTTCTGGTCTATCCAGGACACGACAGAGCCTTCTAAGGCAGGTCTACTGTGTTGAGTTGGGGTTGGCCCTATAACAAGACTACAGAAGGTATATGTGTGCATTTAGGATGAGCGTTCTGTATTCAGTTGCATGTTGGAGTGCTATCAATAGCCCAGTGGGATTTAGGTGGAATAAGATACCTCGAACACAGACATCTGCTGCATATGGTGACCCTCGTACTCTCCAAATGAGCAGAAGCTCGACCAGCTTTGCTGAAATGTGTTTGATGAGAGGATGGTGCATTTTACTTTTGTGACGTCTTTCCCCACAGGGGAAAAGAGTTGAACTTTAGAGAACAAAAACAAGGAAATGTAGGACCCATTTACGGTCTCTCCTAGAATCATGACATGTGTTGGACTCTATATAGAAAGGAAGGAGGAATAAAATGAAGAAAGAGGGGTACACAGAGCCTGGAAAATCATAAGTATGTGTGATCCATGACAATGTCATTGCACCTTGCAAAACCTTGGTGATTTTAGCTCTAGGGGAGGATGAGTGAAAATCATGGAATCAGAGCAGAATCATGAAAAGAACTTGATTTTGAAGCCAGTGGAACTTGGATTTACATCCGGTCACAGTCGTTTTTTGAAATATTTCTTTTTTAAAAATTATTATTTTTTTAATTTATTTTAAATTCCAAGATACATGTGCAGGATGTGCAGGTTTGTTACATAGGTAAACGTGTGCCATGGTGGTTTGCTGTACCTATCAACCCATCACCCAAGTATTAAGCCCCGCGTGCATTACCTGTTTATCCTGATGCTCTCCCTCCATCTACCCCGCTCAACAGGCCACAGTGAGTGTTGTTCCCCTCCCTGTGTCCATGTGTTCTCATTGTTCAGCTCCCATTTATGAGTGAGAACCTGCAGGGTTTGCTTTTCTATTCCTGCATTAGTTTGCTGAGGATAATGGCTTCCAGCTCCCTCCATGTCTCTGAAAAAGACATGATCTTGTTGCTTTTAATGGCTGCATAATGTTCCATGGTGTATATATACCACATTTTCTTTGTTCAGTCTATCATTGATGGGCATTTGGGTTGATTCCATGTCTTTGCTACTGTGAATAGTACTGCGATAAACATGTGCATGCATGTATCTTTATAATAGAATGATTTATGTTCCTTTGGGTATATATCCAGTAATGGGATTGCTGGGTCTAATGGATTTCTGGTTCTAGATCTTTGAGGAATCGCCATGCTGTTTTCCACAATAGTTGAACTAAATTCCATTCCCACCAATCGGGTAAAAGCATTCCTACTTCTCCACAGCCTCACTGGCATCTGTTGTTTATTGACTTTTTAATAATCTCCATTCTGACTGTCATGAGATGGAGTCTCATTGTGGTTTTGATTTTCATTTCTTTAATGATCAGTGATGTTAAGCTTTTTTTCCATTTTTGAAAAAAATGTTTGTCAGCCACATAAACATTTTCTTTTGAAAGTGTCTGTTCATGTGCTTTGCCCACTTTTTAATGGGGTTTTTTTTCTTGTAAATTTATTTAAGTTCCTTGTAGATTCTGGATATTAGACCTTTGTCACATGGATAATTTGCAACATTTTTCTCCCATTCTCTAGGTTGCCTGTTCACTATGATGATAGTTTATTTTGCCAATCACAGCCATTTTTAACACTGTTACTCTGGGTAGGTTATTTGGTCTGAGTGTCAATCCCTCCATCTGTAAAATGGGAGGAATTCCTGAAGGACAGTGTTAGGATGAAACCACATTATTTACGATGTCTGATTCATCTGTCAATACTTATATGCTTTCCATTCATTGTTTCTAAGTCAAGCATTTTTAGAGCATTTAATATGCAATTAGTCATTTTGTCTATCAAGTGACTCTGTGAACCTATCCCTATTTTACAGTTGATGAATCTGAGACACTGAGAGATTAAATAACCTACCTAAGATCATCCAGCTGGAAGGTGATCGAGACAGGTTTTGTTTGTTTGTTTGTTTGTTTTGAGATGGAGTCTTGCTCTGTCACCCAGACTGGAGTGCAGCGGCACGATCTTGGCTCGCTGCAACCTCCACCTCCCAGTAATGGTGCAATTACAGGCACGCACCACCACGCCTGGCTAATATTTTTGTATTTTTAGCAGAGACCGGGTTTCACCATGTTGGCCAAGTTGGCCTTGAACTCCTGACCTCAAGTCATCCACCCACCTGGGCCTCCCAAACTGCTGGGACAACAGGTGCCCAGCTCAAGACAGGTTTTAAACCCAGCAGCCTCGCTCCAGAATTCGTGTCCTTAATCACTGCTACTCTGCCTCTCTGTTGACTCTCAGAACCTCTCTTGGTCAAAGCAAGAAGGTATCGAACAGACTTCCTGTGCTGTTTTATAAGCTGCCTCAAATCCTTCCAGGACAGGGCAATGTCTATATAAATAGATGTTATAAAAAGTATAATCTAGGCCCTATTTATTTTTCTCTCAGATTCATGTCTAATTCATACTGGTTGAGCCTTGCTATTTGAGTATCACTTAAAAGCATTGTGACATAGCTCTCCTCCCCTCCTTCTCTTGTATTGCTACCTGTAAAGACTAGAGAAAAGATGGATAATATAATGTTTAGTCTATGAGTTGCCTCAAATTCCTCATTATAATTGTGTGTCTTCTGGCAAAAGTAAACAAACAAACAAATAAATAAATAAATAAATAACTTTCTATTTTAAAGCCACTTATAGGAGATAATGCACATTCTGTTTTTTTTCTCTGTGGCTCTGCATGAACAAAGACTCTTCTGCCCTTTCTCTTGCCTGTTCCTTGGTTCCTCACGTTCCTGTCTGGTGCCTACCTGAGATCCAGGTATTCCTCTTTACCTCTCAGTGTCTTGCTGTTTTTCTGGTGACTTTTCTTCTCCCAAAGTTCCATTGAAACAGGCAAAACACCTAGAAATGGGTCATGTGGGTGAGTAGAGGGGTGTGAGAAGGAAAGCAAAAAAATTCCCAAAGCTCATATGAAGCAATTACAATTCTAATGAACAGAAGCAGTCTATTCAGGCTTCTGGCAATATTTTATGCTCACCTAGTATAGTCTGTATTCCCTTGGATGGGTAAAAGATGCCTTAAAAAGATTGCTTTGAAGGATGAGAGACTTGAAACAACTCTCTGAACAAAAGAACTTGTTTAGTCATTCATTTATTCAGCTTGCATTTATTATGTGCTGGGTATTGTACATATAAATATTTTCTTAACTTTTGTTTTTAATTAACACATAATAATTGTACATATTTATGGGGCACGGTGAGATGTTTGATACATGGATACATTATGTAAAAATCAAACCAGAATGTTTAGCATATTCATCACCTCATATATTTACCATTTTCTTCTGGTGAGAGCATTCAAAATCTTCTCTTCTAGCTATTTTGAAATACAACAATACAGTATTGTTATCCATAGTCACCCTGCTGTGTGGTAGAACACTGGAGCTTACTCCCTCCATTTAACTGTAACTTTGCAGCTGTGGACCAATCATGGTCCCTATTCTAAAAGTGTCACAGCCTAGGTAGGTTGACAAACAGGTAAATCAGGATTACAATACAAAAGTAAAATAGCCTGGATCAAGGAAAGCACAGGTTGTTATGGAAACACAAGAGAGGACAGGTAAATGAGACTGAGGGAGGTTCAAGAAGGCTTTTCAGGAGAGAGGACTTTTGAACTGAGTTTTAAAGACCACTGGGTAGATAATAGGAGAAAAAAACATTTCTGGCCAAGAGGTTAGTGTGGATGAGCAAGTGACTCTGTATAGCTGGAGGATGTCGGAGTTTTCCAACGTGAAAAGGACCACAAACTTAGGGGAATCAAAGATTTTTTGTTTTCTTTTGTCACAGTTCTGGAGGTCACAAGTCCAAAACCAAGGTGTCAGCAAGGCTGGTTCCTTCTGGAGGTTCTGAAAATGAATCCCTTCCATGCCTCTCTCCCAACTTCTGGTGCTGGTGGACGAATCATTCTGATCTCTGGCTGTCTTCACATTACCCTCTCTGCATTTCTCCTTTTCTGCCTGTATCTTCTCTTCTTCTAAAGACACTTGCCAGGCCGGGCATGGTGGCTCAAACCTGTAATCCCAGCACTTTGGGAGGCCGAGGCGGGCAGACCACCTGAGTTCGAGAGCAGCCTGGCCAATGCAGTGAACCCCATCTCTACTAAAAATACAAAAATTAGCCGGGTGTGGTGGCGCATGCCTGTAATCCCAACTGTTCAGGAGGCTGAGGCAGGAGAATCGCCTGAAACCCAGGAGGCAGAGGTTGCAGTGAGCCGAGATTGCGCCACTGCACTCCAGCCTGGGCGACGAGAGAGAAACTCATCTCAAAAAAAAAAAAAAAAAAAAAAAGAAAAAAAAATTTGCCATTGGATTCAGAGCCCACCTAGATAATCCAGGATGATCTCATCTAGACAGCCTTTACTAATTCCATCTTGCAAAGACCCTTTTTTCAAATAATGACACATTTGTACATTCCATATCATTTGGGGAGACACTATGTAACCCACCACAAGGCATAAAGATGAGCTATAGACCTGATGAGGTAGGAAAGAGGCAGGGCAAGGTCTCCCAGACACTCATGTACCTGACAAGGCGTGTCTTGAGAGACACAGGAAAACCTTGGAACTTTAATTGTGAAATTGACATCTATGTCTGGAAAATGATTATTACTCCTAATGCCTCTAGCCAAAGACTATGAGAAACCCACCTGTAGCTGATGGAGTTGCATTTGTCACTCTGTTTCGATGAGGACACACATCATGAGGAACCATCATGTCTCAGCTAGAGGGTGTTGGAGAAAACCTATTACAGGAATTTGACTTTGGTTGGGTAATTTGGGAAGGGTCCAAGAAAGCCTAGTTCGCTTTAGATCAGAGGATGCCAGAAAGCAGAGGCAATTCTAAAAATGTGTATCTTGATTAAATCTTCTCTGTATGGAACACTGGAGTGAGGATAAAGTTGTAAATGGTAAAGAAGTAGCCAACACTAGCCAAGAGAGGGGACTGTTTGCTATTTTGTGGGTGAAGCAGTGACTTTGTTTTTCTGTGCATTGATGAAATGAAGACGTAGCTTTGTTTTGACTCAGTTTATCATGGTCACAGAGTGACTTCTTCTGAGATTGGTATTCTGTGACACTGCTCATGTGCAATAGAAGAATAACAAGATCTAGCCATGAGTGCTAGGTTATGTTCCAGATGTCACAGGCTGCTCTTTGGTTTTGTTTTTCTTTTTCAATACCAAGTGATAAGAGTGAGGATGCCTAAAATTCCAGCAGTTGTAATAAAATATATCAACCAAAAGGTTCAGACTGTCCTGTAAGACCCATAATAAGAGTCTTAATGTGTTCTTAAAAGAACATTTTTTCTTAGCCTATGTGAGCATCCTTGTCTAGACTTAAATTACTTCTGACCCACATGTTGGGCCGTATCTGTTTTAAAGACAAGAGGAACTAACTGCAAAGTTCCTTGTCTGGTATGCTGTTTCATCTGATAGTTGTAGTAGCATTTTCTCCCATCTCCCTGCAGAGCCTTACCCAATAAGCATCCTTATGAAGAAAGACCCCACAGTCCTCTTTGCAAGCTTTCTCACTCCCTTTCCTGGGGTGCCTTATCTATTTAAATATTAGAGGTGAATCAAATGTAATTCTCTTTAATGAAAAATAAACAAGTGATAGAACCCTGAATGCTCTTTTGACAAAGATCCCTTCAGAACAAACAATCTTCAATGTTAGAGATTTATGCTTTTAAAAGAAGTCAGAGCTAGGAGAGGGCCATAGGAGAGCAGGGATAGCCAACTAAACTATGCATCAGGCTTCTCTGAAAAAAAGTGAGTGACTTTTTTGGTGTAGAAAAAAAAAAAGCAAAGTATGATATAGCTAGTGGTCCTTGGAATGACAAGTGACAAGAGAGGTCTCTTCCCTCCCCATAGTCCCAAGGAGAAAAGGACTCCGTAAAATTAAAGACACAGATATTCAGTTGAAAGGACATATTTTTCTCCTCTAACTTATAATTAGCCTGTGATACTGACTTCTGTAGACTCTTATGAAGGCAAATTGCTCAGCACAGTGACTCTGGCAGATGTCAGTCATACATGCAAGCACTGGGATATCTATCACAAACACAAGCCAGTTGTCATCTTCCAAGGCATCAACTGATTGCCAACTCAGGTCAGGAAGAAATCATTCCTCTTCCTTCATCTGTAATGTTACCTATCCGTTGCAACAGAGGGGAGGGTTAGCACCTTTCATGACATAGTCCAGCATCCTGTTAAATTGATCAGAAGACCAATTGCACACAGTGTCTTCTACCATTGAGATCGGAAACAAAGCCAAGGATGGAAGAGGTCAGTGAGGCTTCCCAGTGTCTTGTAAGTTCCAGGTCAGTTGTTTATGCTTAGAGTCCCCTGACAGAGAGATGGATGTGTTAGCAGGTTCTAGGGCCTGTGGTTTCCCTTGTGGAAATGCCAGTGGACCATGTGTGCTCCTTGGGTATCAGGGTGATTGGGCTTGGGTTGGTCATGGCCACAGAGTGAACTGGAGAGTCGGCTGCGTTTGGCATGACAAGATTGGCACAGGCCAGCTCAGACCTTGAAAAATTTGGAACTGGTGCAGAGGTGAAGAAACACATTGACAACAGAGGCTGCAACCTCAAATTTCTACAGGGACCAGGCAGGTAATGTGCCTGAGTGAAGCAGGCCAGGTGGCAAATTGGACAGTGCAGGCCCCCATCAAAGTACACAGTGGCCAGTCAGCTGCCACTGGATTATAATTGTGCAGAGATGTGAGTTGAGAGTTCTCAGCTTTTCAAAAGAAGCCAACAGTCTGGTGTGTATGTTAAATTCTCTGATTCTGGCATCTAATTAATGCCCTTAAGGGGTCCAAACCAAACAATGTGTGAGCTGCCATTTTTCCAACCTTGAGCTTATGGTGTTAACATCCAGTTTCTTTGTTTCCTAACATCTACGGATTGGCTTTGTGAATGCAAGTGTTGGAACATTATCAATCTCATCCCCAACAGTGAAAACAAATACAAAAGTTAGGCAAAAAAATAAATAAATAAAAATAAAAATACTTCTTAAATGTCACAGCACCCCCATGGGGCTGGTTGGGGTGACGAATTAAGGGACACAGCTGAGCTTTCAATTCTGTCAGTAACTAAACAGTAACGGTGCCTCAGGGGGTCTGAGTCATTGAACAAGCACTACAGGGTAGCGCAATACTAGGTACACAAAGTAGGCAGAGCACAGGCTCCCTACCTTTGAAAAGTTTATAAATTCATTGAGAGTATTATGTTTCCATACACTGGAGCATTAGGGGAAAAATGCCATGATAACATCTAAACAAGTGTGCAGTGGGCCCTGAGAAGTATGATGATTCTGTTTCCTTCTTTAAAGCATCTCTTCTTAATAATGGTCAGTGGTAGAGAGAATAGAAAAGCAGCATGATGGCCATGTGACTTGCTAGATGGATGTTTCTGTTGGATGAGATTGGACATCAATAGGTAGAACCAAGAAGAGGTCGTGTGCCTTTTCAGATTCTGGAATTCTAGAATCTATGACATTTTTGGAAAAATAGCTCTCTTAAGACACTGGTTCTAAATATAGCAGTGGGTTTCGATAGTTCTATGAATTGAAATCAACAGTATTAAGGAGCGAAGAGCCTAGATCACTCTCCCAAAAATCATTGCTTAGATGAGTGGTTCTCAAAGTGTAGTCTCTGGCCATCAGCATCATCTGGCAACTTGTTACAAATCCATATTGTTGATTCTCATTCCAGAGCTGTTGAATCAGAAATTCTGGGGCTGAGTCCTAGCATTCTGTGTTTTAAACAAGCCCTCCAAGTGATTTAATGCATGCCAAAGCCTTGGAAACACTGTTATCCTTGGGAGAGGGGGAAAGCTCAGATAACCCACAATTGAGGTCTAGAGATGTTCATAGTCTCTTCGACAAGGAAGTCTTACCAGTGAGCTGTAGTAGAGACAACCAAGATAGCATGTAGCTGGAGGAACTGTTGCTTATTTGACTGGATTTTTTAGTCATTTTTTTTTTCTCACTTATGAGTCTGTTCTCCACTTGTTTTCAACCCCATTGATTTCTGTGTTAGCTATCTATTGCTGCTATAATAAATTACCACACAGTTCATGGCTTAAAGCAACACAAATTTATGAGAGTTCTGAAGGTTAAAAGTCCATTACAGGTATCTCTGGATAAAATCAAGGTGTCAGAATTAGAGCAAATCCCTTCCTGGGGCCTCTCGGGAACAATCTACTTCCTTGCTTTTTCCAGCTTCTGAAGGCCACCTGCTTTCCTTGGCTTGTGGGCCCTTTTCTTATAAATGCAGATGTAGTTTTTAAACATGAACGTTAGGCTGTCTTCCTCTAGGGGCTGTCTCTTTTATTCTCACTCTTCCGCCTCCCCTTTCACCTTTAAGGATCCTGTGATTACATTGGGTGCGCCTAGATGATAGGCAGGCTCCCTATTTTAAGATCAACTGATTAGCAAATTTAATTCCCCTCTGCTATAGAAGGTACCCTATTCACATGCTTCAAGAATTAGAATATGTTTTATCTTTAATGGGGGGAGGTGTATTATTCTGCCTACCATAAGAGATCGTATTTACGGAGCTTGGTTTTTCTTTTTTCTTTTTTTTTCTTCACTAGGAAATGGAGCCTGATGAAAAATGTAATATATAGCCTCTTTCTCCATACTACTAAACTACCTTTCTATGTCCTGGAGAGACTGTGTAATATTCATTGGTGAAGACACAAGCTTTGTAGTTACAAACTTGAGTTGAAGTTCCTACTCTGGCACTTACTAGATTGATATGGTTTGGCTGTGTCCCCACCCAGATCTCCTCTTGAATTCCCAAGTGTTGTGGGAGGGACCTTGTGGGAGGTAATTGAATCATGGGGGCAGGTCTTTCCCAGGGTGTTCTCCTGATAGTGAGTAAGTCTCATGAGGTCTGATGGTTATTATAAGGGGGAGTTTCTCTGCACGGGCTCTCTTTGCCTGCTGCCATTCCACGTAAGGTGTGACTTGCTCCTCCTTGCCTTCTGCCGTGATTGTGAGGCCTCCCGAGCCATGTGGAACTGTAAGTCCAATTAAACCGCTTTCTTTTGTAAATTGCCCAATCTTGGGTATGTCTTTATCAGCGCCATGAAAATGGACTAATATATAGATGTAATAACTCTTTGCAAGTTATGCAATTTTGAGCCATAGATTCCTTTATTCTGAAGTGGAGAAAATACTTTCCTCATACAGTTGTTGTGCTTACATAAAATAACGTGCCAGATACATAGTAGAAATAAAATAAATGATGTTATTACTTCCTAAAATCCTAAGTTTCATTTCAGATTGCTGAGTAAATGCAGTTAAAGAAACCAACCTCTGTGTTTTGGTGTTGTCATTAATGCCAAATCACATTTCCTTAGGGTATCTGCATTAAGCAAATGTAAGATGTTTGGGTTTCAAAGATGAACAAGTGACTTGTACGTGTAAAGTAGTATGGCTATTTTTAATAAATAGGTAACACCACCCTTTTGGGCAGTAATAGAGAAAAGAAGATGGGTTTTTAGAAAAAGACTCAGAGTTACTCAGAATTAAGAAAATGAATCCTTACTGTCAATATGAGTCTTCCAACTGCTAGCACAAGTGGTAGATAGATTTTCTTTTCCACTAGATTTACTTCCTGATATACATGTTTATCACTCAAGCAAGGACTGTTCATCAAGTCATTTTCCATCTATAACCCCAGCTGAAGCCTGACAGGCTGTGTGTTTATTATGCACTCTTAAAAACTGGAGCTCATTTGCTCCTGCTGCGGGGAAAGGAGCAGACTCAGACAGATAGAGGAATAAGGTCATTCAACAGAATGGCCATTCACTGCAGTCAAGCCTAAATAATAGAGAGGTGTAAAACACCCAGGAAAAGCTCTGATTATTGCCAGAAATCAAATATTGATCAGATAGTTCCTTAACTTACCAACTTCCCTCTTAATGATCTGATTCCCATGTGTTCATTCGTCAGTTAAGCCCCTCCTATAGACCAGGCCCTGTGCGTGGCTATAAAAAACAGTGTGTCCATGCCCACTTCCCCCTCTACACTCAATCTGGAGCCATGAGAGATTAAATAACCTTTTATTTCTGAAGATTGGGTGCTCTTATAAAACATCAGTACTTATAATTGTATCCTGCAGTGGAAAATTGTGCAATAATCTTTTTCCGAAGGCATGGCCGTGAATTGTACTGTATTACTCCATCTATCTTCTTTTAACACTAAACAAAATGAAGAGAATACATTGTGCATGTCCCCTAGAAATTTACCTTCAAATAGAAACAAAGCTGCTAACTCCACACACACAAGATATGCTGAAAACTGAATAAATATTGAAGAATCTAAATTCAATTAATTAGCAAGCCAAATCTTGCTTCAAATTATATTGACATTATCTATTCCTTTGTTGATTAAATGAGTTGCCTCTTAAGCCAAAAGAGAAGATCTTAAGCTCATGTTTCCTCATTCCAGGTCTCTTCTCTCCAAGGAATTTGGGAAGGAGCAAGGACAGCAGAGGCCAGTTTTACTGCATCCTGGTGCTCAGAGGGGATAGGGTTCATAGAGTAGAAAACAGTGAGGAGAGAACCAGTAAGAAGGTTGAGGAGCTAGAGAGCATTTATAGCATGGGTTCATTGATTCATTGGAAGGCTTCTAAATTTCCTATGCACAGAAGCATCTGTTTTTAAACAGAGATATATTCAACATATACCTTCCAGAACTAATTGGAAAGAGACTTTGATGGCCTATTGTTTTGAATTTGCATGACCAGGGCTCCCCTATCCATGCAAACACAGTGGACTTGATGCAGTTGTCCTTTGACTTAGGCAACTTTAACAATGCAGAGGAGGAGGGGTGAGAAGAGGCTGGGAGAGGAAGTGTCAGTGGGAGAAGCCAAGAATAATTGAAGTAGTGTGTTATTTCTTTCTTTTTAACTGTTAATTTTTTTTTTATTATTATCCTTTAAGTTCTGGGATACATGTGCAGAACGTGCAGGTTTGTTACATAGGTATACGTATGCCATGGTGGTTTGCTGCACTCATCAACCCATCATCTACATTAGGTATTTCTCCTAATGCTATCCCTACCCTAGCCCTCCATCCCCCTGACAGGTCCCAGTGTGTGATGTTCCCCTCCCTGTGTCCATGTGTTCTCATTGTTCAACTCCCACTTATAAATGAGAACATGCAGTGTTTGGTTTTCTGTTCCTGTGTTAGTGTGCTGAGAATGATGGTTTCCAGCTCCGTCAGTGTCCCTGCACAGGACATGAACTCATTCTTTTTTATGGCTGCATAGTATTTCATGGTGTATATGTGCCACATTTTTTTTAATCCAGTCTATCATTGATGGGCATTTGGGTTGATTTCAAGTCTTTGCTATTGTAAACAGTGCTGCAATAAACATACATGTGCATGTGTCTTTATAGTAGAATGATTTATAATCCTTTGGGTATATACCCAGCAATCCCATTACTGGGTGGTGTGGCATTTCTAACCACCCTTTCCTTCCATGAGCTTATGCCTGGGAGTCGCAGTGAATGGGAGCCTTAAATCTACCAAGCTGCAAATTTCTGTGTTCCTGGGGCCTCTCAGGGCATCAGCATCTTGAATAGAATATAAGTCTATCCTTAAAGATATAGTACATTTGAAGATTAAACAACAACAACAACAACAACAACAAACCCCAGAAAACAAAAACAAAGAAACAGGATCCCTAAACACAAATAACTTCATCTGGTGCCCAAGCAAAGAAACAAAGAGATGTCTACTAAAGGCAAAATACTGGTGTCGTGCTTCCTGAGCACAGACATTACCCTGCATGGAATGGACCATTTTGAAGACTTTCAAAGAGAGTTTTGACTCAGTAATCTTCTATGCTGACTTTAATCACCTAACCGTGTCCTGTGGAGGATTAGGTGATAGTGGCAGGTTAGGTTCATTGGAGATTGGACTCCACTGTGATCAGCACACAGAATAACTAGCATGTGTGAAGTGACTTTTGTCAGGGGAGTGATGAGGAGTGCTCTCTGAATTCAGTGCTTTCCCTCTTTAATTTTTGCTAATTGTGGATCATTTATCTGTGAGCTATTTTTTATGCATTATTTCCACTGCCTGTTCTCCAACCAAGGATAGGTTTTATTTCAAAAAACAGAGGACAAAACCTCTTAACCTAAAACTAAGACTCCCTCTGGGAGATTCCAGAGAGGCAGCTTTGATGTAATAGAAAGGGAACTGATTTAGGGTCTAATAAAGTCTACCAACTGTGAGATCTTTGGCAGTTTCTAGTTCCCCAGGTACTGTTTGCCTGTCTATGGAAAAGGGGTTAACAGCACCTACTGCATGAAGTTGGTATGGGCATTATGAGATAGCATACATGTAAGGAAATGAAAAATATTCCACAAATATTCCTTCCCTGAGCTTGTTCCTTCCTTTCACCAAAACACACATATTCCATCTTTCAACTCTTCTGCTCTACACAAGCATGCTTGAGTTTAGGGCGCTGAAATGAGCAATCCTGGGTCAACATCTTCTGCTCTGCAAACACCAAAATGTGTGAGCAGGGGCAGCCTACCCTTGGTATTGATGTGCTTCCCATCCACAGCCACATTCACCATTGGACCCAGTATTAGTCACTGGGTCCCTGGGGCCAGCATTTACTGTTGCCTTAAAAAATGCAGAATTATGACTAACAAAAGTGGTATGTCCAATATTATGACCTATTTAGTGGCCCAGCCAATCCTCAAATTCCTGTTGGGCCACATCTGTTTACCAAGGAGCTCTGCAGTTGATTGTCTGAGATGGATCTTCTTGCAAAGAGGTTGGTTTGGGAAAGTTCAATAGCCCCACTTAGTTGCTCTGTGACATCCTGACTTCCTACAGGTTGCTTCTCAATGTTGTGGGATTTTTTGTTTTTGTGTTTTTTTGTTTTTGTTTTTGTTTTTTGAGACAGAGTCTTACTTTGTCGCCAGGCTGGAGTGTAGTGGTGCAGTTTCAGCTCACTGCAACCTCCTCCTCCCAGGTTCAAGTCATTCTTCTGCCTCAGCCTCTTGAGTAGCTGGGACTACAGGTGCACCCCACCACGCCCAGCTAATTTTTGTATTTTTTAGTAGAGACGAGGTTTCACCAGGTTGGCCGGGAAGGTCTCGATCTCTTGACCTCGTGATCTGCCTGCCTCGGCCTCCCAAAGTGCTGGGATTACAGGCATGAGCCACCATGCCCGGCCTCAATGTTGTGTTTTAAAGTTCAGTTGGAAGATACCCTTATTCCTAAGAAATCCACTAAAGAAAACTGTTCTTCCAGGAGTTCCATTTCATTCCCTGGGAAGGGTCCATCCTTTGTTCCTGTTCCCTTTCCTCTGAGCTCTGTAGGACCTATTACACCACCTTCTCGCTGCCTTCTTGTTTGCATCTTCCATTAAACTATAAGCTCCACATATGCAGGTGCTGTATTTATTTTTTCAGAGATGTGTCTTCAACACTGAATGCAAAAGTGACACTTGACAAATATTTTTCAAGCACATTGAAATGAGTTTGATCACAACCTGAGCATTCAGAGTAGTCCAGAGGTCCCTTGCACTGTGAGTGTGACTAAAGCTCGGGAAATTCAGAAAGGCCAGCCAAGGAAGGAAGATGCTGGCAAGACTCGGAAAGTGCAGGAGTGTATGAGATTGAATCACCTGGACAGGGGGACCCAAGCAAAGGCACATGCTGGCTACGTGACTTTGGTTAAGTTGCTCAACTTCTTTGTCCACAGTTTGCTCAACACTAAAACGAAGAGTAATCATTGTATCTACTTTATAGAGCTGTTCTGAGGATTAAATGAGTTAATATTTATAAAGCACTTAAAATTATGCATGGTATGAAATGAGCACAAATAATTGGGATGAGGGAGACATAAACAAAAGTTCCCAAAGTGGGGTTTAATTCAAAGCCAAATACTTTGCCTGGGCATCAGAATTAGTCAGACATGAATTCGAGTCCCAGCTAAGGCATTTACCAACTGGGCGGCCTTGAAGAAGCTGCTTGCATTCTGAGTCTTGCTTTCCATAGCTATGAAATGGGTTCAATCACTGTTATCTCCCAGGATTGTTAAGAGAAGTTTCTTTTAAGTGTTCAGAATAGTGATGGCATTTCTTATGTGCCTAATAAATATTAACTCATCTACTGCCATCCCTTCCTTTCTTTCCTTCTCACTCTCTCTCTTTTCCTGGTCCATAACCTTCTGCTCAGAACTGGAAACATCTTGGAAGGAGGGAGAAGGACCATGAGAATCAGGGGCTTGTTTACAAAACAAAACATGGAAATAGTAAAAACAACAAATCTAATAGTCTCTGAAATAATTTTGTCTCCCACTAGGACCAGAAAAAGCAGCAGTATTTTATGTTAATGGATTCGGTGGAAAATATAGCTTTAATGAAACATTGGCTATGATTACTCTGTTGTCATTTCTCTGAATTTCTTATTCCTCTTTCCATCTCTCTTTTAAGAAAATCTGAATGGTTATTTCTCAACACACCAGGATTATGTTTTCTTTGTCAAGAGTGTGAGGAACCTAGGGTGCAGCTTGAGCTGCTGAGCTGTCTGTCTTCATTCTGACAGGCGTGGACTCCAGTGTTTAGCTCAAACCCCAGGGACTGGCTTTTGAACAGAAGCTGTTCTCAGTGAAACTGAAATGTGCAGAGGGGAGGGGAATAGTACACCCTGGGAAGCACAGGGAGGGGGGTAAGTTGTTCTGCTAATATATCCCTGGGGAAGTTTCTAGTGTTTCTGGGCATGGCTGAGTGCACAGCTCATAAAAAATGCACCAGATCATTGTTGGCATTTGATTTCAGAAGAAGCTACAGTACCAAGAAACATGGACTGTCTGGTTTCCTGCGACATCCAGGTGACACACCAGGTTTCCACTACTTTTCGTCAGTAGCCCAGATGTTCCCAGTTACTTGGACAGAGAGCCTTGTAGACACATGTATATGGAGTCTTCCTTCCCGTGGTTCATTAGAAATGGCAAAGCTGAACTGGCAGTATTCTTCAATTTGTTGATAAGAGTGCTTCAGTGCATGTATTTACAAATACACATTGTTGTTTTCAATTTGTTTATTCAGTGAATCAAAATAGCAAAACACATTAACTATGAGACAAGAGAAGAATAAGGAAGTAACATCTATTGGGTACCTGCTATGTTCCAGGCAATGACAGAGCTACCTGACAGATGTTTAATGTCTTCCTCATTGTAGCTACATATGGTGTTCTGGTATGACTACTGCATGTTACAGTGGGAAGTGGCCCAGCATTTTTGAAAGAGTATAGGTTCCTCACTATCTGTGTGAATTTAACTTAAACACTCTGAGCTTTATTTTATTTCTGTAAACAAAGTTAACAATAGCAGCTAATAGGGTGTGTAGGGACGAAGGGACTTTTAAGTTCGCTGAAATAAACTGGAAATAGATTAGCAGGAGAAAAGGCATACCAATTTATTAACATGCAAATGTGCACAGGATCCATACAAAATGCAAGACTCAAAGAAAGGCCAGATAGTTGAAGGTTAAATACCCTTTTCATAGGGGAGAGGGAAATGGGGGATATTGCCAATTTTAGAGAAAGAGTAAATCATGTTTAGAGGAGATGAGTGGCCTGGAAGAACAGATGATGGCCTGGGACAAAGTTCCTCTGCACTATGGGGCAGGTGATGACAAGCTATAGGAAAGTGAGGGACAGAACCGCACTTCAAACAAAGGTTGTTTTATTATACAGATAAAGTCTCTCAGTTAACGGCCCTTAGAAGAATAATGGGAAGAACAGGTGAAAAGTCTGTCTGGGTGTGGTGTAGGTGCCCTGGAGATAGAGACTTATTGTTATCTCTCCTGCATCAGAGTTAATCTTCTCGGGTTAGGGTAGATTTCAGGGAGCAGTTGAAGACCATTGCATTCCTTCTGGATAAACTTTCTTCTGGTGAGGGAACTTCAGAGAGAGCCCCTCCCTACACTTAGGAAAGGAATGTGGGGGGTGGGGAAAGCTGTGCAGGAGAAAGAGAAAGACCTTGATTCTGAGGCCTTTCAACCTTTGTTCAAAGCAATCAGTATGCCAAAGGACCACATTTTAGGGTATCATTTTCTGAGCCTCAACAATGGTCATGAAAATTGAGTCTGGTTGTAATATGAAGGGCTAACATTTTTACTTGACCTACGTGAGCTGATCAGTATTGAGAGCTCCTCTTACAAGAAATGGACCAGAAAGGGAGGGAAGGGGAAGAGGAAGAAAGGAAAGGGAAGTGACAAAAAGAAAGAAAATAAAGAATTGAGATTCAGGAAGGTTGAATAATTTAATTTGCCCAAAGGCTCACAGCTGCTAGGACGTTCAGTCAAAAATTACACCCAGGTCTGATTTCAAAGACACTAAAACCACTGTTTACTTATAGTTATTTCATTAGTGCACCCCATCTCATCCCACCCAATCCCACTTAACTCCCACCTCTATTGTGAGATAACTACATGCACATACGCATTTGGCAAGTGGGATCCTAGTGTGCCTGTTACACTGACACTTGAGAGTTAGCACATACAGGTGGCACAGGTGGTGTCTGCACTGAAGGAGGAAGGTGGTGCTGACACCTCTGGATCTTACACTTGGGTTTAGAACATAGCTGGTCACTAAAGCCACAGGGTCGTGGCAGAACATTTGGATGTACCTTTAAGACTCAATTAGTATCACCTCACTGAGTCCCCATTTTATTCATTGGTTAGCCACCTAGATTGAACTGTGAAAAATGTTCTAAGTCTCCTTGTGTTCTCTTTATCTTCGTTTTTTACAAACACAACACAATAACAGGAGATACTTGTTGGGCAAGGAGCGTCTCCACTGAGATGTAAACATGTTACACTGGGAATTCTGCTGCAGGGTTAATTTATGATGATGGAGTCATCCGTATCATAGCTGAAAGCGAGGCTTTGGGAAAGTGAAACCCAGGAAAGGTCAGTTGTAATGCGCATTATCTATATTTTAATGTAAAATACCACTTTTGTTGGGAAAAGGGTGGTCGGGAAAGAGGTTTGATCCAAAAGGTTGGAAGTTGGGAGAATAATTCGAGAAGGCAACTCCAAATAAACAACAGAGATGGCTGGTCAGTTAGCCAAAGGACACCGGAGGATTCCTGAAGGTCTGCATGTGGTGAACACAAACTTGGTAGGGAAAAGGCAGGACACGGGGTGGGGAGAAGGTACTAGAATTCACAAGGAAGGCTTGTAAAATGGAAACTACGGTTGCTGAAACACATTGTGTACTCTATTAATTTTCTGCGAAACATTTTGTGGTGCTTTTAGTTCTTTATTGAGCATGACATACTTCAAATACTCAGACCTATTTCCTTCTTGTGGGAATAGCTAGGCATTTCCTCCCACAGTTCAAGGTGAGACTGAAGATAAGTAGAATCTCCACACTTACTTGCTTACTTTGGTCCAGACTATAGAGTCAGGTTAAAAGCCATCTGAGGAAATAGCCAGTAGCCAATGCTTATTAGTGTACTACTTGGGTCAAACAGCAGTCATCCTAACGAGTAAGTGAAGAAAGCCAGAAGCAGCGTCTCTTCTGTGGCAGTTACACAGGGTCCCTTGATACTCAGCCCCCAACATGAGATTGCCTCTTAGGAGAATTCTAGAAGTTAGGCTAGGCTTGAGGCATTGTAGAGAACAGGTTTACAGCACCCCATTTATACTTTATTGGTAACTGAGAAAGTAAAATATATTCCTAGCCTCCCAGTCTTAGTAGTAAGAGGTACTTTTAAACTGTTAATTTTTATGAGCAACACAGTGGTATGTCCAGCCCTTCTTTCTCCTTCAGGGAGTTCATTTGATGTAGTTTGGGTGATCTGCTTGATTCCCATGCATGTGGAATAGCTATGACATCATCAAATTAAGTGTACACTGTGTGCTAACAAATACTGGAGTGTCAAGAGTGAAACATTCAGGTCCTGTTGACAGTTCTAATAGGTGATTCTCATCTCATTGTTTTACGTGTTCAGTGAAGTAAATCTTCAGTAAGTGTGGAGTAGCCAGGGAAGCCTTCACTGAGAGGTGAGGTCTGAGCTGGCCCTTGAGCATTGCTCAGATCTGAATGGGTGGAAAAGAGAGGAGAGGTCATTCCAGTCAAAAGCAAGATGTGCTCAAAAAATAGCAAGGAAAAACAGATAACATGGATGAGACAGCATTTGGGGAAGGGCAAGACTATAGTATGGTTGGATTTATTGAACAGGCACAATGTCAGGTACCCAACTGGCTACTTTATATACAATACTTGGTGTTTCATCCTGCAAAGTAACCCTAATAACAAATAGCATTTGCTCAGAGTGTGTATGTGAGTAGCAGGCAATGTATCAGATGCCGGGAATACAAAGAAGGATGATTCAGTGTTTGCCCTCGAGACCTCAGAATGCAAGTCTTGGATATAGTAACAAAATAAGTTTACTCTAGTGTAATAGGAATATATACACTTTATCAAGGAAGCATAGAGAGCAGAACCATTTGCTTTGCCTGCTAGATTTCAAAATGGTTTCTCAGAGATGGTGAGTTCTCAGCTGGGTGGTGAAGGATGTGTAGGAGTTTGTCAGAAAAGGAGATGAAAGAGGCTTTCTAGTGAAAGGGAATACCAAGTTCGGAGACTTGGTATAGTCCTAAATTATGTTTGTCTTCATTTCAGCTAGTGTTGTTTCATTGTTGCTGGAGATATCACACACTTGGATTCTGTTATGTATTTTCACCTTGCTAGCTTGCTTTGTTTGCAAACCATCATTTCTGAGTTTATCTCTACAGCAGGTTTTCAGCCAAACTGCTCTACTAAAATAACCCTAGAAATCTATCACCTCTGTTTTCTGCTGCTGTCACTGGCTGTTTGTGTCCTCACTTTTCAGCCAACCTCAATGGAGACTGGAAAGAGAAATACAAATTGCCCCAGAAAGAGAACACAGGGCCCTCTTCAGCAACGGGGTGTGAGTGGATAGGGACCATTATCACATTATCTACCACAGACACCATTTTAATCTGCAGTGCCAAGGAGGAGAGGAAAATGCTTGGCCTTCACAGAACATCATCAGGAGGCCCTTGTGCAGTGTCTATTGTTAATGTCAATACCTATAAACATGTCCAGACTCTTCCATTCTTTAGCATATTCATTCTCGGAGTGGGATTTTATGTATATTATTCTCTGAGAGGTAAGCACAGACAAGCATAATTCCACTGGTATGTAAGGGAAAGTTGAGTAAAGAAAATGCTTAAAGAATAGGTCGATAGAAAAATGAAATGATTTCAGCTCATAAGCATTTTGAGTATCTATTATATTTTAGTCATTATGGTAGAAACATGGCATATGGATATAAATAAAAACATAAAATTCCATGCCTCTGTTCACATTGTCTGCCCCTGAGATTCCTCTTTCCCCCACTGCCCTTGACTAACTCAACTAGCCCTGCTTTTTGTTTGCCTGTTTGTTCTATTTATTTTTTGGAGGACAGGGTCTCACTCTGTCACCCAGGCTAGTGTGTAGTGGTACAATCACAACCCAATGCATCCTCAACCTCCTGGGCTCAAGTGATCCTCCTGTCTCAGCCTTCCAAGTAGCTGGGACTGCAGGCATGCACCATCACACCTGTATAATTAAAAAAATATATTTTTGTGTAAAGATGAGGTCTCATTATATTGCCCAGGCTGGTCTCAAACTCCTGGGCTCAAGCAATCCTCCTGGCTTGGCCTCCTAAAGTTCTGGGATTATAGGCACTAGCCACTGCACCCAGTCAACTAGCCTTGTCTTTTGGTCCAACCCAACGTTGCATCTTTGCATAACAAAGGCAATTAAAGACCACTTCTTCCCTCCTGCCCCCTGCAAAAACCTAATAGTTCTCAAACACATTAGTTCATAGAACTCATTATATTTTTTCAAATATACATCCACACAATTAGTAAACTTAACCCTCTGCAGGGTTGGCATTGAGTTGGACCTTAAGATATAAACAAGGCTAGTTGGCTGGGCTTGGCTTGACTCTCCCTTAGCTCTCTCTATAAATGCAATGATTATTCTATTATATTGCTTTTCAAAGAATTCTATCCCACATTCTGTTTGACTTATTACCTTCTTTGCTTGACTGCGATAGATTGAGGTCATCTTTCTGTCTGTCCCTGTATTAATCCATTCAGGCTGCTGTAGCAAAATACCTTAGCATGAGCAAAGGAAGTTAAAGACCACCTCCTCCCTCCTGCCCCCTGCAAAAACCTAGTAGTTCTCAAACTTATTGCTTCATAGAACTCATTATATATGAAAACCCATCAACATTCATGTAATTAGCAAACTTAACACACTTGAAAATGCTGCCTTTCATGTCAGTATTCATATTAGGCAGACTTTGGAGACGTTGTGGGTTCTGCTTCATACCACCACAATAATGTGATTATTGCCATAAAGTGAGTCACACAAATTTTTTCATTTCCCAGTGCATATACAAGTTATGTTGACATTCTACTGCAGTCTATTAAGTGTGCAATAGTATTATATCTAAAAGTAATGTACAAACCTTAATGATAAATATTTATTGCTAAAATAATGCTAAAAATTATCAGAGCCTTCAGAGAGTCATAACCTTTTGGCTGATGGAGGGTCTTGTCTTGATGTTGATAGCCACTGACAGGGTGGCAGTTGCTGGGGGTTGGGGTGGCTGTGGAAATGTCGTAAAATAAGACAATAATAAAGTCTGCTGCATCAACTGACTCTTCCTTTCATGAAAGTTTTCTCTGTAGCATGTAATGCTGTTTGATAGCATTTTCTCCAAAGTAAATTTCTTTGAAAATTGGAGTCCATCCTCTCAAACATGGCTGCTCCCTTATCAACTAAGTTTATGAAATATTCTACATCCTTTGTTGTCATTTCAACAGTGTTCACAGCATGTTTACCAAAAGTAGATTCCATTTTAAGAAACCACCTTTCCTCGTCCATAAGCAGAAACTCCTCATCCATTCAAGTTTTCTCATGAGATTGCAGCAATTACATCATGTCTTCAGGCTCTACTTCTAGTTACCTTGTTCTTTCCACCACATCTGCAATTCCTTCCCCCACTGAAGCCTTGAAACTCATCCATGAGGGTTGGAATCAACTTCTTTCAAAGTCTTAGTAATGTTGATATTTTGATCTCCTGTGTATCACTGATGTTCTTCATGGCATCTAGAATGGTGAATCCTTTCTAGAAGAATATTTCAATGTGCTTTGTCCAGATCCATTACAGGAATCAGTGTCTATGGCACCTATAGCCTTATGAAAATATTTCTTAATTTCTTGAATAGTAAGACATGAAAGTCAAAATTATTCCTTGATCCAACAACTGCAGAGTGGATGCTGTGTTATCAGACATGAAAGCAATCATAATCTTCCTGTATATCTCTTTCAGAGCTCTTGGGTAACTAGGTACATTATCAATGATCAGTAAACCTCTCTCTGTCTATCTCTTTTTTTTTTTTTTTTTTTTTACTGAGCAGTAGCTCTCAACAGTAGCCTTAAATAAACCATGATGTAAACAGATGTGTTGTCATCCAGACTTTACTGTTCCTTTGATAGAACACAGGAAGAGTAAATTTATCACAATTCTTAAGGGAGCCCTAGTTTTTTGGGAATGGCAAATAAGCATTGACTTCAACTTAATCACCAGCTGCAGTAGCCCAAAACAAGAGAGTCACCCAAGATTACACCTTCCTCCAGTAGAAGACTGTTTTATCTGCATTGAAAATCCAGTGCAGCCATCTTTATCAATGGTCTTAGCTAGAACTTCTGAATAGCTTGCTGCAGCTTCTCCATCAGCATGTGCTACTTCACCTTGAACTTTTATGTAGAGAGGTGACTTCTTTCCTTAAACCTCATGAACTAACTTCTGCTAGCTTCCTACTTTTTTTTCTACAGCTTCCTCACTCTTCTGAGCCTTTATACACTTGAAGAGAGCTAGGGCCTTGTTCTGGGTTAGGCTTTGGCTTAAGGAAAGATTGAGGCTGGTTGTATCTTCTGTCCAGACCACTGAAACTTTCTCATGTCAGCAATCAGGCTGTTGTACTTTCTTATCATTTGAGTGTTCACTAGAGTAGGACTTTTACTTTTCTTTAAGAACTTTTCCTTTGCATTCACAACTTGGCTCAGTGCTTGGCTTGGCTTTTAGTCTATCCTGGCTTTTGATATGCCTTCCTCACTAAGCTTACTCATTTTTAGCTTTTGGTTTAAAGTGAGAGACATGAGACTCTTCCTTTCCCTGAATACTTACAGGCCATTGTAGGGTTATTATTGACCTGTATTCAATATTGTTGTGTCCCAGGGAATAGGGAGACCCAAGGAAAGGGAAAACGATTAGGGAGTGACTGGTCAGTGGAGCAGTCAGAAAACACACATCTATCAGTCCAGTTTGCCATCTTATGTGGACATGGTGTGTGGCACCCCAAAACAGTTATACTAACCTCAAAGATGACTGATCACAGATCACCATAACAGATATAATAATAATGAAAACATTTGAAATATTGTGAGAATTACCAAGACGTGACACAGAGATGTGAAGTGAGCCCATGCTGTTAAAAAAAATGATGTGGATAGATTTGCCTGACTTAAGATTGCTACAAACTTTCAATTTGTAAAAAGCATAATGTCTACAAAGGGCAATAAGGAAAAGTTCAATAAAATGATGTTTGCTTGTAGTTTTAAAGCTTTGTATGAAAACAATAGTTGGATAAATTGTTACTCTAAGCCTCTTTTGTAGTCAGAGGGCTATTGCATGTACTTGGAAAAAGTGTACATGCTAGGGACTTCCAGGGCAGCTTGCATCCCTGAGGACGGGGCAAAAAAGAACACAGTCCCCTGCTTTGTGGCACCCAAAGTTTGTACAATTTGTGTATGTGTTCGTGTGTGTATGTGTGTGTGTAACTTCTTGAGTCAAAAGAATTCAAAATATAAAAATGACTTCATTTAGAATGAAACAAAAATAATGAAAAAATACATTTTAAGAAGGTGGTAAATATCACTGAAATGCATAAATTAACATGCTATTTGCAACTAACTGCTTGACATGCTTCTATAACACTTTTTTCTATAAAATTAATAATGTTCGCTATGAATGCCTTTTCATGTGAAAATTCTGTAATATTCCTTTCTACAGATAGGATAGAAAGGTAATTCAGTCTTTCCTCTGGCCTGGTTGATCAAACTTTCTAAAAAATTATGGATAGTTTTAGAGTTTACGTTGGTAAATGTAAGTGAATTTTTAAAATATGTTGTAACTTCTGGCAAACCTCTATCAAGGTACAAATTCTGGTCTTGGGTGACCAGAGAGGACCCCTAGGTAAGACAGCACTGAGGGTAGGAGGAGCATTTCTGGAAGCCATTTCAACACCTGGACAGTAGCAATAACTTAATTCTACAAGGACAAGATTGCGAGCTTTTTATTTTACTTTATTTTATTTTATTTATTTTTTAAGATGGAGTCTCTCTGTTGCCCAGGCTGGAGTGCAGTGGCAAAATCTTGGCTCATTGCAACCTCCACCTCCTGGGTTGAAGCCATTCTCCTCCCTCAGACTCCCAAATAGCTAGGACTACAGGCATGCACCTCCATGCCTGGGATTACAAGCATGCTCCACCAGGCCTGGCTAATTTTTTTGTAGTTTTAGTAGAGCCAGGGTTTCACCATGTTGGCCAGGCTGGTCTCGAACTCCTGACCTCAAGTGATCCGCCTGCCTCACCCTCCCAAAGTGTTAGGATTACAGACATGAGCCACTGCACCTGGCCAGATTGTGAGCCAAATTGTAAAGATACCCCACCAGAGAACTTAACGTGTTCCATCTCAGCGCCCTGGCCCTGTGCTGTCCAGCTTCTTCTCTCCTCCATTGCACTGTGCACTGTGTAGTGCCTCTTTATGAACCAGATGCTGCTTGTGCAACAGAGGCTGATCCCACTGCAGAAACTGTATTTGTCTTCTCTTTATTTTACTGGAAGTCTTTGCCGCCGTCCGGCTGGTAATTGCTCCACACCACTTCTGAATCAATTGCTTTTAGAGTTGTTGAGCTTTTATTACTACTGCTCGTTGGGGAGAGAAGAGAGAGAGAAGCAGGTTGGCCCGGGCTCTGCAAGATATGGATGTTGTCAAATTGTCTTTCTCCAGCTGTTGAATACAACTCATAATGCTATTCAAGGGAAAGAAGAGATGTCAGAAAGAAAGAACAAGAGAACATATGAGTCTGCCTTCTCTTGGAATAGACAGCAAAGCCATACTGTGATGCTGACTATATCATGCAATAATGGTGAAGAAATGTAGCAAGAAGTAAAAGACAGAGCTATGTAAATATATCTGTGGGCAATTGCACAAATCTGCCACTTTTGTAGGTATACTGATGTTTCCTCATACCTGGAGCTGAGAAAAAGGGTCTATGTTTTGCTTTATTTTATTTTTTTTGTTTACTTTGGTAGGCTGTGTAATTTGATTCAAATATGATAGAATTCCTTCTTAGTTATACATATTGCTGTTATTTTGTGAGTAGGTGCCTTTGTATCCACAATCAGGCCACTCTTATGAACTGTTTACATCAGTTATTGATTGATCTAGTTGCATTTCCTCATAGTTTCATCAAAAGGTAGCAGTTGGCAGGGCCATTCACTGGAGAATGAGAAACTTGCATAATTAGATTTAGTGAAGAACATCCTCATTCCAATTGGAATCTGTTTTTAAGAAAAGAAAAGAAAAAAAGCTCCAGATTAAGGAGCTTTGAAAGACCAAATAGTGATGTAACTTTTGTTCATAGTAATTACTCACAACCCAGATAATACTTCATTTAACGATTTTATCCCTTTTGTTATCCCCTATGACATTCATCTGCATAAATTGGTTTCTTTCTTGTCAATCTTTCAGAAAGGGTTTAATGACAATTCATGGTGTTTACTTATTTTCCAAAAGTAGTCTGAGTCATTATAAATTGAACTTTCAAGTTAAATTTGTCTGAGACATATGTAAGTATCATGTAAATTTCAGATTTTACACAGGATTCTCCTCTACTAAGCAGGTGGAATATACACCCCCATTTCAGAATACCAGTTTAAATTTCTTGCTCGGGGTAAAATACCAAATCAGAGTTGGACATAAAACGCAGGTGTCCTTATTCTCATTCTACTATTCTAATAACCAGATCCAATGCTATAATACTGCAAATTATAGGCCCCATTTTTCGAGTAGGATGCATGTGAATGTCATTTGTCACTTAAAAGGATGAATAATGTCTTCCCTTGTGGTCGCTCTACTGCTTCCAGCCTGTCATGTCAAGCAGCATTGCCTTTATTATTGAAATGAAAAGGATACTTAGACCATTGATCTCAATGGCATTTGGCACCATAAGAACTACCAGTCTGTTGTATCATATAAAATGATACTGCCTGGTATACAGATCCGCCAGTGTATCGACAAAAATGTTGGCATCAGATCGAATGTCCAAATTGCTATCTCTCTGCCAGCTTTACACCTACATCCCTATTAGTTCCTGTCCGATTACCAATGATAAAGGTACTTTGAAGTCCTACTGATTTCCATGTAAATATCACACAAATTTGGATTTTCTTTAACATTATGATTCCATCAGCTTAGAAGTTAAAATTTAGAAAAGCTGTAGTTCATTAGTTTAAGTCACTTTAAAACTCACCTTGCTTAGTTTTCAGATAGACTCCCGTCCTATATTTCTAGGACTTTACAAATAAAAAAATGAATAAAAAGACATTTCTTGATGGGTTTAATGTTTTCTACTAATTATTTTGACAGACAATCAAAACCTGTTCTGAGTTCATCTATTCTCCTTCCATTTTAATTCTTCACAAAACATGGATAAAACTTTGGAGACTGAGTAAGATCTATGGTAATCCACAAGAGATGAGGCCCTGAACGCAACGTGGGGAAAACATACAACCTGCCCCAAGAAGCTCAACTTACTGTCAACTCTTGTGGAGTAATCAGGGACTTCAGCAGGGTCTCTCTGAAAAAGCCAACTCGTTGTAAAACCCTTTTAGTTTTTCCATGAATATTAATTCTTTGAAAGTAGATGAAAGACTTTCTTTAATGCTAAATTCTTATCCGTAGAGAATAATATTAGAGTGAGGATCTAGTATATTATTCTCATTTCGTGAGTAGGAAATGGAGAACTAGAGAATTTTAGGGACCGTAAAAGTGACCCAAGCACCATGTGTCGAAGCTAATATACTTAACTCAAGCCTATTCCAGTGGGTTCTCACCCTTCACTTGTGCCCTAAGGTCTGGCAGCTTATTTCAGGAGGGACACCCATTATTTCTGTAAAGAGCAAGATCTTTCATGGGTATCAGTTTTAAGGGGCTTATGGGAATAATCAATATGCTATGGAAGTAATGAAGATATTGAACGTCCTAAAAATTTTAGTCTAAGCTTTGAGGATGTGACCATGAAATTGACAGGGATTAACTTTACTATTTGACTACTTAATGGTAGGATTTTTTCCGTTACAATGCAGGCTGTCAAAATGTGGTCTCGTTAAATAAATTCCTATTCTATCAGGGATGAGCTTCCCACAAATAATGTTAAAAAAAAAAAAAAAGAAAGCACGATAAAACTTTTTTCCCATTTCTCTTCTTCTAACCACAGGGTGCACTATGGCCAGTTGCAGGGCTTGGTAATTGAATTCAGTTCTGCAACCTGAATACATTTCTACTGTAAGTGGATCTCTGTCCTCTACCAGAGAAAGAAAATGGCCTCAAATGATTCTGACTGGGACCCAGCAGCCACCTGTCTTGTAAATAGCTGGGTCTTATTGACTTCTCTTGGTAGGGAGCCAAAATTGCTACCCAGCTGAGTCCAAGCAGCAGCCAGAAGAGACCCAGCTACTTACGGGGTCTCTGTCTTTGTGAAATAAGTGTTAACAGTGTCCATCTTAGAGAAGGAAGAGAAGTATGGTCAGGTGAGCCAGGCAATGCTGCTTAGTGTAGTATGACCTCAGAGTTACGGTTTTTAATAATATGCAAAGTTACACGTATAAGTGTATTGATATGTTTTATAATAGAGCATGCCCAGAATCTCAAAAAGAAAAAAAATAAAAAACAAGATATTCCTAGGTTCTAACTGTTTTTCTTTGCATAGTGGTTTTGGGGTGAGTATACTTTATAGGCGTGCTGACCTTTAAGAGAGTTGGGAATAAAAGGGCATTGAGAGAAAGTGGTTTGGGTCTCAGACAGTATCCCTCAAATAGCTGACAATGACGGTCTGCAATAATAATTGGCATTATCTCAATTTGCCAGGTATCTTTAGTAGAATGTGCTTTATCTAATACCCAAGGTAGGGTTTCAACAATGTTGAGAATCTATTTATGAAAAGGCCAAGATGATAATGTTAGCTAAGTGCTAAATATAATAAAAGGTAGTCATGACCACCATTCTAGACAAGCCTCATTTTCCCACACACTTTATCTGGACCTGTGGTTTCTGGATGGTTAAGCTGCCTGTGCTCACAAAGACAAATGGTGCATTCTTGGAATATATTCTTGGAGGTCTGAGAGTTTTCTGTGAGTGGTGGTGAATGTGTATATTTCATCTCAATGACAATCTCAAAAAATTATAATGCAAGCATATTCTGAATGATCTTGTTGACCACCTAATAACCAGGTACTTTTATAGAATTAATGCCTGTATTGAGTTGTGTTTATGGGAAACAATCCTGTCATACTTTATTTGGTAAGGACTATTGAGAAAAGAGCAGAGCCAGGTTGAGAACATAAGAAATGCGTTTGTGTCAAGCAAAAAATAAAATGATGCCAGAGTCCAATTTTAAAAACAAAGCTTTCTCACAATTTCAAATGGAGAAAACTGGCGGGGGGAGAGGGGTGCGGGGGTGGGCGGGTAGAGACTAAAATCACAGCAAGCTTAATTAGGTATGAGCATCATGACCTCAGGAGAACCTGGGCCAGAGAGGTCAGGAGTATTAATGTTTACTATGGGACTGGTAATTTCATTTAAACCAAGCAGCATCAGCTGTCACATTAAATTAATATTATTGAAATTTTACAGCATTTATATTTATTTGTATTTAATTTCTAAATGGGTGTTGGTTGTGTAAGGGCCAAAAGTATAAATGGATTGTAGCTAGTTTTATGTTTGTGTGTATATATATGTAATGCTAACATAAAATAATTTGAATGATTGCCAAGGGTCCCCAAGAATGAGCTTTTTCTTTTAAAACTGGCCTGTGCTTTATTTGAGGAGTCTTGCCCCTGGTAGAGGAGTTACTCAGGGCCATTGAGCCAAAATTTGGCATTAATATGAATGGGGAGGTTTTCCCTTGCCATGTTCGGCGCCTGCTAGGTTATAGTCATTTGCTCTAATTTCAATAGGGTGGTGGAAATTACCAATAGGCAGAAAAACACAGCTTTGTTGACATCTATTTGGTTGAATTTTACAAAATGGAAGGCTGAATAATACCTCAAAGGTAATCTGGTAGATTCTTTGAGGGAAAGAGATGTGTCTATGTACAGGGAATAAAGCTAAGCACATTGACTGTTCTTAGAGAGGTTAATGGAAAAGAATGAGGCTAGTTTTGGAGCCAGCCAATTATGTTTCCTCCATAATTAGAGTCTTATAAAAATATCAGCGTGAATTAGTTGCTAAATACAAATTATAATCGTTAATGTTTGTTAAGAAAAATAATTCAATTTAGAGCAAGAATGAAAGAAGTACAGGCACCCAAGAATAGGCACACAATATAATCACTTTAACCAAAGCTTAGCATGGATTATTTTTCCCCACTTCAGCTTCAAGTTTATTCTAATCTTTTTCTGGGGGGCAGGAGACAGTTGGAGAGGAGTGTATCTGTATATCCCAGCTGTGTGGCTTCTGAGTCTGACACCCCTGTGCTCTAACAAGACCCAGGGAAGAAATCTTTAGCAGGCTCTTACCCTTATCAGAACAAAGCTATTTAGTTGCCACCTTAACTCCAGTAATTAACTCTGTGGAGCAAATTTCCTTATTTCATGTAAGATGTGAGTCGAAAGCTCTCCTTACTGTACTTTTTCTACCTCTGGGATAAAGCCAAACAGAGAGGAAACTCAAGGACTATAGAATCTTTCCTTGCTTTTAGTTTTCCTTTGAGGAACCTACCTCCCAACTCCCTCCTCACCTCTCTCCTTGACCACTGAGTAGTACCACTACTCAGTTGATACTGAATTTTCTTCTTTTCCAAGCTCTGCAGTTTACTCTAGAATTTCTATTGACAAAGCCAAAATCTTGCTGTGATTTTTGCCCCCATGGGGAAGCATGTATTACAGGAACAACTAACCCTTTATAACTTAGGAGGCCCCGGGGTTTTACTGCATTACAGAGTCGTACAACCATAAATGCCCAGTCATACAGCACTAGGGTTAAATCATTTTCAGTATGAAATGATGTAATCCACTTTGAATACAGCCTCAAACCCAGTGCCCTTCATATGGTAAGTATTCAACACATACCTAATATTTTAACTTATTTATTTTTACCTCCTCCAACACACAAAAAATGTAAATCACCTTCAATGATCTGTAAAAAATCACTTAGTTGGAACCCTTTGTTCATTCTCTAGCAATGTCTGATAAGTTAGATGTCATTACCTCATGAATCATGATATTCCTCATATTGTACTCAGGCAGTAAAAATACAGTAATTTCATTTAATTGACAGGAAATATATATTTACCTTGGTAAAACTTATATATTATCTTTAAAGAACTAAAGGGTTATCTTGTTCAAATAGCTTAAACCCATAATCAAATGTTGCTTATAGAGATCCTGCTTTAAGGATCTCATAATGATTTGCATGTCATTAGCTTGACAGAATACCATCCTAAACCTTGCTCATACCTGCACTCTTTGCAGTTCATTCTTTTTTGCATCCAAGTATTACAGTAAGTTGTTCTCTGGCAATTTGTTTATACTAATGATTTGACAGTTATTTTTTGAGCCTTGAATGACGTAATTGTGTTAAATACAGTTTAGGCTTGCTTGTGTTCAAATTGACATGAGTTTTTAAATTGGTAATGTTGGTATCTAGCATATGACAGAAACAAAAGATAACGTATTTTGTATTTATACAATAAATTATCTGTACCGATCAAAACTGACCTCTGGACACAAGACCAGACTGGACTTCCATATGTTACTGGGAAACAAAATGGGGAAGGGGCTCCTAATTACTTTAGTTTATTAAGAATCCCAGGATACCTCTTAGAATGGTAGAGGTGATGTTAGCCCTTATGTCCTGGACATGATCCAGTTTAGGTAATTGCTAATTACAATCTGTCTACTTAATTCCCACAGCCCTTGCCTCTGAATGTTATTTTCTTCACTTAGCAATATTTAACTATTATTTGCTCTTGGTGTGTGACTGTTGGAACATCTGCTGATTCCTCTTTCTACATTTGGCATGATTTGCTTTTCATTTGGTTGTTTGATAATTATTATTTTCATATTTTTTTTCTAAATATGTCTATAGACAGAAAAGAAAACAGAAGCCCTATTAAAGTTTTAGCTATTTTTTAACTGCTTGGGCTGGACTCTGCTTTGTCAATCCAGCCTACAGACTTTCTGGAGTTATGTTTGAGAATTTGGGAACAGTGGGCATACCAGTGGCCTATGAAATACTCACTATAAGATGGCGTCAACTCAGAGATGAATCACAGATAGAACAGGGTTTTCAGTGTCTTCAAAACTAGGGCTGAAATCAGAGCACTTAGATCCATCTAAGGATCCATCCTATTCTGGAGCCATTCCAAAACAGGGGTACCTCTGTTTTGGGTGCTAGAGCATACTTTATTTCAATCACAATTAAATGGAACTGAAGAACAGAATTAGAAAGTGATGAGTCAAAAATTCTTATTCACCACAAATACAGGGCCAGATAAAATCCAGGTATTCCACACAGTTTCCATCCCTCTGAAGGAAGCGAGATTATTCTTGAGTCCGTTCAGCTATGAGCACCTTGATTTGGGATATATTGCTTGGAGTTCAGGTGGAGACGACATCCAGGTTTTATCTGTAAACTACCCTCCATATCTCTAAAAGTTACTTAGTGGAAATCACTTAGTTGGAACTTCATTCATTCCCTAGCAATGTCAGATGAATTGAAGCATCATTTTCAATGATCAATATGTCCTGAGTGAACAAAGTGCTTAGAACTTTACCTCTCTAAGATTATGGACTACATATTCCAGATGAGTAGATTTCGACCTCAATTTTACCCATTCTACAGAAACCCAACAAACTACCACCTCAGAGAGATGTTCTCACTAAATCTACCCACCAGGGCTTACCAGTCTAAAAGGCCCAAATATTTTCCCCTATGTTTTCTGAATGATTGTGTTTGAGCTAGAGCTGGGAGACTCCCCCTGCGGCTTTTATTAATGGACCAAAGTTTGGTTTCTGTGAGGACTGCAATGTGTGACTCAAATGCCTAGTCCATGACTCAGCTAGTGAAGGGAGTAACCCATTTTATCAGTTGTGCTGTCTTCCACTGCTGTTCTCTACATTCCAATTCCATCAGAGGAAACAAATGGTTTCTATTGTGCATAAGAATGCCATTTAGTCCTAAGCACCATTTGAAATGGAAATGAGGAGTAACAGTAACAGAAGAACATTGGCTAATAATTGTGCTCCGAATAGCCATTTGGCCATGTAGGCAGGGTAAAGGTAATTGTGTCCTAGAGTAATACATCTTCTGAGCATTCCCTGAGACTATAATTGCTATGTTGATGGGATGCATTTTTAAACATGTGATTGTGGCTCTTAGATTTAAAAAAAATGGCTATTTTCAGAATGATCTGACTTTGAGATATCAGGCGAGATTTTGAAGTCAGAATAACAACACACACACACAGATCTAAGATGTATTATCGTGTAGCTACTTGTCTAACTGCATTTTTTTCTTAAGTCTCGCCTTATCTTGGTGATACACAGATTAATACTAACCTCCTACCAAACAATCCCTGTTGCCACTCTACTGAAAATTTGTTTTTGTCTTCCACAAGCAGAAGGCTGGGTGTCTTTGTGGTTTAGGAGAGAACAAACACATCTATCTATTCATTGCCTTGTTCACTTGCACAAATGGAGAAAACTATTTGAAAACATCTTCCTTTCTCCTGAGTGAAAGAATGAGCAGGCTCTGCCTCCCCTGATTTACTGCACCCATCCTAATCAGGATAGATATTTCTGATCTTCCATTAAACAATTACTATGCAGGCTCTGAGCTTAAGTTTTGACTTAAGTTTAGAAATTTAGTAGTTCTCACAATGCCCTTCATTTCTAAACGTATGAAAAGAGGATCAACAAAGAAAAAAATGAATGAGCTTTTGAATGAGCAACGTGTCTGTGTGTGTGTGTGTGTGTGTGTGTGTGTGTGTGTGAGAGAGAGAGAGAGAGAGAGAGAGAGAGAGAGAGGGAGAGGCATGATCTTGGCTCACTGCAACCTCCGTCTCCCAGGTTCAAGCAATTCTCATGCCTCAGCCTCCCAAGTAGCTGGGATTACAGGTGTCCGCAGCCACACCTGGCTAATTTTTGTATTTTTTGTAGAGATGGGGTTTTGCCATGTTGGCCAAGCTGGTCTCGAAGTCTTGAGCTCAAGTGATCTGCCCACTTCAGCATCCCAAAGTGTTGGGCTGACAGGCATGAGCAACTGTGCCTGGCCAATAGAACATATTTGAATGTCTGGAAAATAAGAGAAGAATCTACTTTAAACATCACCAGAGGGGATACACCCTTCAGTGTCCCAGGCCTTACTGGCTTGCTGTGGGTATAAAGCATTAATTATCATTTGCTGTTTGTACTCCTCCACCAAAACTCTTCAGTTCTTGGCCTCTAATTCAAGCTTTCTTCCAAGCTTCTCTCCACTCTCACCATGTCAGTTTTAGGAGGCCTCAGAGTTTTCCATGCTGGATCACAGTTGGTACTCTCGCTTGTGTTTTCATTTTAGCCTCTTTGTTAATGTCTGCTGTCTGTCAATCCACCTGGGTTTGTAACATCCCTGAAGCAATTCCTGCCATGAGAATGTTCCTTCGTCCAGAATGCTGCCTTCTATGCTCCCCAAACTCAAAGACCTTCAGGGACCAAAGTAAAACTCAACTGCCCAAAGCCAAGCACAGCTGTCCACAGAATTGGGGCAGAGATTCTTCTCCATAGGACTCTGGCCTGGTACATAGGTTTGGCTGAGGAAAAGATAGGCTTTTCTCCTTTTCACTTCTATCCCCTTCACCAGGACTCTTGAAGAATATTCGCCTCACAGGCTTCGTTTCCCCTTGGGCCAGAAAATATGTGCAGAACACACCCTAAGATGCTGACTGTGTCGGGCTGTTCAGACCCGGTCAGGTCAGGCCCTGAATCCTTGTGATATGGGATGAGATATGATAAATGAGAACCTGTCTTTAATAAATTGCCATTCATGATAATTCTAGTGATAATTAATCTGCTGAGGCTGCTATAAAATATCATAGACTGGGAGGCTTAACCAATGTATTTCCACACAGTTTTGAAGGCCAGAAGTACAAGATCAGGATCAAGGTGTCAGCCAGTTGGCTTTCTGTGAGGGCTCTCTTCCTGGCTGGCAGACAGCTGCCTTCTTGCTGTGTTCTCATATCACCTTTCCTAGGCAGATGTATGCAGAGAGGGCAAGTGAGCTGAGCAAGCTCACTGGAGTCTTTTCTTATAAGAAGACTAATCCTCTTGGATCAGGGCCTTCACCTTTGTGACCTCATTTATCCTCCATTACTTCCTTACAGGCCCCATCTCCAAATTCAGCCATATTAGGGTTTAGGGCTTCAACAGATGACTTTTGGAGCAAGTATTCAGTCTATGACAATCCTCATTTAAACTCATCAGGGACCATTGATAAAATGCTATTCATTCTTCCCTATGCTGGTGTGGAAATTTGCCATCCAATGGATGCCTGCAATATATGTCAGAGACTTTAGGTATGCTGTGGCATGGCTTAGTGACTATGAGAAGACTGATATATTAGCTTGGACTAGCTTTTGTTTAGCAAATGGACTATTTTACAATCCAAGAAAATGAACAAAATTCCATTTTACTTAAGATAAAAATGAATTGATATTGCAAGATATATCCTCACTTAAAGATAGGGTCACTTAAAATATCCCATTTAAATGCAAAGGACACTAGAAAGTATAGCAAGACAAGGTAAAGAAAATAACAACCTTGCTAACATACGGCTAAAATAGGAACTGGCAGCTGGGGGTGATGAGAGAAACAAAGGCAGTCAGCTACACACTGGCTGCCGGGAAGCATCCTGCACCTCAGATAAGGGAGCTTCCACAATGAGTGCCTGGGTCTTTGACTTTGTTTCAAGTCTTTTGATCCAGTGGAGTCCATAGGATCATTTCTCCCATGGGCCAGACCTCTGGAGAAGCAATTGGCATTGTTAGTTTGCACTGTTAGTTCTGAAGCTAGTTTAGTAACGAAAAGTTATTGTAAGTGCACATGTGTGTGTATGTGAGGGGTATAGATAGATGACCATGTTCAAGTCTGCAGTAGAAAATTTCTAATGATTGAGTCTAGAGAACTAAGGATACTCATAGGAGGTAGTTAATCCTTACCCAAGATTTGGAAAATGTCTTATGACCCTTCAGTTGAATTTATCAGAAATATAGTCTATTATTCAGATGGTTACCACCAGGAGCAACTCAACAAACTATTTCCCTACAGATTTTCCTCTACAGAATGAATGAGAAATCTTTTGTGTGTGTGTGTGTGTGTAAGGCCTGAAATTTTACTACCAAAGTCAGATTTTGAGTATTGATTGTTGAGTCCTGAGGATGATTATATCATCATCACAAATCTTGCTTATTATTTTTAATTAAATACAACTCTCAAATAACTGAGTTATTACATATCTCTTTTAGTATAGTGTTCTCTAGATTGTGTTTTGTTTCATTACCCACACTACACACACAAATCACACACACATGCACAACACACACACATACTTTCTATACTTCATATAAATGCTTTGAGACAATACCATTTAACACTGACAATGAACAGGACAGCTGGTCTCTCAATAAAATCTAAGATAGCACAGTAATATCCCCAAAGAATACATAAACTAGAAATATTTGGAATGTTTAGTTTATTTGCTAAAGCTCTTCAGAACTATAAATTACAATATTAATGAACTTATATTTATTTTTAATTCTCATCACTTTCATTTTCATCGAATCCAGAAATAATGCAGGTAACTTGCCATTCCTCCCCATTAGTTCACTTGAGTCCAAAGGAGAGGTTCACAGCATCGTGCTCTTTTGTGATGTGGTTGAGGAGAGAACCAGCTCAGGACAAGTGGACTCTGAAAAGAGCAGACTTGCCTTTACTCATCTTTTGAGTTTTCAGAGAAGAGATTCAGTTCATTGAATATTTCCTTTGTACTAGGCTCTATGCTAGAAATTGGAGAAAATGATAAATGAGAACATATCTTTAATAAATTACCTTTCTAGAAAGAAGACATGTACATTAATGATAATATATAATGGATGTCATAATATAAGTATGTACAAAGACAATGTATAGCACAGAAGGCAGATGAATTGTTCTGTTGATTGGAGTGTGGTTTCTGTTAAGGGATGACATTAATGAGGTATTGCCTTTTCAACCTCAAGAATGAACAGAAGTTACTCAGATCAGAAAACCATTTCAGAAGGAGCAATATGTACTCCAGAAGTATGGACCAACATCGTGTTTTGGACACATAATTCAAGATGGCCAGAATGCGAAGTAAGAGGAAACTCAAGTTTTGTCAGCATGTTATATGAGCGAGAGTGAGTTTTGGCTTTGAGAGTTGCTTTATTGTGTTTTTCCAGATAGATGTTTTTCAGATATCTTCTCCCCAGTGAGAAATTTCCGCAGATTTGATTGATCCTTTCAGATGCTTTTAAAATATATATTAGTTTCATCACTTTACCACACTAACAGTCCATGTGTCTTTAACTCAAATGCCTAGGAACAGAAGATGTGAGGAAAGGGAGAGATAGAGATTCTGTCATTTAACAATTATTATTCAAGTACCTAAACCAAATCGAAATGCCTAAAGGAATGCAGTGGGTGATGTGAAAGAAGGTATCAGGACAGGTGTAACAAGACAGGGAATGGGGAGAGGTGGGAAGTGGGGGATTGGGAGAGTATGCAGCTCTTCTAAGGTGGGCAGCTTCCTTATAGCTTCAGCCACTTGTCACACAGCCCCAGTTTTGTCAGTTTTCAGTTCTTTGAAAAAATTTGAAATGTGAAATTTTATACGAAACTGTCAATTTGTGGAAGTTAGAAACCACTCATCGGGGCCAGCACTGGGAAGACCATATCCAGCCCGACTTGTTCTACTTTATAGACCATGCACTGTCAGTGGTTACCTCAAGGGCTCTAGAAAGAATGTCAACCCTTTGCCTTGTGGCTTTTGTGCACTGCTTTCTTAAGAGGAACATAAGGAAACTCTACTGTTCTCAGCTGCTGTTGTGGTTAGTTGGTCATTCATAAGACTTATATATGATAATGAAGTTGCCTTGGAGGACTGCCATGTCCATGATGTAGTTGCTTATCCAATTTTGTAATCTTTTATCAAATCCCTCTATAGCTTGAAGGCCAGGCTGAGGGTATGGTACAGAATATTAAGTGGTTTCAAGTCAAGTCCAATTTCTGTTACAATTTTTATTGTGATAAGATATCTATTAATAACAATAAAAGACAACAATAAAAATGTATTATTATAATGTGAGCTTACCATGAAGTGTATGGCAAATCCAAAAAGAATCAGCCATTGCTAAAATCTTTTCTAATCACAGCCACACATTTCACATTATATTAAAGGAAAACATAAAAGCAATTTTGATGTAAAGTGGAATTAGGAAAGACCTAAAGGAGTATAACAAAATAAACACAAAGTAGAATAAGTAGGCCAGAATATGACTGTATTCTACCAACAGTGTTATATTTGCTTGGAAATCTCTTACATTTCTTCCTCCAAACACACACGCATATATCTGCAATTGTCTAACGGTGGTAGTATAGCATAAAGGTTAAGAGTGTAAATTTGGGGTTCATACTACCAGAGTTTCACCACTTCCTACATAGCCTGCCAAAAATATTTAGCATCCTGAGCTGCAGATTTCTCATCTATTAACAAGGATTAATAGTAGTATTTACCTTTGTACTATTAGGTATGATTGAATGAGATATTTCATGTAAATCATTTAGCGTACTGCCAGATATATTTTATAGTCATTATTAATGCATATTGTTATTGTATCATTATTATTACCGGAGTTTTAACTCTCTGGCTCTTGGCAGGAGGCCTCAGTTTTTCTACCTATGGGCCTTTCCACAGAGCTGCTTGAGTATCCTCAGACTTGGTGGCTGGCTTTTCCCAGGGTGAGTGAACTGAGAGGTTTGGGGAACAAACTAGGTAGAAGAACTCACCTCTGCCACATCTGTTCTTTAGAAGTGAGTCATTATGTTTGGCCCACAATAAAGAAGAATGGAAATATTTGCTAAAGATTTTGCAGATGCATTTTAAAGCCACAACAAGGCAAAGGGTTATTATTCTTAATTTGCAGAAGTAATTGAGACTCAATACTATTAGATAACATACCCAAGAAAACACAGTAAATTGCATAACTTATTTACTGGAGCTCCTCCCCAAGCCCCTAATCTATGTGACATTCTTGCTTAAAAAAAAAAAAAATGGATTATAAAACACATGCCACCATTGCATTCTCTTTCTTATGTTGTTCATGTGTGTCTGTGAAATGTGCCTTTTCATAAAAATTTGAAGACCTTCTACTTTTCTAGAATCATTTTGTTGAAGTCATGTTTTGGAGTACATCTGTATGCAATCCATCTGATAAGGGAAGTATATTTCTCAGTGGAATTAGTATATGCAGAAAACACCATCAATCATAGTCATCATAAAGCAATTAAGTACCTAATTGTGCATGGCTCTGAGTTTGCTACTGAAACAGAAAACTTCTTAGGCTTGCTGCCTACCCTCCTGGGGCTTGGAATCCAAGAAATCAGTAGAAGATGGAAGCACGGTAAGGAGAACAAGAACCCAAGACATGAGCAAATTTGTTTGAAATATGGTTGCAATGGAGGAGGGAGGGTGGATTCAGGGGAAAGAAAAATAAAATAAAATAAGATGTTGAGGTTCAAGAAAGGATAAAAGGTAAAGTGGCTGAATTTAAATGACCTGGATTTTGTTTTTTTACAAAACATAAAAATAACTGAAGAAAGGCTCTATATTATATTTAACAACAACAACAAAAATCAAAGTGCTTGTTTATTATTGGGACTCAACTTTTGCATAGTTTGTGCCTTAATTTTTTTCTCTCTAAAGCAGAATTTCCCATCACTTTACACTCCTTTCCATGTCAATGATGGCTTTTAATCCCAATTTTCATCACTACCCCTCCGTGAAATGATTGCTTCTGTGTTTGAGTACATATACCTATGTCTGAGACTTAGGTCAATTATTTTCATGTAGAAATTGGGGAGGGTGCTTCTGTTTTTCATATGCATTTGTAGGTATTTTCAATCAATCAAGCATTTATAATCCAAGTGGGAAGATATGATTCAGAAACAATAGCCTGTCTGCTGCAAGAGTCCGTTATAAATTGATCAGTTGGCCAAGTTATGCTATTTTTTTTTAAGTTACTTTGCTCTTTCTGGGAAGAAGAAAGACAAAAAAGTCCAGAAACCAGCAGCAGCAGGTGCTGCCAAAATGGTATTCTTCTTATCTGTGCTGATTTCAAGGGGAGTGCGAAAGAGTGTGTAATTGCCTCTCTCTCTGGCTGTTGGGATGGTGTCTGTCTCTTTGGCATTGTCCACTTATTTGATCTAGCTAAGGATAGAAGGAGAAATAAATTAAAAATGCGTTTTCTCAGAGGCCCCAAGGATGTTATTCACACATTCTCCCTTCTACCAATCTCTGCCAGTGGTGTGTAAATATATATTTAGGGGGAAGTGGCTAAGGTCAAAAGCTCTATCCGATATTCTTTCCCTTTCAGTTACTTACCTTCTTATTCACACATAGAAAGAGAGAAATCAGAATAGCAGAGAAATTAACAGACACAACAGCACAACACTTTCTTTCCCATGTGGTGATTTGAAGAGGCTCATGTATTTATGTCAGAAATGTCAAAATTCAAGTTTCTAAGCAAAAGAAAAAAAGGAAAAACTGCTAAATGTTAAGTGATTTGCTTATTTGAAGAGTTGTATTACAAAGCAATGAAATGGGAGAGCTCTCTCAGCCCAGGAAAGACAAATGGGAAGATGGGCCTATTCTCATTTTGGCATTGGACAGAAGGCAGCCTTCTGGCCTGCTGTCACTTCCTATCTGTTCAGTCTTCGTTTTGCTTCCCTGCTGACCATGGGTCGGATTCTGACTCATATCAGAGACTCCCTCTTCTGATCCTATTTATTTATCTGAGGCTTTTTTCTTTTCTTTTTCTGTGGACTCCTAGAATCCCGAGGAAACTCAGCATCATCTCTCATATTATCCTAAGCTTTCTCAGAAATGTGACACCAATATTTTAACATTTTCAGTAGTTATCAATGTTTCTTAAATCTAGCAGTAAGGATGGTCTTTGAAATATCTTTCCTAAATTCCTTCTGTTGTAATAAAAGTCAATGCTCTTTTATATGGTTTGGCTGTATCACCACCCAAATCTTGCCTTGAATTATAATGCTTCCCACATCAAGGTGGGGCCAGGTGGAGGTAATAGGATCATAAGGGCAGTTTCCCCCATACTGTTCTCATTGTAGTGAATAAGTCTCATGAGATCTGATGGTTTTATAAATGGGAGTTCCCTTGCATGAGCTCTGTTGCCTGCTGCCATGTAAGACGTGACTTTGCTCCTCATTCACTTTCCACCATGATGGTGAGGCCTCCCAAGCCTTGTGGAACTGTGAGTCCATTAAACCTGTTTTTCTTTATCAATTACCTAGTCTCAGTTATGTCTTTATTGGCACCATGAGAACAGATAAATACACTGTTTATCATAATCTTGATAGCAATAAAACAATTGCTTACTTAAGATAGTCTATTTGGATTCTTTTGCAGAGCCTTCTATTTTTCAGTCTTTCGAATATATTCTTACTGCTAAATTTGGAATATTTTTAGTTTAGTTTTGCTGCATCAGTTTTTGAATTTACCTTTCTTCCCTCTTTTGCCTATTCATTATTCAAAACCAGATCAAACACTCTTTCTGTGAAGTCTGTGACTTACCCCTTTAGAAATGTAGGTACTTCGAAACTGGTAAACATTATCACACTTTCTACATACTTTTACAGTGACTATGTATATGTGTGTGTTTGCGTAACTTTCTGCCGCTTTGGACAATAAGCTCAAGTGCAGAGATCTTGTGTTATTTATCTGTGTGTCTTCAGATACTAAATGTGGCACATAGTAGAGTTCCATACACATGTATTGGGTAATAAATTAATGAATAAATATGATGCTGGTGGCAGGTAAATTCATGGTGTTTACGTTGAGATCATGATCAATACAGGATCAGGATAGTACTTCTCTTACATCTCTTTGCACAGCAGAACTGTACTGCACTGACCAGATGTCTCAAACTAATGTCCATCTTGCCTGAAGTGTGTTTCCTTACTTGGGGTCTTTTACCTTCAGAAATCCAGGTGCATTCACAGCCTGCACTCTTATTAAACCAACTCTAGGTGAAGGATGCATGATCTAAAGGTGCAAAGTTTGAGAGCTTGAAGTCTACAAAACTGCCCTCACTTCTGATTTGAATTCCAAGTTCAGGGGTTTCCCCAAATCACCTTCAGATTTGATAATTTGCTGGTAGGACTTACAGAACTAACTGAAAGCTGCTGGACCCATTGTGATTTATTGTAAGGACAGGACACAGATTAAACTCATCCAAGGAAAGGGACACATGGGGCAAAGTGTGAGAGGGCTCCACGTGTGTAGCTTCCAGCTGCCCTCTCCCATGGGGTTAAATGGCTCCTCAAGGCAACAATGTGCGACAAGAGGCACAGAATGTTGCTGACCACAGAGGTTCTCCTAAGCTTTGGTGTCTGGGGTTTTCGGAGGTGGCAGGGGTGCTCTAGCACGTAAACATGATTGACTGCCCACATATATAGCTAATCTCGGTCTCCAGCCCCTCAGGAGATAGACCCGAGACCATGTGCCCCGAGTCCCACAACCTAAGCCGCATTGTTGGTGTGACTCCCAACCCCCACCATAAGTCACATTGTTAGATATTTTGGAATGGCAGCAGCCACACTAAATAAAGATGTGGCTCCTACTAGGTATGTTATTCTTAGGGCTGAAAGATTTCTTCCTAGAAGCCAAGGGCAAAAGCCAGACCATTCCTTGGGCAAGATTAAATTCCTTACTGAACCACATTTTAGTTCTCCCACACAGGTCTCACCAAACCTGTAATTTCCAAGTGAGAGAACAGGAAGCCTCATCTTGCTTTCACAGCTTGAGACAAGGCAAAAGGAAAGACTGTTTTGAACTTTGTAGGCAGGATGGGTGTGTTTACAAGGAATACAATCCCCTCAAGTCAATTTAAATCAAGTATCTATATGTACAGTGGCATACCCAGGGTATGTGGCTGTCAGTGAATCATGTTTTAACTCTCTCCCTCTACTTTCTTCCTCTCAATGACAAAATTATTTTCAGTAGTAATTATTTAATAATATAGTAATTCTCACCATATTTTAAAATTGCTCTTCAGTTTTAAAACAATTTACAAGGCAGAAGCACACATTTCAGTTTTACAGATACTATTCAAACTCAGTAGAAATATTTCTCATATGACCTGAAATTTGAATTTACAGAGCAAAAATATTATACGACATAGATTCTTTTTTCTGCTTTGCTGAGTGAGTGGACACAGATGAAAAATTCTAAGTTAGAAATTCTAAGTGGTCCTAAGGAATGACCAAATTGAATAACCCAAGTCTTCTTTCTTTTGTCATTATAATCACTGTGCTATCACCTTTTATTTTAAATGTATGGTTTAAACAAATGTGTGTGTACGTATGTGTGAGATTATATATATATATATATATATAACAGCATTAAAGAGACATTGTACCCACATAAAGTGATAATGAGACTGAAACGTTACAAACTTACCCCTTCAATGAATGCATGTAGCCAATCTATATGTGATGGTACTGATAATATAATTAGGAGCTCTCCAAATTATCCTTCATGTAGAATAGAATGGTTTTTAAATAATCGGCAAGAAAAATTATTAATTTGAAGCTTACATATGAAATCTTAAATGCAACAATGTCTGTAGAAATGTTTAGAATTTTGACAAGATTTGTTTGTGGATGGAGTTTCTTTTTAAAAGATTGATATACAATATTTTAGGTATCGGTGGGGTCCATGTGATATTTTGTTGCATGCATAATGTGTAATGATGGGTTTTTGGGATATCTATCACCTTGAGTATTTATCACTTCTATGTGTAGGTAACATTTCAAGTTCTCTCTTCTAGCTACTTTGAAATATACTTCGTTGCTAACTATAGTCACCCTACTCTGCTGTCAAACATTAGAACTTAAACCTTCTATCTAACTATATGTTTGTAACCACTGACCAATACCTCTTTATCCCCTCATCCCACCCACACACCCATTCCAGCTTCTGGTATCTATCATTCTACTCTCTACCTTCTTCATGAGATAAACTTTTTTAGCTATCATATATGAGTGAGAACATGTAAAATGTGTCATCTGTGTCTGGCTTATTTCACTTAATGTAATGACTTGTAGTTTCATCCATGTTGCTGCAAACACAGATTTTATCCTTTTTTATGGCCAAATAGTATTCATATATATATCACATATTTTCTTTATCCTTGCATCTATTGATGGACATTTAAGTTGGTTCTGTAACTTTGCTGTTGTGAATAGTGCTGCAGTAAACATGGGAGTGCAAATGTCCCTTTGATGCATTGATTTCTTTTCCTTTGGATAAAAATTCAGTAGTGGGATTGCTGCTGGATGGAGTATTTTGTCACTGACATTGTTTAGAATTGTGAAGGGAAAGCAGAATTAAATTTTCTGTCTCTTTAAACTCAGTCATCTTTTCTCTATAGCACAAAAGATTATGGCTTTTTTCATAATTCAGCATCTTTGTGAGCTATGAAACTTGCCCTGATAGCCTTTTCTTGCCTAGGGTGGGATACATTCTGAGGAAGGGCTGGGACTGCTCATGCATTCCTGCAGAGCATTCATGGGTGCTATTTACAATCCTAATTAAATGGAGGATTATTGGAAATGGGAAGGCAGCTATAAATAGTGTGGTCCATTTTATCTGTTTCTTTGGTGTGTAGGAAGAGCATTGCTAAGATTCTCCCTTGAAGTTCAGTTAACTCAGAATGTGTTCCACTTTTGTTATTCTGCTTTGGCTTTAAAAAAAATCTGATGCTGTTCAAAGTGGGGAAAAGAAAACAAAAACAAAGAGGAATCACTCTCAGTCATTTTAGCATATGGACAGAATCACTCTCAGTCATTTTAGCATATGGACAGAAGGAAAGCAGAATGAAATAGAGTTGGGGAGGGGTGTGCATGGTACAAAAAATATATATATGGGCTGAATTCTTTCTGACAGCTTTTTCTCCTGAAAACAACTATTAATAAATCTTATTTCCAGGTCTGTAGAATATTGGTTTTCTTCATCCAACTGTAATGTGATCAGTCTGTCCAGGGAGCAGAGGAGTGGGCATGGGAGCCCTCCCTCTCCATGGTCCTGTTAGGGCACCTTTTCCAGGGTGTGGGGACTCCGTTGGCTTCTCTTTCAGCACACTGGATGGTGCAGGAATTAGCTCAGCTGTAGAGCCAGTGCTGGGATCCGAACTGAACTTGACCTGGATCAAATCACCGAGACTTTGCAAATTCCTAATTTTCCAAGTTAGGACATATCTTTAGACCCAGAGCCCTTAATCTTGGCTCTTGGGATAAGCTTCCCTACTGCTTCACTCACACTCCTCTCTCTTCACCTCCAGCCTCTGCTCTACAAGCTGCCACTCGTCTACCTTACAGCTCTGGTCCATCCCCGCTCTTCAACAGCCTTCAGCATTTCTTGGCTACCTGTTTTAAACTTCCCAAGTTCTTAACCTGTGTTTATAACAACTCATGAACTTCTTCCAACCAACAGATCAACTCCAGCTCCCTCCAGTACTCCAGTACTCCTTGTTTCAATAGGGTTCTAGTCAAAGGGGTTTGCAGGCATTGCTTAAGCTCATGGAGTGTTTTCATCAATGCCCCACTGGATTTGTTCATGTCTTTGTTTCTTTGACATATCATCCTTGTTCTCCTACTTAATTGATCTCAAAGCTCAAGTCAAATTATATTTCTCCCAGTTGGTAATTATTTTCCCCTTACTTTAAATTCTGAAAATGCTAATGACTGAGCTTTTCATTCAGTACTAACTGGATGGTTAGTTTTCTTTATCTGTGTATGTGGTCATTTATGTGGTCATTTTGTTTCTCACCAACACATTATAAACTCCTTTAGAAATGTTATGTAATAAAAATATAACTAACATAAACCTGTATTATATTTTTGGAGCATCTGAAAGATTTCCCTCAAGTGGTCTCATTTGATCTCCAAAGCACCCCTCTGAGGAAGGTTTTTTTTTTTTTTTTTTAACAACAGGGTTTTACTCTGTTGCCCAGGCTACAATGTAGTGGCACAATCATGGCTCAATCAGCCTCAGCCTCTCAGGCTCAAGTGATCCATCTGCCTCAGCCTCCCCAGTAACTGGGACTATAGGCACCTGCCAGCATGATGCCCAACTGATTTATTTTTTCTTTTTTTAGGTAGAGACAAAGTCTTGCTATGTTCCACAGACTAGTCTCAAATTCCTGAGCTCAAGCAGTCCTCCTTTGTCTTGGTCTCCCAAAGTGCTGGGATTACAGGCATGAGCCACCATGCCCAGCTGAGGAGGTAAAATGGTATCCATAGTTTCACATGTAAGGTAATAGGAGCTCAAACAGGATTAAATAATTTGCATCAAATCACTCAGCTGTAACTTTTAGATCCAGATTTAAAAATTCTCAACTTCTGACTATATCCTATGTTTTTTCCTTGGTTTTATTTATAGCTCACAGCTGCTTTTATAATAATTGTTATTATTTTGAGACGGAGTCTCACTCAGTCGCTAGGCTGGAATGCAGTGGCGTGATCTCAGCTCACCGCAACCTCCACCTCCCAGGTTGAAGCGATTCTCTTGCCTCAACCTCCCAAATAGCTGGGACTACAGGCATGTGCCACCACGCCCAGCTATTATTTATTTATTTTTTTAATAGAGATGGGGTTTCACCGTGTTGGCCAGGGTGGTCTTAATCTCTTGATTTCATGATCTGCCCGCCTCAGCCTCCCAAAGTGCTGGGATTACAGGCATGAGCCACCACTGGATTTGATCTTTACAAATTAATATTAGCACTTGTTAACTAAAGGAATGAAGAAATAAGTGAAAGAATGAAGGAATGAATACTTAACAACATTATGATAATACAGATGCGTTTAATGATTCAGCAAAACTTCATTATAATCTCTTCAGGGCACCTCCTGGGAACCTGAGAAATAAAACTGTTTTGTTACTGGTGCTCGCCTGTCTCAAAAACTGATAGTAAAAGTCCCGACAAGTTAGTCTTAGGTATCTTTCCCTCAGTTCAATAGCAAATGTTGTTTAAAAGCAAATACACAGCATTTATAGAATGTTTTTGCCTCCTCATTGTATTTTACTGCATACAAATCTAAAACACACAAAACAGTAAAACACAAAACAAACAGTCTAATTTGAAGTGTGACACTGATTTCAGTACAATACATCTAAGGGGAATAATTTTTCTCTGAATTCCCAGGTGGCTAAAAAGAGGGCTCTGTGGATAGACGTTGAAAGGGTGAGACAGATACTTCTCTGAGCCTTGGGTTTCTCATCTTAAATTGGAGAAAATTACAGTACCTACCTCCCAAGGTTGTGGGGATTGGTTGGGAGGATCTAAGTAGAGCCCTTAAGACAGTGCCAGAGTATAAAACAGCTATGTAGCTTCTGGTATCTTAACATTGCTAAAAAAAGAAACACACTTGTCCCCTTTTTGCAGAAGTAAGCTCCTATCGTGATTTTCATCTGATTTTCTTCTATACTTTTTTTTTGAATTTGTTGTGAGCATGATCTTCTTTTTTAAATAAATTCGTATTTTGTCAATTATTTTTATTATTAAGGTAAGAAAGGTGTGCTTTTGTTGGTGGGGGAAGAAGGAAGCCCCTACATGCATAGCAACGTCCATGGGAATGAATCACTGTTCCCTTCTTTTCTATGAACTTAAGATTATACTCAAGCCACTCCAGAAAATGACCACGCAGTCACTTGTAAACAATTCATCCAAAATTAGTAAAAACTGTTTATGTTTGGAGAAAGGCAGCCCCTCTTGCAGTAATAATGACTGCTAGATGAGAGGATTCAGCTGATTACATCTTTGGAATACTGAGATTATACACAGCAGAGGGAGCGATGAACTCCCCACATAAACTAAGGAGTTCGGCAAAAGGATGAATCAACAGGAGAGAGAGAATATGAAGCCTCTATTTGGTAAATGAACACATAGTCTTCCAGAAAAAAGTGAGAAAGATTTTAAGTAATATCTGAAGTCATGTAGTTGGGAAGTTCCATTTACATTTGAGAATAAAAACAAACATACTCTAGGCAATGTCTGTGCCAATTCCATGAAATCATCATAGACTTGCAATCAATTGCTTGGGAAAATAGATTTTAAAGCTGAGTTTCTGGCCATTACTAGGATAATTTTTTTTTCCTGGACATTTTATGTATCTATTTATCTACTTTGGTCAGGGTGACAAATGGTATGTTGTATACAGAGCTTAACTACTACCCCTAACCCCCAGGCCCCATAATCTTTTAGCGGATTCAGCCAAGCAGAAATGTATATCGAATAAAATCATGCCCAGGGGGTAACCAGAGAGAAGTGCATTTGAGGAAAGGATATTATGTCAATCCCAAACTCAGATGAAATGTTCTAAGAGTATCCCAGAGATTGGGTCTATGAATCTAGTGAAACAAAGAGAATACCCTACTCTTCACAGATAGGTGTTTATTTGCATGAGTCTATAGGCATGTGCGCTTTTGTTCCTTAGCTGGAAGATTAGAGGGAAGAAATGACATAGGTGATTAGGGATGGGGGAGAGCTGGGATGAATATGGAGAAAGGTTAGAGAATGCAGGCAGAAGCTGATGGCAGCAATTTGACTTAGAACCTTATGGGACTTGGGACACATGCACTGTAACCTTGAGACCTAGATGACAGTGTTTTATACAGATTTGGAGAAGAGATTATTTCTCCCACAACCCAGCTACTGCTATTGGTACAGCTTTAGTGCCCTGCAGGCTCAGCTGACCACCTGAAGATGACTGGCTGGTTTCGAGTGACAATAGAAGAGCCTACGGCACTTGTAAGAGTAGGGACGTCGCTGAGATTGCGCACAGCAGAGGGAGCCATGAACTCCCTGCATGAGCTAAGGAATTCAGCAAAAGGATGAATCAGCAGGAGAGAGAGAATATGAAGCCTCTATTCTATGAATGAACGTGTGGCCTCCCAAACAAAAGAGAGAAAGATTTTGAGTAATAGCTGAAGTCATGTAGCTGGGATGTTCTATAAACATTTGAGAATAAAAACAAGCAAAGCAACCAATGTCCTTTCTGTTCTAATTAGGAGTAACTTTTGAGTGCTAGAGACTAGAGGGCAGGCATAGCCCTCTAAGGAGATGGGCTGTTCAAGTTTTACTAAATGTGTTGCATTTATCGTCTAAGTATGGCATGACAAATGATCTGTTTTATGTTAGGAGCTGTCCAAAGATGTTGGGTTAATTTTAGTCAAGGGGATTTTATGCCCACAACATCTGGATGAGTTTGATCAAAGGAAAGAAGTTTAGTAGACCCATAACCAGAAAGATCTTTGTCCTCACCTGACCTGCCAGACCTCTGAGGGAGTAGTCATGCCCAATATATTAACTGGAAGGACATGCCACTTGTTTGGAAGGATAAAGGCTTAGCCTGAGAAGGTCAAGGTGAAATCTCTGACAACTTTGATAAAGAGGCTGGGCACGGTGGCTCACACCTGTAATCCCAGCACTTTGGGAGGCCAAGGCAGGCAGATCATGAGGTCAAGAGATCGAGACCATCCTAGCCAACATGGTGAAGCCCCGTCTCTACTAAAAATACAAAAATTAGCTGGGCATGGTGACATGTGCCTGTAGTCCCAGCTACTCCCAGGAGGCTGAGACAGGAGAATCGCCTGAACCCGGGAGGTGGAGGTGCAATGAGCTGAGATCGTGCCACTGCACTCCAGCCTGGCAACAGAGCGAGACTCCATCTTGAAAAAGAAAAAAAAGAAAGAAAACCAACTTTGATAAATATAACTCTAACTCTAGATAGGGACCAAATGGGGATATAATGTTTAAGTTTTTGGAAGACACTTGATAACACAACCTGGATATGGTGGAGAGCATTCACATGACTTTTCAGTAGTGGTTTCTTAACGATGAGGTATGGGTGAACAGCAAATTACTGCTGACTTATTAATTAGCATGCCCACACCACTGATTTCCCTATGTCTTACCTGTGCACACACAATGGCTTTACAGCATACGAAGGCCAAGTTTGTGGCTTGGCATATGGTGCTCCCTCAAATAAGCACAACTGTCTGCCTCTCTGCTTATCTAATCATAGCAACAGAAAAATTCACTTTTCATTTTTCTTTTCCCCAGGCCCTGGGAGATGTATGTGCCAAATACTTGGCATTCTTTGTAACAGAGTCAATCATAATTAGGATTCCAAATTAAAGTACACTGCCAGCTAGGGCATGTGGTGTTTTATATTATTTGTTTGAACAAATGTATTATAACTTGAAAATGGCAAAGTAAAAGAAATAAGTAAAGCTCACACTTTTTATATGTAATCACCTCGCGGAGTTTTATTTTATCAGAATGTTAGATGAAATGAGAAAGCAAAGAATGTAAAATAGAAAAATGTATCTGAAACTTTATTCTTTTAATTAATAGGCTTGCTTTTTTGTTTTTGTTTTCTTCTTTTCATTTTGTTTGGTTTTTGAAATGCTCATTGTAGAATGTTGAATATGGTCAGATGTTGAGTGTGAAGTTTATTAGAAATTAACCCTGAAAAACTATGGTATAGTCATTCAGTTACCTTTTCCATTGGAGTCTGATTTGGCCTGGTTTTCAGTGGTAGTTAATGTTTCACAGGTGAATATAAATGTAGTTCATGTTTGAATTCATTCAAAATCTATTGATATACTATGAGAATTTTTTTTTTTTTTTTTTG
>NW_012116265.1:14137751-14143226 GCF_000951035.1 Colobus angolensis palliatus | reverse complement strand
TCTATTTGTTTTTTGAGATGGAGTTTTGCTCTTGTCACCCAGACTGGAGTGCAATGGTTGGATCTCGGGTCACTGCAACCTCCACCTCCCAGGTTCAAGCAATTCTCCTGCCTCAGCCTCCTGAGTAGCTGGGATTATAAGTACACACCACCACACCCAGCTAAGTTTTTGTATTTTTAGTAGAGATAGGGTTTCACCATCATGGCCAGGCTGGTCTTGAACTCCTGACTTCAAGTGATCCACCCGCCTCTGCCACCCAAAGTGCTGGGATCACAGGCGTGAGCCACCACGCCAGGCCCTAAAGCCATTGTAGGTTGAGGCTGCAATGCCAACAAATTCTACTTTCATGGCTCTTGAAATTCTGTGAACATTTAAGATCCAGTCTGACACAGCCATTTTGTGTTCTTTGAGAGACGGTATTATTGAAATTATTTTTTATCCAAGATTTTTGTGATAATTTCATTCATTCCTACTTTCTTTACACCAGTAATAGTTATTCATATGCATTCTTCTATTTTCTTTGCATGATTAACTGGCATACACCAGTTCTTCACATGATTAGCCTAATAATAGTAGTTACAGGCTACAATAGGCTATTAATTCATTGTCATCTCCTAACTCAAGTGAATCTACTAGTAACTGAGAGCTCCTACTCTTATCAATGGCTTTGATCCCACTGATGACCATTTTAGTGCTATTCCCTTCTCACCATGGTTGAGCCTTTTCTACATACTCCTCTCAGAATGGTTGTGCCAGACTGTCACTGGGAGCCATTTTTAAAGCTATCCTCACTGCAGAATATGGCAGCATTTCGTTGGCAGTAAAATCAGTTAAACTGCATATAGAATGCTTTAGTTTCTTCTGAATAAAATGTGTTGCACAAACTTAAGTCATTGCTCTTTTTAAAAACCAACGCAGAATAAACTGTTTTGTAAGATAATTTTACCACTATAAATATATTTTCCTTTGGCTGCTTCTTGGAAAGCTTTTATTTCAGCTTGCACTGTGAGATCTTTGTCGTTTTCACCACACGCTTCTGTCAAGGAAGGCCTTGGATCACTGCCATGATTTGCCTCTGCTGGACTCTTCCGTCAAGGGTTGTCAACACCTCTCTTAATTGTCTGGCTTAAACATCAGGCGAGCAATGTGTTAAAGTTAGATGGCAAATATACTTAAGACAAATATGTAAATTTTTACTTTTTCAAATATGCATTCAACCAGCACGTATAGATTTCAGAACGAAAGCCAGGGAGAGAGCAAGAAAGAGGGAGGAGAGAGAAATCTATATGTATAAATAGAAAAGCCCAGGTAGAAATGCTGTGTGTGTAAATATCCAATTTCTGGATTAAGATGTATCACAAATACATATGATCAATACTTACGTACATTCAAGTATACTGCCTTTCCAAACACCAGCACATCTTGGTGAGCAGAAATCAGTAGACTGTCCATAGTGGGATCTAGAATTTGAATGGAAACGGTCTTCAATTTTAAATATCATCTGTTTTTTAATTTTAAATATTCATCTGTTTTCATTTGTAGATATGACAGTCACTTTAAGAGGTGATCTGAGTTCAAATTTCCTGAATTATATTTGCATTTGACTTCTTACACATATTGTTGTCCCTTGAATTCCAGTTTTTCTTTGAGTAAGTTCTTAGATTATATATGTAGCTAGGTGACTTATAGTCACCTCTTAGTCATTCACAAATATGATTATAGGCTATTTCAGATTCATTTCAGGAAAATGTCATGTGTCGAGGTGTCAATTCTGAGCAATTTTTACATGTTGCCAATTCTATTATAGAAGTGGCTCTCACTCATAAGTAGCTTGAAGGAGTCAGTTTGTAATGTTCCAATCTCATTTTCACTTTATGTGGGCACAATGTCTCTCTAATGCTGAAATGTTATATATATAACCTGTGGTCTACCTGACTACCATAATTTCATAGATCAAAATATTGTTATGGTCATATAAATGACTATAATGTGGGTGTTTTAGAATTGCGCTTTTGTTTATGTGTAACTGGTCCCAACTCAAATCTGCTTCATCATTTTTTAGTCAAAGGATAGTTTTTCTTGTCAGTAGTACCTCACACTCCACTTGTGAACTTAACACCCAGCTATATCCTGTTAGTTTTTAATCAGGAGGGAAAAAAAGGCTGCCATTCTAACTCAACTGACAGCTTTTGTTGATGAGCTGTGAGACAGATTAAACTCTGTCTTACTCTTCAATTGTTCCTGAGGCTCTGTGAGACTTACAGTAATAGAATTTTATGTGTCAGTAAAGTTGACAGCCCTGATTCAGAAGACCACAGGGAGCTGAGATGTTGATTAAGAAGCATCATATTGACCATGGCTTAAGTGGATAATGAATGAACTGAGAGGGAAGACTCTGGATCTCCTTTTGCCTGTCCATGAACTCATCCAAAGCAATTATGCTTTGAGTTTTCATTTCTATTTTTTAATTTTTAATTTTTGTGGATACATAGTAGGTGTAAATATTTGTGGGGTACATGAGATGTTTTGGTATAGGCAAGCAATGAATAGTAATCACATCATGGAAGATAGGGTATCCATCCCCTCAAGCATTTATTCTTTGTGTTAACAAACAATCCAGTTATATCCTTTTAGTTATTTAAAAATTCACAGTAAAATTACTATTGAGGCTGGGCACAGTGCCTCATGCTTGTAATCTCAGCACTTTGGAAGGGCAAAGCAGGAGGATCCCTTGAGCCCAGGAGTTCGAGACTACACTGGGCAACATGGCAAAACCCCATCTCTACAAAAAACATAAAAATTACCCAGGCATGTTGACATGTTCCTGTAGTCCTAGCTATTCAGGAGGCTGACATAGGAGGATTGCTTGAGCCTGGGAGGTTGAGGCTACAGTGAGCAGTGATCACGCCCCTGCACTCCAGCGTGGGTGACAGAGCAAAACTCTGTCTCAAAACAAGCAAATAAAAATTTTTAAAATCATTATTAACTACAGCCACCTATTGTGCTATCAGATACTAGCCCTTATTCATTTACTCTATATTTTTTGTACCCAGATTTTAATTACTGTATTTAGTAATAGCTTTCAAAATTGTCATGTTATCCCAGGAAATTGTTATTTTTATCCAAGGCTTATTCCATTTTTTCCCAGTTGTGTGGGCCCCACAATATTGTTTGTTTTAGAAATAAAGTTAGAAATATTCAGAATAATGAACACTTAAGAGAGAATAAGGAGTAGAATACCTAAAAAAAAAAAAAAAAAAAAAATCAAATAAGGAAGAGACAGATAGTAAAAGAGAAGTGGATATAAGCAATTTAGAATATATTTTATCAAAAATTGCTTTTTAAGTGGTACTTTCTCTTGCTGCAGAAGACATTATTGAACAAAAAAAACAAGCCCAATGCAATTCAATTTAAATTTATCACTCTATTATTTTAATATATTTACTCAGGGTTAACAACTCATTAAACACCAAATTGCTCACTCTTAATGAGTCTCTGATGCTAAAATCGAGCTGACTTAAATTTTACTGTAAAATAACAACAGCACCATTGCATAAAAATGTAATAAAAATTAACTAAAGGCTATTGAATGACTGTGGAGTGGAAAACAGATTTGTAACACAAAACAGAAAATGTAGCACAGATATGTGGCTGGCAGAAATATGAGTAATAGCTTTTATTCACCAAACCATGATAAGCCCACTTTTCTTTGGCTGTAGTGGAGTCTGTGAAACATGAAGTCATGCTTTTTATTTACTTATTTATTTATTTTTTTCACATTACTTTGTACAACGAAAGAGTTCTAGAATCAATTACAAAGAATTTCAACATGTAAATCTTGTGACTTAGGTCCCAGCAGACTCTGTCATCAAGGTTATGATAGCACTAGTCAATACTGGGTTGATTGTCAAAAATAAGCACCCTTTATGTTAGCCAGTTATTTCTGGGACACTCTTGAAGAGTATGTCACATGTACCCACAAATTAGTCAATCATCTTTAGGCATCATGTGATATCTAAATTACTCTTTTTCTCCTTCTCCATCCCCTGGCTGTCCATGAAATATTGGCCTCAAATCAGCGTGCCTATGCCCACCATGGAAACCATCCATCATGAACAGCACCTATGCCCCTGGTACAGGAGTGCATTTCTCCCCAAGCCTACAATCTTCTGTGTGCCACAGCAATGCTGAGTTTCCCACAGAGGTGGGGTTAATGGACTTCTTTCTCATCTCTTTGCTATGGAGTATCACCTGGGCTAAGAAGTTCTGCTTTTGCATCAAATTTCATTTTTGTTTTTTTTATTGGATTTGAATTGTTCTGGCAGCTTTGCCACTATGCTGTCTCTCAAGACCTACCATGCCCTCCATCTTTCTATGGTCTCTCAGAACCTTAGCCCCAACAAAACCTCCTTCCTTTTCGCCCATTAAAATACAAATTTCCTGTGAATATCAATGAAGCAAACAGATACAGTGGGAGCTGGTGAAACACAAAGGACACTGAGCTAATATTTTCATTAACAACATGGGCTCTTGTACTGTCAACCCAGAAGAGCCGTGTTATAAATTTATCCACAATGGCAATGGCTTTGGGCAACATTTAGATGCAAAATATTTATGAAAAATATACTATTTATGTTTCTGGAAAGAAAACATACTGTTATTCATGTAACAAAATACGATTTAAAGGAACTCACTTTTTCTTTTTTTATGAAAGTTCATCCTTCAGTCACCATGTCATCAAGGAAATCAATGCTTAGAAATTATGATTATCACTAACTCACTCTGAGCCATGGCTCTATAGTTTATCCTTGTCAATAAGCAATCCTGTGTTAGGATTTTAAAAATTGTTTAAATATCCGTACAAAGAGTTATTTTCTATCTTGGTCCACAAATTCGTCAATATTTTCCACAGTATCACAATTGTCAGAAAACACAGTGAAGCTTAAGTTAAAACAAATCTGCAAAGAAAAAGTCAAAAAGAAAACTCAATAGATTTTCAGTTAGATGATTTATTAGTCCAAATTTGAGCATTGAAACTAGCCTATATTCTATGTTTAAGAAAACTGTAATTTTCATGTTTCTTTCAGTTCAATACAAATTTATATAGTGAATACAAAAGAGATTTTCACTTATTGATATGGCTTTGTAGGTGTTGAAATTCTAACTCAATATTTTAAGGATTCAGTAATAATAGGGTTTCCATTTCTACATGGTAGGCATTCTCTAGTTTACTTTTCCTCTTCTTTCTGTAGAAATTAACTATTTTTAGTTCGCAATCATTTTCATGATAGACCCAGTTTCTTACATTGAAATTAATTTTAATGTTTGGATTGAGCAATGGTTTGCTTCGGTCTTAGCTTTTATTTACTGAGGTATAACTCACGTACAATGAAAGTCTCAAATCTTACATCTACTATTCAATGAGTTTTGACAAATGCATACCACTGTGGACTCCATCCACATTCCTATAACAAA
>NW_012116265.1:14127705-14135721 GCF_000951035.1 Colobus angolensis palliatus | reverse complement strand
AGATCACGCCCCTGCACTCTAGCCTGGGTGATAGAGCAAGACTCTGTCTCAAAAAAAAAAAAAATTTACCTTGAGCAAAACAAGCAAACACATGAACCTAAAAAGGCAACAGCAGATATAGTGTTAATTGATCCACTGCCACTCCAGAATTATTTATGGTAGCAAAAATAATAAATTTCAATTTGATGGATTCTTATTTAAGAAGACTCATTATACTTTTTGGGAAATAAAATGTTAACATTCAATATAATATGACTACCTCAGTCACTTTAGCTCCACAGGTTATTGGGATAGCGCTGCTGGCCTGAATAATAAAATGGTAATAACCTCAGTTAGAACAAATAATTGTTTTACTAGTTCAGATACACTTAGCATTATAATGGATGCCCTTATAAAGTGTTGTGTATAAATCCTTTTTTAAAAATAACTTGAATCATCATGTAAATGTTTTAGGGCAACTCATTGCTTAGAGAAATCGTTTGAAGTTTTCTTTTATAATGCAAAAACTCCTACTGCCTTATCTGTTTTGTAAATTAGGTTGTATTCGTACCAGTTTTGTTCAAAAGTGACACATTCATCTAAGCATAAAAGTTTTAGAAATAATGTCTAAGTATATCTGAGATAGCTGTTATAGGACATAAATACACTGATATTTTAGTGGATCTCAGTCTAGAGGAGGTGAGAAGAGGGCTAATCATAATAATTGGGACTGAGTGTGTTAGAATTACACATCTTTCTCCAGATCCGATAAAAAATATCATGCCATAGAGAGCCACTGATACTAATCAGAGCATGTAATATCTTTCAGATATTTGGGGGCAGAGAAAAAAAGATGATGAATTACAATACTAGAGATACTATAGCTTTTAAAATAAGTATTATATACGTTTGGTTCAACATACTTTTAAATGAAGATGGTCCATGAAGTAAGTTATGATCAAAACTAATGCAAGGGCTTACAGCCTAAGAAGAAAGTCCAACATTTAGAGAATGGTGACCTGTCTTTTCTTGGCAACTAATATTATGAGCATCAATTTCTCATCACTTGTGGCTTCAAGAAATTCTCGCGTCATAGATGAATCACCTTTCTTCCAGGTCTTCAAAAAAAACATTGAAGTTCTGTGGGAGATAAGCTTAGAAACAGTGACTGAAAAGGAGAAAAATTCAGATTTCAATCCTTGGGGGTTTGCATAACAAATAATGAAGTATAGTCTTATAGCTCATCTAAGTAACTTGGTGCCTCCTTTGGGTACAAGTCCCTGTTTATTAGACAGGCATGGTGACTTCTACATACATTCTTCCAAGACATCATGATAATTTTACTTCCTTAGTTTTTTCACATGTTAGGCAATTCCAAGATTAATAGTGTATAAACTTGTTTGACACTTGAATCAATTTTTGGTTCTACATAAACAGCATCATTTCATGCATACCTCAGCTGAAAATTAGCAGTTATGTATTAGTGCTTGATTTTCTAGACCAGTATTAAAATTACCTTTCAAAAATGTTTCAGTTGCAGAAGGTACTGGTGGTCAGCAGGTCTTCCATGAGTTGGGACACAGTAGCTAGTGTCACCCTTTTTCTAGACAATCAGTTCTACGAGAATGGTATTGGAAGAACAGACAACCTACCTGCAGCATCTGCCCTGTCTTGTTCATATTGTGGACAATCATCAAAAGATAAAAGGACGTATGAAAGATTTTGGCAAATGTCTTCCATTTTCTCTGCCTTGAGTACACTGAAGTTAGCTTTTGTTTTCATAGTTGTTTACTATGAATGTCTTAGATGTAGCAGGAGAAAATCTTATATTTTCTTTTTGTCTAAAACTCTGCTGTTCAATATAGTAGTCACTAGCTATTACCTAATTAAAATATGGCTAGTATGAATAAGCAGATAAATTTTAATTCATATTTCAGTATAATTTCCATTTAAATTTAAAAACTCAAGCAGTGTAAAATTTTTTCATCACATAATTTTTGTTCTAATAAAACTATGCTTCACCTAAAGCACTGAAAATTTAGCATTGAGTTTCAGTGTGCTGTTAAGTATAAAAATATACTAGATTGTAAAGACTTCATATCAAGATATAAATTATCTCTTACAATTTTTATATATATTAGATGTTGAAATTATTTTGATTAGATTGGGCTACACAAAATACATTATTACAATTAATTTAACATTTCTTTGTACTGTTTTAAATGTGAATCCTTGAAAATTCATAATTGGATATCTGGTTCACATTATGTTTCTCTTGGACAGGGCTGAGCTAGACCATTCTGAAACGTGTAGCAATTATTTCTCTGTGGCTTCATGAAGAAAATGTCAATCCAAGGCTGAGGATTTATTTATGAAAATCTAAAGACAGCTGGTTTTCTTGATGGTTCATGCCATGGGGGAAAGGCCTCCTTCCCAATATATAAGAGGACTAATCTTGGGATGGATTTTTTTTTTTTTTTGGCCTTTTATGATATTCTTTAATACTTTCTCCTGTGCTTGCCATTCTGCCTTGTATGTAACATTGCCTTTCTAGCAATGGGTTTAAAGGTTTTTCCTTCCTCTCCTTTTTGATCTGTAAAATATGCATTATGGGGAGAGGTGAGCTGATAGGTGAGTAAGGTCATTAAGGATGCAGCCTGGCTTAGTTGGAAAGATGTGAATTCAAATTGTTTTTCTCCCAGATATATACTAACATGACCTTGGGGAAATTGCTCAACTTTTCTAAATTTTAGTTTGCTTCGTCTGAAAAAGGTACCTAATAGGGAAGTTTTAGATATTAAAATCAATGAAATTTAAAAGAATCAAGAAATATGACAATGCCTAATATATACCAGGCCCTAAAATGTGTTCTGAACCAAGAGATCCCTGCAAGAGTTAAAGGAACAGGAAAGAAATACAAAAAGCGGCTCAATAGTCAAAGACAGGTTTATTTTGGAGAATAAACCTGAGAGGGTCTTCCGGTCAATTTTGGACAGCAGCGCTCTCTCTTATAGACTAAGAGTATTTATTGGTTTTAGGGCAAGAGAACTTTATCACAGGCTTGTAATGTTTCTGTGTGGGGGAGAAATTTAAGGCAGGGTTGGAATGTCTCTGTTTGGAAAGGAGGTTATCTTGGGGCTGGCCTGTCTCTGGTCAGGGAGGGGTTTATCTTATGGTGGGAATGTTTCTGGCCAGGGGCGTTAGTCATGCTGACCTTAGCCATTAGGCTGATGCCCTTTGGATTTAGGCAGTTTTTGATCAAGGGGAACTTTAGAATGGCAGTGCTTGTACAAGATAGCGATGCTCCCACTGTGTCAATCCCCAAGTTTTAAATGTGTATCTTTACTTAGTGACTTATGGAGTCATACCTATTAGGACACATACAGCAGTAAGTCTAAGGCATGTACCAGCTTATCAGATGGATCCCCTACCTGGCAAAGGGAAGATTCTCTTTCTCTACTACCTTAGTCCTTCTTTTCACACTCTGTGCAGGTTTTCAGTTCTTCCACTTGCATTAAAATTAGATTACCTTTTAGATTAGATCAAAAGATTGTCCCTGGTTGTGAGAAGAAAGAATACTTTAAGCTAGCACTAATCCCTTAATACACCATTATATTTGGGTACATTTTTTTCCTAGCAGAAAAATTATTATTCAGCCTTCTCTGAAGTACTAAAAGTCCTTTGCCAACATCAGCCCAGTGCAAGTTAACCTGTTATGAGATTTGTTTTGTGCTTTGGAAATGCTTGTCAGACAAGCTTTCAACATTGAGATGTGTGATTTACATTAGTTTGCATAAGAAAATGTCACTCCAGGGACAAATTTCTCTCTTTATCCCTTCTTATACTACACAACAGACAAAGAGGATTAGGTGGTTACTTTTTAGTATGTGAGTAATCACTTGGGATTCACAGAAATATTAGATGCAGTGTTATTAGTGAAACCTTAGTTCCCTTTATAGATATGTCTTATGTCCCATTTGTAATATTATTATTGTTGTTACCAAATGCAAACTTTATTTCTTAGTTTGGGTGTCCAGAATTGGTGGGTTCTTGGTCTCGCTGACTTCAAGAATGAAGCCACAGACCCTCACAGTGAGTGTTACAGTTCTTAAAGATGGTGTGTCCCGAGTTTGTTCTGATGTTTGGATGTGTCCAGAGTTTCTTCCTTCTGGTGGGTTCGTGGTCTCACTGACTTCACGAGTGAAGCTGCAGACCTTCGTAGTGAATGTGACAGCTCATAAAGATAGTGTGAACCCAAAGAGTGAGCAGCAGCAAGATTTATTGCAAAGGAAAGAACAAAGCTTCCACAATGTGGAAAGGGACCAACCGAGGTGTGGCCGCTGCTGCCTAGGGTGGCCTGCTTTTATTCCCTTATTTAGCCGCACCCACATCTTGCTGATTCATCCATTTTATAGAGTGCTGATTGGTCCGTTTTACAGAGTGCTGATTGGTCCATTTTGACAGAGTGATGATTGGTACATTTACGAACATTTAGCTAGACACAGAGCACTGATTGGTGCATTTACAATCCTTTAGCTAGACAGAAAAGTTCTCCAAGTCCCCACCTGACCCAGAAGCCCAGCTGGCTTCACCTCTCATTTGGATGCTTGGTCTCAACCTGACCCATTACCTTCTTATCTTCCTATATCTTAGGGTCACTTCATGCTTAGAGGCAACTTGCTGAAAGTGAAGGTCAGCATGATCCTTTTTCTTAGAAGACATATCCCTTTCCTGGAACTTAGGTAACTGATTCATAGCCTGAGTCAGTCTTTTGCATCTGTGAAAAAAATGGAAAAATGAACCAGACATGGTGTTTGCAGTCAGTCTTCTTTGAATATAAAATATATAGGCAGAGAAAAAGATTAAACCAGGCAGATTAACCTCAAGACCCAAAGACGAATGCTAAAATGTACTCTAACGTGAAGGGTTAAGCATTCCAGGATGCCCATTGGAAGGTTCTTTATCCAACGCTTCTCTACCCATTCCAACCCCAGCATGAACATCAAATAATTTCTTTTAAAACTTGAATACTCAAACAAGAAAGTACAGCATGGAAGATAATTTTTAAATCATTATGTAGTGATTAGGGGAAGAGAAATAAAGGGTAATGTGAGATTTTATAAATAGGTGCTCTGAATAGATACAGAGATATTGCAAGGATAGATAAACTCACTATCTTCTTTGCAGTATAATATCATTGGTGCAGAAGATTTGGGATAGAAATCCAGTGTGGGGGCCAAGATATGATCATTATGTGCAATATCATCTTCAAAAAGTCATGTCGTGGTTATCAGTTTGTTACAAAGAACATCTTAGTCTCATTTCCTGTCCAAGGCAGGAACTTTCCCCTGAACATTCCTGAGAGAAGATAACCTATTTTGTGCTCTAATCACCCAGTCTTCTACCAGAGGTTGAAGTGACATTTTGGCTCCATTTTCTCGTATTTTATACAAGAAGCTGGGAATTCCAGCATCTTACTCTGCTCATCAGGGATCCTGAGGGAGCTAGTAATATGCAAAAAGGATGTCAAAGGGCCATGTTACTAAAGCTGTGGAAGCTCCATTATCCACAAAGCAGAGCTTATGAAAGTCTATACTTAGGCTTGAAGTCTAAGCACAATCTATTCTACTTCCCTCAAAATCTATTTCTTAGCACCATCAAGACTGATTCTGTCCAGTAAGATGTGGGTTTGGGGAGAAGCAGAGGAAAGATTGACATCATGTGGAAGCTGGAAGAGACAGAATGCATCTCTTGGTGCATTTGAAGGTACAATGACTCCATCCAGTAGTAAAAGGTGTTCAGATGAATGACTTCGAATTTGACCAGATTATCAAATGCTGCTTCCCTGATAAATAGCTCGGACATGGGTTAGAAGAGGTGGACCTGGGATGGGAAACAATGCAGACTCTCATGTTTGAACAGCTCCAATTCTCAGAAAATTCTTTTAGTTAACCGCTGTTTGTCTTCTACATTGCACTCAAGCCTAACTCTGCACTTTTAAAATCAATATATAAATTGTAACTTTCTCTCCTATGATAACTTTTCAAATGTTTTTTGACATATCTATTCAGTATCAAGCTCCCTTTTGAAAATTGGACCATTATTTCCCAACCTCCAAGTTCTGACTCTTTTTCCATAATTATTTAAAGACTCCTAACAATGGTGCCATAATCATAACTATAGGTCCCCTTTATATCTCAGGTTGACATTCATGTGATTCTAATCCTTGAACTCATTTGAAGATTCGAATTGCTCTTGTATTCTCTTCTTTTCCATTTTGGAGCTTATCTCCCTGATGAGCATCTGTGTTGTGGTTCTTCTAGAGTGGAGACTATTTCTCTTGTGAGGAAAGAAATTAAACATACCTAGTTCTACTTTCACTGTTGCATCACATCTTCTCTTTTAAGTAGTAGTCCTAAACCTTCTCTGTTCTTCAGGAATATCATAAATGTTACTCCCTAACCTAAAACAAAGCAAAACAAGACCTTACTTCATGAATTATTATTGGCCTTATATGCAAGACTGAGTTGATCCCAGTCTCAATTTACCTGATACCATATATTTTAACAATAATAATAACAACAATAATGAATATTTATTTAGAGATTTATCTGTTCCAAGCACTGTTCTGACCACTTTACATATATTTACTCAGTCAACTCTAACAATAATTACTGAGGTGGGCCAGGCTCAGTGGCTCACGCCCATAATCCCAGCACTTTGGGAGGCTGAGACGGGTGGATCACCTGAGGTCAGGAGTTCAAGACCAGCCTGGCCAACATGGCAAAACTCTGTCTCTACCAAAAATACAAAAATTAGCCGGGCATGGTGGTACATGCCTGTAATCCCAGCTACCTGGGAGTCTGAGGGAGGGGAATCACTTGAACCTAGGAGGCAGAGGTTGCAGTGAGCCAAGATTGTGTCACTGCACTCCAGCCTAGGCAACAGAGTGAGATTCAATCTGAAAATAAATAAATAAATAAAGTAAATCAAAATAAATAATTACTGAGGTGGCTATTATTAATGTCTCTATTTTGGTGATGTGGAAACTGAACTTAGAAGTTAAGGGGCTTGAGCAAATACATTGGACTAGAAGGGTGGAGGAGCTGAGGTTTGAAGTTTCAGTGCAGGCATCTAGCTCCAGGGTTCATGGTCTTTTACCATGACACCATGCTGCTATGTCTACTTATAAGAGTATGCACCCTTTTATGTTCTTTCCTGTTTTTGTGAGCCTTATTCTATCTTTTATATATTTTTAAACTCTGAGCTCCTTAGAGAGTTTCCAATGGCCAGTCAAATTTATTTAGGTCCTCTGAATAGGCTCTGAATGGAAGAAAGTGTTTTTCATCCCTGAAACCCACAGGAATACTTCAAGGTTCAAGGTCAGGGCCTGAAGGAGAAAGTATCACAGCACAAATAACGATGTTAAAATTCAAAGGAAGATAAAACCTCAAAATAAGATATTAAGGTCAAATACTAGAATCTACAGGGATGCTGTCCTGGTTGAGAGGCAATAGAAAGGAGGTAGCATAAGGTGATTCAGCAGGGGAGAGATGTGAGACCAACGGCGTTAGATCAGTGGAGCTGTAAGAGAGACTCTCCAAATTCAGTTATGGAGGAGAATGCCAGAAGAGTGGGGAGAGAGTGAGCAAGAGATTCCCAAGTCTCCTGGCAACTCTAAATACCAGGGGTACTAGCACCCAGGTCTTCACTTCTAATGCCATTCTCTAATAAAAGGGACGAGGCATTCTTGGAAAAATGGCTAATTCTAGCACAGAGCAGGGACTAGACAAGATGAGCCCGGAGCATTTGGTAGTGACAGAAAAGAAGAAAGTACAGAAAGAAAGAAAAAGGAAGGAAGATAAGGGAAGGGAAGGGAAGGGGTGGTATGGAAGGAAGGAATGAAAGGAAAGAAGAAAGGGAAGGAAGGAAGTCCAATGAATGGGACTGGGGTCTATTTATATCTGTGTTCTTAACAATCCTCTTCATCAGGGATTGGATTCTTGTTGTTTTGTTTGTTGCCTTCTTTGTTTTTTT
>NW_012116265.1:14124237-14127105 GCF_000951035.1 Colobus angolensis palliatus | reverse complement strand
AGCCCCCCTTGCTATAATCTTCACGCCGACCCCTCATTCTCCAGAGTATATGCTGTTTGCTGCAACAGACTACATGGCCAGTGCCCTTGCCGGGAGCAGATCTAGACATCATATCACCACAGTCTTCATTCTGAAGTAACCTTAGAAGTCACTTTCAGTTCATAACATTAAAGCAGAGGTTACAACTCATATGACTGACTACATGGGTCATATAAAATAAATGAGTCAGTGGGCCTAAGATCAGGAAAATGATAGCTCAGGCAAGACTGACACTAATTCTTGGCCTCTCTGTCTAAGAGACAGAAGAGAGTGCTAGAGACTGTGGCACCCAGGAGAACCCAGACCGAAGAGGGCAGCCACTGCTCAGCTGCTGCCAGTCATCACAACACAGGAACAATGGACCAATACTGTGAATTTATCTTCTTTTGAAAGACAATTCAGAAGTCAAGACTTTTATAAAAAGTCTGAATTCATTACCTGTATTAAATTTTCTTTGATTTAAAACACTGATCAGTTTAATACAACATGCCTGTAAGATATTACACAGCTACTGCAAGAACCCTGCCTCTGCATAAAACGAGAAAGATAACCACAGTCGATTGTTTTCACAAGCCCGGTGTCATGCAAACAGGATTAATAGCCCAGTTCTAGGCTAACAATTTCATAGCAACCATGTGGTTATTATGTGTTGTATATATGAAATTATGCCATAATGAGCTGTCTCCTAACAAGATTGTGCAGGCTGTAAAGCTGTTTTATAGCTCCAAGAGAGTTGCTCCTGAGTTCATTGACAGTGGTTATTGTTTCTTTCCATCTCACTTACTTTTGAATTAAAAAATACTCACCCTACTCTTTCTTCTCAGTTACAACTTTTAACGTAGTGCACAGTGTTTCTTCATCTTACGTTCTTTGAAGAACCTTTCCCATCTCTTCAGTTATTTCTACCTGTTCCAACCTCCCTCCTGATAGCGCCCCAGTAGTGAGATGGAATGTGCTGGAGGGGTTTGACCAGTTCTTGGGGGATTTTCACAGTCACCTGTCTATGGTTTCTGTTAGATGGGAACTTAACAAGCTGAAATTAGCAAAAGACAAAACTGACATGGTTTAAACACATACTTAACAAAAGATCTAACCAGTTCCTCCTAGAACTAGAAGATATTTGAAAATTACAGAGGTGCTTTTTTTTCCTATCACTTTCTTTAAAACACACTTTTTCATAGATAATCTTATCGTTTTGGCATCAATCATTATTTATAATTCTTGAACAATTTCCAAATTTAACTTGTAACCATATTTCCAACTACCTGCCAAGGGTCTGTGCTACAGTTACCTAATTGCATTTGATCATGGCTCAAGTCTGCTCACTCAGCTTTATTCCGTGGTCTGCTCACCTCCTCTGTGTGGAGCCTGGGAGCCTCTGGAGACAAATCTTGACTCATTTCTCACCTCCCAACAGATCAACCAGTAGCCACACCTGACTTAAATGCAATCTGGAATCCAGTTCTCTTTCAGCTCTTCCATTTCTTACAGGAACTTTTACAGTAACTTCTGAACTGTTACTCTTGCCTTTGAACTGCCTCCTTTCCAATTTATTATCCACAAGTTCCCTGGAGTTATTTTCTTTAAAACAAAATGATAGCTTTGTTTCATTAAAAGACTGTCAGGTTACTCCATTGGCCAGAGGGAAAGGGAGAAAGTAAGCACATGCCCACACAATCTCTTTACTGGGGTATTTGTTAGTTAATACATCTTTCAAGCCTCATCTACTTTATCGCCTCCTGTGCCCCAAGTTGGAATTACACGTGTCTTATTGCCCTGTCCCTTCATATTTTCTGGCCTTATAGACCTCTGTGCCTTTATTTATGTCATTCCTTCTACTTCAACATGTTCTCTGTCCCACCGTGGATTGTCTAATGACTTGTGCATATGTTCTTATCCTAGGAAGCAAAATATTTATTCCTTTTCCTGTATTCTTTAATACCTAGTTTATGCATGTCTGATGGCACTTATTCTAATCAGACCTTGTTCTTGTCATTTTTTTCCTTTTTGGGGGGAGCTTAGGACCCAAGTCTTCGTCCTCTTTTGGTTTAACTAGTACCTTACACAGAAAAGGTAGTCAATAAATGTTTGGAAAAAAAAAAATCTCAGTTTGATAATTAGTTGAAAATTTCTTCAGTTAATGAAAACTTGGTACAACCAAAGGAAAATGAATTGTCGGAATTTACTATGCTCCATGAGATATCTCTTTTCATACAGGTGTGCTGTAGAGCAATGGAAGAGTGGGAATATAAATAAATATGAAAAATTCTTAGAACAATATTATTATTATTATTATTATTATTATTTTGAGACAGAGTCTAGCTCTGTCACCCAGGCTGGAGTGCAGTGGCGTGCTCTTGAGTTACTGCAAACTCCCCCTCCTAGGTTCAAGTGATTCTCCTGCCTCAGCCTCCCAAGTAGCTGGAATTACAGGCTCCCGCCACCACACCCAGATACTTCTTTTTGTATTTTTAGTAGAGACAGGGTTTCACTGTGTTGGCCAGGTTGGTCTCGAACTCCTGACCTCATGGTCCGCCCGCCTTGGCTCCCAAAGTGCTGGGATTAAAAGTGTGAGCCACTGCGCTCTGCCAGAACAGTCCAATTTTCTATTTGGGTTTTTTCTTTGTTGTTTTTTGTTTGTTTGTTTGTTTGTTTGTTTGTTGAGAGACAACAAAGAGTGTCACCGAGACTGCAGTGCAGTGGCATGATCTCAGCTCACTACAGCCTCCGCTTCCTAGGTTCAAGCAATTCTCCTGCCTCAGCCTCCTGAGTAGCTGGGACTACAGGTGCCTGCCACCACACCCAGCTAATTTTTGTATTTTTAGTAGA
>NW_012116265.1:14102595-14123142 GCF_000951035.1 Colobus angolensis palliatus | reverse complement strand
TTCAAGCAATTCTCTTGCCTCAGCCTCCTAAGTAGCTGGGACTACAGGTGTGCGCCACCACGCCCAGCTAATTTATTTTTGTTTTTTTAGTAGAAACGGGGTTTTGCCATGTTGGCCAGGTTGCTGTTGAACTCCTGACCTCAGGTGAGCTGCCCGCCTCGGCCTCCCAAAGTGCTTGGATTATAGGCATGAGCCACTGCGCCTGGCGGATACTGCATAGTTTTGATGGCCATCACTGGTACAACACCCTGCACATGCCAAGACTGTCATGCCTTGTCAGCTATAATAAAAAGCAGGAGACAAATGGCCTTTTGTTACCTGAAATGATGGATCAGTATGTATGTGCAAGGATGCACACTGTCAAATTCTTGTGGGTTAATCACGCCAGGCTGATGGAGGGGCTCCACGAGTTCCAAAGTAGAAGGTGCTTGAATGCCAGGCTGTGGCTTTGAAGCAGTTGTTTTCTCTGGAATTAGCTAATGAGGCTCTCTTTGTTTGAGGATTGGAAAGCCTCCAAAAACCCACTCAGGAGGGAAATTAACAAATATCTTTTTTGTTACCTCCAGATAAATCTTCATGATGAAATGTGCCACTGGTCCACCTCTTCAGTCTTCTCTCTTCTTCTTCCCCATTGGAAGCTCAATTACCATGAAGGCTAAAATAAATAAATAAATAAATGAACAAACAACAAACCAACCAAATAAATAAATAAAGCAGATAAACCCTGGTTCTTTGCTTTAAAAAATGTTGCAACAAAGAAAAGGTTTAGAGTAATTTCTAGTTAGAAGTGGCTGTGAGATTCACCGTCTTCTGGTGATATTTGAAATATACTATATTCATGCAAATATTTCTGATTATTTAAACACATTATCTGTATATATAATTACCAGTAGCTGCTGGCGTTATCTGAGCATGCAAAGGTGGGAACAGCAGCAGTAACCTGACACATTTCAATCAGTGTGGGCCATCTCAGAGAGTCACAGTTACTAGTAAATCTCTGCATGAACTAGATTTTATAAGGTATTATGATTCTCTCATAGCTTTTAACTTTTCATTGATCATCAGTTTTACTGATTTTTGTTAATATTATAAATTTTAATAAATGGTTTGTGCACAGGTACTTATTGAGCATCTATTACATGCCGTAGAATATTCTGATTATTAAGGATGTCAAGGTGTGTAATCCAGAGTCATGGTTTTCAAGGAACTCCGTAGATAATTACAGTCTAATACATGGGTGCCGCTGTTCTAGGCAGTGTGGCAGAAAAGAATAGCGTGGACAGGCCGGGCTCGGTGGCTCATGCCTGTAATTCCAGAACTTTGGGAGGCCGAAATGGGCGGATCATGAGGTTAGGAGATCGAGACCATCCTGGCTAACACGGTGAAATCTTATCTCTACTAAAAATACAGAAAAATTAGCCGGGTGTGGTGGCAGACACCTGTAGTCCCAGCTACTCGGGAGACTGAGACAGGAGAATAGCGTGAACCCGGGAGGCAGAGCTTGCAGTGAGTCAAGTTTGCGCCACTGCACTCCAGCCTGGGCGACAGAGCAAGACTCAGTCTCAAAAAAAAAAAAAAAGGAAGAATAGTGTGGATGCATTCAGAGGATTTAACTAGGAGAAAACAGTGAGGAAGGGGATCTTAGCATCTTAGCAGAGGCAGTATATTAACAGATGTATATGACAGCTTACACTGCTGTAAATAATCCATTTTGACAGGCAAGTTTTGCTTTAGAAATTGGGTAAATATTGTTAATGAAACTTCTGTGTAAGTTACACACGAATGTGTTCCTATGTGTATGTGTGCATGCATATTTGCATTTGTATACACTTGTGGGTATGTGTATTTGTCCTGTGTCACAATAAAATGTATCTATTTTTGGACTTTGGAGTCCAAAATATTGGAAAACTGTCTATGTAGGTAATGGACACAATAGAATTTAGAAAGCAACTTTTACAAACATTGCAGATTTGTGATTTTATTTTCTAATATCATTGATATAAAAAGTTGAGTGTACCAGCCAATTGTAAAGAAATAATCTTTTCCAATGAAAACACAGGTGTTAAATAGAACCTTTCTCTTGGCCTATGAATCACTCTTCTAACGCTTAGAAAAAATTAAAGAAATATTCAGTGATGTGTAGAATTTAAACCCCAGAGAGACAGGAAGACACTGTATAGCTCCAGATGCAACATGCTAGTTATTTTGGCAAAAACATAACGTAAGAAGCCACCAACTCTCACAGGGAAAGCAGAGAAATTCAGTATTTGCTTATAACTTAGATATTTCTTTCTTTCTTTCCCCCCTCCCCCCCGAGATATGATTTCACTCTGTTGCCCAGGCTGGAGTGCAGTGGTGCAGTCTTGGCTCACTGCAACTTCCCTTCTCCCGTCTTGGGCTCAAGCCATCCTCCCACCTTAGCCTCCTGAGTAGCTGGAACTACAGGCATATGCCACCATGCCTGGCTAATTTTTTGTCAAGACGGGATCTCACTATGTTGCCCAGGCTGCTCTAGAACTAGACTGAAGTGATACACCGGCCTCAGTCTCCCAAAAGTGCTGAGATTACAGATGTGAGTGAGTCATCACTGTGGCTGGCCACCAAATGTTTTTCATAGTAGACTAGGGCTTTATCATCCTATAATTTTTTTTTCCTCATGGAACCATTCTGACTATATATTATAAAGCTGTCAACATCTGATTTTCTTGATACAGATCCCTGGAGTTTTTGAGCTTTTTCTTTTCAACATAGTGCCTGTGTTTTATCTTGACATTTGCTCTAAAATCATTGCTAAAAGTAATGAGGATTCTGGAAAGAGCATGGTTCAAGATTTTGTACAACTGATATAATGATTCTGAAGCAAATAATGGGAAAGGGGAGAGTTTGAGAATTTGGTGGCCTTAGGGTAAGCTTATGATTTGTTTTATCTTTCCTCATATCTACCTAATGCTGTGAAATTTTGGGATTAGATTTGGACTGGGGACAAAAGAGGAATGGAATTAGTGGAGGGAGAAAGGGTTAGGAAAGTTACAGAACTTGGCAAGGTTCTTAGAGATGGGGAATTGATTCCTCTGGTGTTGTGAAATGTCATCTTCCTTCTTCACTTAAACTGAAGTACAGGAAGGCTTCTCCTGCTGCCCCTCAGTTTCACTGTGTCACCATTTTTAGTAGGGATAAGCAGAGACTTGTTGTTAGTAAGGATAGGAAGGAAGGTGATGCTGATGAATTTTTGCTGGTGCTAGGTTAGCTGCCAGCCGGCCTGGCAATGGCTGCGGTCCAGCCAGCCTGGGGCGCTTCTAGTATTCTCTGTCATGGGGCAATATGTTAACGAATTAAAATGCCAAATAGAAATGAGACACAATTCCAAAGACATGTAAACTGAAAAACACCTGTTCCTATTTGTTGATTTTTTTTTTTCCTACATATACTTAAAAAAAAAAAAAAAAACAATAAACCTTTATGTAAGTCTGTCATGGGGTGCACTGAAAAAAAAGTGTTTATTGATGAGCCATTTCCAATTTAGGCCTTAAACTTCAAGACCCAATTCTAAGACCCATATGCTTCAAAACGTTCTATATAATTCAGCTCAAAATGATCTTCCTCTCCTCTAGATCTATAATGTTTATTGACTCCATCCCTCAAAGAGCAGTAATGCATCATGTTGAAATAAAACTTGAACTGCAAATGCGAAGACTTGAATTCTAGTTCCTGATCATTTTTCATAGTGTATTTAATCACACAGTTTAACCCCTAGGTCTCCTTCACTGTGACTCATTATGGTGAGTTCGCGTGAGAAAGTGTCCGCCATAGGACACTAAATTCAAAAGAGTGACCGGTAATGATTGCTGTCCCAAGGCTGTCCAAATGGGAAAACCATTATCAGTCTACACTCTAAACCAGAAGTGGCTTATTCCACCAAAAGAGGTTAAGGGCTCCTTACCACAGTCACAAAACCAGAACATATATTCTTTTGGAGGAAACCTAGATGCAGGGCATGAGATTAGAGCCCTAGAATGGCATGTCAACAACTTCTAGAGCCTGTTGAATAGAAGTCTGGAGAATAAACAAATTGATGGATTGATATTTGAATCACCGTCAGAGTAAGAGGAATAATAAGATTTTGAATCAAGAAGAGGAATTCTACCACATGCAACTAGGAAGAAAAAAGCAAATTAACTGTGACAACACTCATTAGGGATTATCATTATATCTTCAATGAGGAAGTAATAGAGACTGATTATTTACTAGGCATCCCTTATTGATCCCTATTTATCACTACGTAGAGTAAAATGTGCAATTTTTCCCTTCACTGTGTGGATTTCATTAATTTATACAGTCATCACATATTGATTGTACATATACTGTATACCAGACACTTTATTAGCTTTAAGAATACCAAAACAAATATGCCAGATATAGTATCTAACTTCCTGGAGTTTGTAGAGAGATTTTTGAAATGAATTTCTCAGCAGACTAACACAAAAACAGAAAACCAAACACCACGTGTTCTCACTCATCAGTGGGAGTTGAACAATGAGAAAACATGGACACAGGGAGGGGAACATCACACACGAGGGCCTGTCTGGGGGCAGGAGGTTAGGAGAGGGATAGCATTAGGAGAAATACCTGATGTAGATGACAGGTTGGTGGGTGCAGCAAACTACCATGGCACGTGCATACCTATATAACAAACCTGCACATTCTGTACATGTATCCCAGAACTTAAAGTATAATAATGAAAAAAAGATGTGCAAATAGAGTCACGTATAGTATAATAATGATATGGATATGGCCTAACTGATTGAGTCAGCATTCTGACACTAAGAGAAAGGAAAAATCAAAACAAAATAAAGAAAAAACAAAGCAGACAGTAGCCTTTAACAGTTTCCTTTTAAAGAAACATTGTTACCTGGGTTCATTACATGTTAGGAAGTACTATGAAGCACTTAATAAACGTCAGGTGGTGGTATTAGGTAATTAACATGTGAAATTCCTCATATGGTTGTTTAAATTTTGTTGTGGTATTTAACAGTTTGCATGTTTATGACCTTTTCCTGCAACTGAGTTGTAAAATCCTTAAGGGAAAGGATGAAGAAAGAAAGGAGAGAAACTAGCATTTGTTGACTGGCTACTACGTGTAAGCCACAGCACTAGCTACTAAACCTATGTCACTTTATTTAAATAGGAAGGTCAGAAAGTATTTCTCATGTTCCTGGTATCTCCTGCACTGCCTAGTGTTATATTTCATACTTACAGGTGCTTTATCAATATTTGTGTTGGTTGACTTAGCAATTTAAACTACTTCTAAACAGAGTTAAGTGAGTTTTTCCCAAAAGACTCATGCCGTTTTTTAGGAGGCACACTAGCCCTTTCCATGTCACCTTCCTTAAGAAGCAGGGCAAAGAGATGATAGTTTTTATACTGAAATCATTTGTTTAATTGTTCACCCATTTATCAAAGCCTCTGTAGAGTTAAAGACAAATACATCGCCCAAGTACCCTTTATGCTGCAAGTTCTGGACAGATAGCTGCCAATGCCTGAAAATAGTGTATATTAATTCACTGCGTGAAGAGAACAACTTGCCAGTGGGACATGATGTAGACCCTTCTAGAGTATGAGGTTTTCTATTTGGGCATCGTCAGCTGTTAGTTTGTTGGGCTGCCGCTGCTGGGGAAAGACTCGGCCATTTCATGATGTAATGCGTCATCTTTTGGAAACTCAAATTCAGGATGTAGTTTCAACTAGTAGTAACTATATTTTTCTCTTTTAAAAAGTGAAGGAGGAACAGACCAGTCCATACACATGGACAGACTTTAGGGCTCAGTTGCTAAAAAGATAGAAGTAAAATATTATAGAAAATGCTTACAGTACATGTTAAGTGAGAAAGATAAGGTAAAAATGGTTTATGACCTATAACTGTGTTAAAACTAACCAAAGAGACACACATCATTTAAAAAGATTTAATGTTGGTCAAATTATACACAATGATTCAGAAGTACTGGAAGCTGAGGAGGACTAGCAAGCCAGATAGTGTGTCCGGAATTGGTGGGCTCTTGGTCTTGCTGACTTCAAGAATGAAGCCGTGGACCCTCGCGGTGAGTGTTACGGTTCTTAAAGATGGTGTGTCTGGAGTTTGTTCCTTCAGACGTGCAGATGTGTCTGGAGCTTCTTCCTTCTGGTGGGTTCGTGGTCTCGCTGTCAGGAGTGAAGCTGCAGACCTCCGTGGTGAGCCTTACAGTTCTTAAAGGCGGCAGGTCTGGAGTTGTTCATTCTTTCTGGTGGGTTCGTGGTTTCGCTGGCTTCAGGAGTGAAGCTGCAGACCTTCACGGTGACTGTTACAGCTAATAAAGGCAGCATGGACCCAAAGAGTGAGCAGCAGCAAGATTTATTGTAAAGAGCGCAAGAACAAACCTTCCACAGTGTGGAAGGGGAACCAAGCGGGTTGCTGCTGGCTGGCTTGGGCAGCCTGCTTTTAGTCCCTTATCTGGCCCCACCCACATCCTGCTGATTGGTCCATTTTACAGAGAGCTGATTGGTATGTTTACAATCCCTGAGCTAGACACAGAGTGCTAGGCAGAAAAGTTCTCCAAGTGCCCACTAGGTTAGCTAGATACAGAGTACTGATTGGTGTATTTACAAACCCTGAGCTAGACACAGAGTGCTGATTGGTATATTTACAATCCCTTAGCTAGACATAAAAGTTCTCCAAGTCCCCACTAGACTCAGGAGCCCAGCTGGCTTCACCTAGTGGATGCTGCACTGGGTCTGCAGGCAGAGCTGCCTGCCAGTCCCTAGCTGCACCTGCACTCCTCAGCCTTTGGGCGGTTGATGGGACCAGCACCACGGAGTAGGGGGCGGTGCCCGTCAGGGAGGCTCGGGCCACGCAGGAGCCCACCGGGGAGCGGGGGCTCGCACATGGTGGGCTGCAGGTCATGAGCCCTGCCTTGCGGGAGGTGGCTGAGACCAGGAGAGAATTCCAGCGCTGTGCATGTGGGCTGGCCCTGCTAGGGGACCCGGGGCAATCTCCACAGCCTCTGGCCCGGGTGCTAAGCCCCTCACTGCCCTGGGCTGGCGGCACCCACTGGTTGCTCTGAGTGTGGGGGCCCCGAGCCCGCACCAGCGCCCGCCGGAACTCAGGCTGGACTGTGAGTGCCCCTGGTTCCTGCCCGCACCTCTCCTTCCACATGTCCCGGCAAGCAGAGGGCAGCGACTCCAGCCTCGGCTAGCTCAGAGAGGGGCTCCCACAGTGCAGTGGTGGGCTGAAGAGCTTCTCAAGTGCTGCCAGAGTGGACGTGGAGGCCGAGGAGGCGCTGAGAGTGAGGGCTGCTAGCACATTGTCACCTCTCAGTAGCACCAATGATCATGAAGAAATTCCTTATCTTTCAGAAAGCATTATTGTTCAGTGGTTTTAAGTTTTGGATGTGCACTCACACTGCCTATATGGAATCCTGGCTCCACAAGTAGTTGTGTGAGATTGGGAAAGTTGCACTTGTTTAATCTGTAAAATGGAAAATATCTGAGGATTAAATTGAAATATAGCTGGATCATGCATAGCACAATACATGGAGTATACTAAGTCATGAATAAATAGTACTGTTGTCATTTCTTTGGCATTAATTATTGAGGCAATTAGGAAATTTTCTGTCTAGTTAACATATAGCAAATCAAAGTGAGCTGTGAAAAATATATAATGTGCTATGGTAATGAGACAGTGAACTGTGATGCTATTATTTGGATTTGTCTGAATCCACAGAAGCATCAGAAATTCACATAAATCAATGCCAGTGTCGATGCCTAGTAAATTATAGTCTCAGAAACATAAAGATTCTAGATGTTTTCCCCTTCTTTGCAGTCTTTGTTTGTATTTCACTCTGTTACTATTATCACCTATATTTATGGTTTTTGAATCATTTGTGAGTGCTCGGAAGAAATTCATTGGTTCAGCAGTTGAACCAGGGCAGTGAATAGTACATGAGGACTCTCAGACTCTGAAGAGCTGGTCAGGTGTCTCTGGCTAACCCACTTCTAGTGGATAAGGAGCTGCTCCAGGGACATATCCTTCCTCTGCAGTACAGTGATCTTTTTGCTGGTGACTAGAAAGTCCAGGGGAAAGGACAGTCAGCCAAAGGGTGGCAAACTGATGGAAAGGTGGGGGACAAACTTTCTGTAATCATGTAAAAGAAACTGCCAATTCCCATGAAAATCCATTGTCTCTTTTTCTTATTAACAAATCCCCAACAAGCCACCGTGGCTCAAGCCTGTAATCATAGCATTTTAGGAGGCTGAAGCAAGAGAATTGCTTGGGGCCAGGAGTTTGAGACCAGCCTGGGCAGCATAGTGAGGCCTGCATCTCTACATAACAATTTTAAAATTAGCCCGGTGTGGTGGCACATGCCTGTAGTCCCAGCTACTCAGGAGGCTGAGGTGGATCGCTTGAGCCAGGAGTTCAAGGCTGCGGTGAACTAGGATCAAGCCACTGCACTGCAGCCTAAATGACAGAGCAAAATCCTATCTCTAAAATAATCATAATTTTTAGATAAAAATGAAATGCTAAAATGAACCAAATCTACAATTTTATTGGCAATATCACCACCTTAGTTTTTTAAGAAAGAAAATAAAACATTTCTTACCTTTTCTAACAGTCAAGCTGGTATGTTGCTTTAAGTTTGACAAGTATCAGGTATGCAAAAGTGTTGAGTGGCACATACAGAAAGACTGCTTAAAGGCATCTGACTACGGTGCAGAGGACATCCTTTGTCCTTCTTGCTGCCCGTACTATGAATGTAGTCGTTGGATCTTCAGAAGCCTATTTAATCATAAGGTAACCTTAAAGATGGAAGTTATGGTTAAGAGTGCCAGAACACAAAGTTAAAAAATATAGAAGTCTCAGATGAAATTTCTGAATCAGCCTTCAACTATAATGCTTAAACTGTTTAAATGTGAAAGGATGAAATTTAGGGCATTTATGCCACTATTTTATGTTATCATTGTTACAGTGAGTACAATTTTTAATTGGTATATATGCAAGATTTCCTCAGATCTCAATCAATGATTCTGCCTCTACGAGGAAAAAGCTTACTTCCAAGCTGCCTCTCTCCTATCTATGAATATCCCAAGCATCACGAAGTACACTTCCAGCTCCTCAGACCCTGTCCTTGTTTTGCATTGTTTAGCCAAACCACTTCTTAACTTCAAGTAGCAAATAGATTACTCACATTAGCATTAGGTTCTCTTATAACAAGTAATTGACAAGAATTGTACCAGTGATTGAGTGTTGCCAAAGATCTTTTAAAATTCCATATGGTCCCAAATACTACCAAATCCTAAAAGATTTAACTAACTGGCTCACTAACCAATGCACACACATACTTACTTATTTCACCCGGTATGTGTTAACTACCTTTTGCCCACCAAGAGCTAGTCAGGTTCACATTGCCTAGCTCCTAGGGACAAAGATAAATCAGAAACCATTCTGTCTAAGTCAGCCCTTCATTTTAGCTTAGCAGGAAACACACTAAACCATGGCTGAAATATGCTAGAAGTTGGTAGCTGGTGATGCCTCTACCACACCACAGTGTGGTAAATCCAGCATTAGACTTAGTTGGAATCACTTTTTTCTTCCAATACTGGCATTTTTACGGATAGATGGATGGATAGATGAATATCAGTATGAAAAGGTCCATGCTTTGTTTTCCAATAGCAGTTCATGTCCAATTATCTGACTACTAGCACAGTTATCTGCTGTGGTTGTTAGAAACTTTGGAAAGCAGTAAATCCTCCAAAATTGTCAGTTTTGAAATCTGAGAGAAAACAGAATGAACAGATAAGAGATGCTTCAAGGCAGTTCAGCTCTGTGATGGTTCTGTTGAGATAGAACACACATATGCAAAGTGTTTGAAATAAGAATTTCCTTCGAGGTGAAGCACAAAAGGAAGAGAAGGCTCAGCATTTGTTACTGGCCTTAGATAAGCTTACTGTTCACCTATTTATCAATGTAAACAAAGCCCAATTAGTTTGTAGCTGAAGGAAGAGAGGACATGGCCAAAGATGGCCTTCATGAACTTTTTTTTTTCTGTGTGAAGTATGGAAACTCATTTTCAGTATTGGATTTTGACTGGATTGTTCTTCTACCCAGAAGCTGGCTCTGCAGAAGTTATGGTCAGATCTTTGGAAATAACATTTGATCTACTGATGAATATAGATCCCCTTCCTTCCCTCTTCTACTCCCTCCTTGCTTTTCTCTCTCTCTTATTACACTGATTTCATGCAAAATTAATTATCAATCCTGTCACATCTTGCGCTGCTAACAGTGGTCACTATTGAATTATAGGGAACGTGAACTGAATTTTCAGCAGCCTAATTGCTTCTCCTGTGCCCAGCAAAATGTTACATTAAATACTCACAGCAAGCAGATTGTATTCTATTTCCATAACAAACTGGCGGGATTTCATTACCAGAATCCCTGGCATCTACTCACATGACTCTTTCCTAACTGCCCTATCAGGCTGCTCTTGGATAAAGTAAGTTCCTTTCCAAAGCTGCAGCTGCCTAGTGAGGTATTGAAATATTGTAGCCACTTGCAGGCCAAAAAGGAAAAAATAACAACAGCAAGTGGTCCATGAGAGTGAAGTGGAGGTATTAAAACTAGACTGGGTGTTCTCTTTTGGAAGATGACAGACCGAGTCCCACAGTGCCTCACTCCATTCAAAGCAATTAGGAGTGCAGTGACAATGGATCTCCAGGGCCATCACAGTGTTTTACCTAAAGATAACAAGAGATTAGCCCTTAGTGACAGATGACTAATATATTCTGTGGACACTGATTGAGAGTTTGGGAGTTTCTACTGTCCGCCTGAAGGAGCTTAGAGAATATGTACATGGGAAGACAAAAATGTAAAGAAATCAATGTAATGCACTGTATAATGCATAATGATAAATGCATCTTCAAGGTACCTAGGTGATTTAGAAGATATTGCAGTGGGAGAAGAGTACTGAGATATTCACCAAATTCCTACCAGAAAATTTAACATTTGAGATGGCTGATGAAGGTTGACTAGGAGTTCATTAGACATAGCAGAGAAAGTCATTTTAGAAAACATAATAATAATAGCCAACTTTGATCGAGAGCTCAATTTTGCTTGTCCTTTTTGGAAGCGTACTGTATGTATGTATTAGTCCATTTTCACACTGCTATAAAAAACTCTAAGACTGGGTAATTTATAAAGAAAAGAAGTTTAATTGACTCACAGTTCTACATGGCTGGGGGGGGCCTCAGGAAACTTACAATCATGGTGGAAAGGGAAACAAACACATCCTTCACATGGCGGCAGGAGAGGGAACTGCAGAGTGAAGGGGGGAAAAGCCCCCTGTAGAACCATCAGATCTCATGAAAACTCACTCACTATCACAAGAACAGCATTGGGCTCCCTATGATCCAATCATGTCCCACTGGGTCCCTCCCACAATACGTGGGGATTATGGGAACTACAATTCAAGATGAGATTTGGGTGGGGACACATCCAAACCATATCAATGTATTAAACAGTTAATCTTTATAGTGATTCTATGAGGTATTATTCCCATCTTAAGAATGAGGCACTGAGAGGATAACTAACTCATAGCTAGTAAGTAAAAGAGCAAGAATTCATACCCCACAGTATGAAGTGAAGGATGAGTAGGGAATACAGAACTTGATCATTGAGAGTCATACTAGTCACACCAAGGAAGTTAGAGTTAATCAGTTGACAATGGGAAGCTCTTGAAAAAAACTGACAAGGTCAGATTTGCATTTTAGAAATATTGCTGTGGAAACAGAAGGAATGATTAGAAGGAAGCCAGAACTGGAGCCTGGAAAATTAACTACATGCCTTTTACAGTAATCCAGGAAGGGGGTGATGGAAGAGAGGTTGGAGCATGGGCACAACAGCTGGAGTGAAGAAGAGAGGGTATGTGTGGAAAATCTTTAAGGGGTACATTTGGCACAACTAGGTGATGGACAGAAATGATGGGTGGGGAGTAGAATTGGTACATCTACTCTTCTGACTGCTTTTCCCTATCTCCAGTCTCACCAAGTATCTTGAATTAGGAAGCAAGGAAAAAGGGTCAGTGAAGAAAGAGAGAGAGCAGGGTTAATGGAGAACAAGCTCAAGAAGGAAGAATTTAAAACTTGGAATAAAGCAGGAGAGGATAAAGAAACTACTTATGGAGTACTATGCTTATTACCTGGGTGACAAAATAATCTGCACACCAAAACCCCATGACATGCAATTTACCTATATACCAAACCTGCACATGTACCCCTGAACCTGAAATAAAAGTTTAAAAAAATAGAATGAGTTAAGGGATTTGGTAATCTTGAGAAATGTCTGTGAAGTGTCCATGTATTCCATGGGTTCAATGGGGATCTGCCATTGAAATTCATAGACCTGAATATCAGTGAAGAGTAGAAGATTAGATAATTTACTGTTGGATAGTCTAACTCCTTCTTTTATAGATGAGGAAAGTAACATCTAGAGAAATTGGAGAGACTTGTGTCATATCACTTAGTTTGTTACAGAGCTAAATTCATACCACCCATTTCCATGTGCCCTCAAGTAGTAGCTGACATCTTCCTTCTTGGGAGAGAATCCTTAAACACCAAGTCCCGATCTCATAGGTCTGATAGTCAATCCTTGTAAGGGATACTGTGGTGCATTGCCTGGATCCATCCCAATTAAACCTGGGACCCACATACTCACTCCCCAACCTGCTGGGAGTGCTGGTAACTGACTGGTCTCAACTAGGTCCACTCCAGGAATTGCTCTCTGCTAAAGGAAGTTTTCTGTCTCAAGGATATACCAAAATGAAACAATAAAAAATTTTGTATAAAGAGTGTTTGTTGCCTGGGTTGTATGCCTGTAGAATACATTCAGAGGTAGAATCACTGGTTCAATGGTATTAATAAATTTTCACTTGTTTGACACTTATTCCCCAATGGCTTTTCTTTTTTTTTTTATTATACTTTAAGTTCTAGGGTACATGTGCATAGCGTGCAGGTTTGTTACATATGTATACTTGTGCCATGTTGGTGTGCTGCACCCATCAACTTGTCAGCACCCATCAATTCATCATTTATATCAGGTATAACTCCCCAATGCAATCCCTCCCCCCTCCCCCCTCCCCATGATAGGCCCCAGTGTGTGATGTTCCCCTTCCCGAGCCCAGTGGCTTTTCAAAAGGATGCATCAATACACACATAGAAATATGCAGTAGGATTAACCAATTATCTCACCATCTTTTTAGAAACGAATTCATTTTGCATTCCTAAATTCCACTAAATTTCAAGAGAGCAGTTAAGAAATAATATAAAACTTTGAAGCATTAAATGTATATATTTAAGATATTATGTCTTCTGTAGTCAATGGCAAATATCAAGAATAGAGAAGATGCACAAAACTGACCACTAGCAGAAACAGAGACCCACATTCTAATCTTACATCTTAGGTTAAAAGCAATAATTCCTACTTCACTCACTGATGAGTCTTTCCCTAACTTGAATGTGACTAAAACTAGTTGCATTTGAGAAAGGGATGTCGAGAGAGACAATGAAGTAAAGGTGAAGAATGAGACTGTCAAAGTGATGTTGGTCAATCTCCTGTTTACTGACTGCAGGTTAGGAAACAACATCAACTAGGTTTTCTGGAATTTGAGAACTGAGTATTATAAAAACACTGACTCCATTATTATTATTATTGTCATTTTAAATTTTGGATTCAGAGATAGCAGCTGAATAGCAGCAAAAAAAACATGCTTATGAAGATCTGCCTGTGAAAATGACACTCCTTTGGCTTAGGAAGAGAAAGAAAATGAAAGCCTTATTGCTTTCTTCTACTGATTGAAGTTTTTACTTTCTGCTGTTTACTTGGGTTTTTAATATTGAAGACTTCTTTGTAGTCTCTGATGAGTTTTGAAGATTAATTTTGCAGAAGTAAGATAATATTCCTGTTTACCAGCAATATTTCTGACCATAAGACTCATTTATTTATTATGGATGGTCATTTTATATTTTTTGAATGCTTATTTTAGACTCGGGAGGTTTGTTACATGGATGGATTGTATGCCACTGAAATTTGGTGTAAGAATGATCCCCTCACCCAGGTAGTGAGCATAGTAGTCAGTAGTTAGGTTTTCAAACCTCAACCCTTCCCTCCCCCTCTCCTAGTCCCCAGTGTCTATTGTTGACATCTTTATGTTAGTGAGTACTCATTGTTTAACTTGCAATTACAAGTGAGAATATGTGGTATTTGGTTTTCTGTTCCTACATCAATTCACTTAGGGTAATTGCCTCCAGGTGCATCCATGTTACTGAAAAGAACATAATTTCATTCACTTTTCTTTTCTGTGGCTGTGTAGTATTCCATGGTGTACATGTACCACATTTTTTTAATCCAATCCACCATTGATGGGCACCTAGGTTCATTGTATGTCTTTGCTATTGTGAATAGTGCTGCAATGAACGTACAAGTGCATGAATCTTTTTTGGTAAAATAACTTGTATTCCTTTGGGTATAAACCTAGTAATGGAATTGCTGAGTCGAATGGTAATACCATTTTAAGTTCTTTTGGAAATCTCCAAACTGCTTTCAACAGTGTCTGAACTAATGTGCATTCTCACCAACAGTGTAGCATTCCCTTTCCTCTGCAACCTTTCCAACATCTGTTTTTGTTTGTTTGTTTGTTTTTCACTTTTTAGTAATAGCCGTTCTAACTGGTATGAGATGATATCTCATTGTAGTTTGGGTTTGCATTTCTCTAATTAGTGATATTGACCACTTTTTCGTATAATCGCTGGCTGCATGTATGTCTTCTTTTGAGAAGTGTCTGTTCATATTCTTTGCCTATTTTTAATGGAGTTATTTGATTTTTTGTTGAATTGTTTAAGTTTCTTATGGATTCTAGATATTAGACCTTTGTTAAATACAATGTTTACAAATACTTTCTCCCATTCTGTAGGTTATCTGCTTACTCTATTGACAGTTTATTTTGCTGTGCAAAAGGTCTTTCGTTGAATTAGGTCCCACTTACCAATTTTTGTTTTTGTGGCAATTGCTTTTGGAGATTTAGTTGTACATTCTTTGCCAAGGCCAACATTCTAAATGGTATTTCCTAGGTTTTCTTCTAGGATTTTTATGATTTTTAGATTTCACATTTAAGTTTTTAATCTATCTTGAATAATATTTGTATATGGTGAGAGGTGTAGGGGTCCAGTTTCAATCTTCTGCATATGGCCAGCTAGTTATGCCAGCAATATTTGTTGAATAGTAGGGAGTCCTTTACCCCTTGCTTGTTTTTGTCAAGCTTCTGACCATGAGATTTTATGTGATGTCAAAACCCAAAACTACCCAAAGGAATTAACTACTGCTAGTTAATTGTACCTACATTAAACACCTTCTTTTAGCATTTTCCTTATTTAGGGACCATCTCAAAGTCATAACAATCAGAATTTGTGTCTTCTCATATGATTTTTCCTCAGAATTACACAGAATACAGTATTCATAAAAGTGAATCAACCATAAAATATTTATTCTTCTGCTATGTCAGGCAGTCTTGTAGGTGCCTAAGAGATACTAAATACAGGTTCATAATTCTTGCCCTCGAAACTCTCCCAGTCTACTGATAAAGCAAGTACCATATGCATGAAAAGATAAATGTCTTTATAAAGTTTCTTAATCATGAGTGCCCATCTGAGTGGTCTGTGAGTTTTTAAGTTATTCACAGAAACTACGCTCCTTAGTTCTGACACGGGGACCATGTGTTTTTATTTTCAAAAAGCTCTACGAAGTGATTTGGATGTACACCTCTGAAAGGAAGTTATTGTCTTAAATATTCTTGGGAGGCAAGGCCTACTTGCATCTGGAGTTGGCTCCAGAAGTCTTTACAAAATTAGCTTGGCATTAGCTGGGTTTCAAAGAATAAATAGAAGGGGATAAACCAAGAAGAAATGTGGATATATATGGGGCACAATTGAATAATTTCCAGAAAGAAATCAGACAGTATAAGGAGTGTCCAGAGAATGATGTATATGGCTGAAATAGAAGGGTTATAGAATGGTAGTTAGTAATAACGCTTTAATATAACAAGCATATTGAAAAAATTGAATGTAAACACTGATGATATAATAAAAAGATTTAGATTGTTGGGGTATTTTGATGTCAAGTACTTGTCTTCCTGGTGATGTGAAACCATGCATGTGTTTTAAGTAGAAATGTGACTCCATGGGAAAGTATGTAAGAACATGAGCAGAGATGGATGAGAACAGGGTGAGTGTGAAGGGAAATTAGGATGCTAGTTCTCTGAGGTTACACACACCATAAGGTAGTGGCATTGGAGTGCAGTAAAAAGATGATGACATTTTAAAGGAAGAACCTCCCTGGCAGCATGGCTGAATAGACCTTGGAAGAAAGAGAATTTATGCCTGAATGAATGGAAAATTGATGATTTTATATCTCAAAGTGGATAATTCATGTAGAGGGAACTGACTTTAGAGGAAAGAGAAAATGAGGGGTTTTCTAACGTTTGGGATGATAAACAGGCAAGCAGAGATACTTTGGAGGCAGTTGGATATGCAGCATTGGAGTCAAAGGCCAAGTAAGAGATAGAGAAAGAGATTTTGGAGAACTTCTCATGGAGGAAATACTCGAAGTCTGGAGAATGGATGAGACCTGAAGGGAATAAGATATGTAGACAGAGACAAAAGTTGAAGGGTAACACTCAGACTTTGGGGGAGATCTACATTTAGGAAGTAGGAGGAGAAAAGTAAAGGCACAGTAAGAAAAAGAAAGGTTCAACTAAAGAAGAGAAAAGGCCAGAAAAGTGTAACCCACAGAGAAAAGAGCATTTCTGGGGCTAAGGAGTGATCAACACTGTCAAAATACTACAGATAATCTAGTAAAACAAGTAATGTCAGGATTAGTTTCCTTGTCTACATTACAATAATAGTTATTTTTGTGAGTAAACTGAAATGATGACAATTACGCATTTAGCCCAAGACTAGGTACAAGAAAAGAATAGCCAAAAGCATCTGTTATTGTAAATAACATAATTACTAATCAGCAGCCAACTATGCTGGCAGTTTTCTAGTTACACATTTGAATAAGATGCAACCCTCAATTTCAAAGAGGTAAGTGTCAATACAAAGATAAAGATGTGAACAGCTACATACCATTTTGGGGTATTGTTTCTATAAGAAGGATGTATATACAGTGGAAAAGGTGCCAGTAGAGAAAAGTGAGAACTTTATGAGTCCCTTGCCAGACATAAGTGATGGGGTTTTCTTTACATATTACATGTTATTCTTAGACTTGTGCAATTTGCTAAGCCAGTTTATAGACTCTTGAAACTGTATAATTGTTATGTTCTTGACTCAAACCTGAAGGGACAGACTCTTGGGAGGGAATAGCCAGGATCAGCCTTGTATCTTTCTTCTGTGCACAGACCTGTTGCTTACTTTCTCCACTATGGGTAAAGCAGAATGACTTTGAACAATGAGCATTTTCTGTAGCCTGAGCAGCAGTTGCTCTTTAGACCCAATTTACCAATTAGGAAAAACAAATTATTTATAGCATGACAAAAATAGGATTTGGCTTAATCCCACAGCTTTCTCAGTTACAGTGCTTGCTGCTCAAGTAATGGATCAATTCACAGTTGGCTAAATCCAGGTCTTTCTGAACCTTTCAAGTATGGTTCTCTGACCAGCAGCATGGAGACCCCATGAATATTTGTTTCAAAAGCAGAATCTCAAGCCCCACTCCAAACTTAACTGGATAAGAAACTGTGTTCTGGCAAGAACGTTAGAGGCACTGTATGCCGATTGAGAGGAACTGGGCTGGAATACTGCATTGGGGCTGAGGAACATCATCATTCTCCACACTGTCCCAGTATACTACCGGGTGATGTCAGAACAACACGAAGGGATTTGGGGTTATGGTTTAGCTCATAGTCCATGCAGAAGAGGCCATAATTAGCACAGGGTACCATGGCACTTCTCATCTGAAACATGTGACATGGATTTGCACAGATGAATATTTCTGACCTATTAATGTTAGTAGTAGAAGCGATCGTTTTGTCAGTGGAAAAAGCTGCCAGACTCAGAAGCAAGTAAAACCTGAAGAATCTTTTAGAACTGTTGGTCAAGAACTTCATAGGTGGTTTATATAAAATTTATTATCACTTGCTAACTCCATGGCTTTAGGCATTTCTTAACCTTTCTAAACTTCAATCTTTTCATTCATGGAATGTAGATAATTATTGTACCTATATGACAGGGTCAATGAAAGGTTAAATGAGTGAAGATATGTAAAGTAGTTAGCACAGGATCTGGGATTTAGTGAGGGCCCAGACACTACTTGTCTATTATTATTTATTTTATTTATTTTATTATTTATTTACTTTGTTTGAGATAGTCTCACTCTGTAACCCAGGCTGGAGCGATCTCGGCTCACCACAACCTCCACTTCCCAGGTTCAAGGGATTCTCCTGCCTCAGCCTCCTGAGGAGCTGGGACTATAGGCATGCGCCACCACGCCCAGCTAACTTTTTGTGTTTTTAGTAGAGATGGGGTTTCACTGTGTTAGCCAGGATGGTCTCAATCTCCTGACTTCATGATCCACCCTCCTTGGCCTTCCAAAGTGCTGGGATTACAGGCGTGAGCCACCACACCCGGCCTATTACTTAGTTTATTATTATTTCATTATTATTATTTATTATCTGATCTTTTATGTAAGAATAGTGAAATAATAGACTTCTGAATATTTGCCAGGAAATTCAATAATTTTAAGTGATGTTGGCAAATACTATGATATTAGAAATCTAGGTGGTACTTAGGAATCTATTTTCTTAGTCTCTATTCTGTGACCAGGGAAACTGTTTATTCCTTCTGTCCCTGCTATATTTGAGACAAAGATCTGGAATGCATCCACTCTTTCCTAAGGAAATGCCATCAGTTCACCATCCCCATACCATGCAAATGCCTTTTACAGCTGCAGAGCAGGTTTGAGCAGATGAATACAGCAGCATATGAACACACACGTTTACCCTCTTTGGCCACAATTTGTCTTACTCTGTGTTTTCTAGGAACACATTTTGGGATGGAAATGCCTTTATTCCATTTATATTTAGTCAATTATCTGGTTTAGTTTCCATTCTTACAATCTAATTAAATTCAGCACATCAACTCAGTTTAAGGCATAGCAGCTGTAGAGACTTCGTTCATCTACTTGGAGAGAAAAAAGGGAAGTTGGTACAGGGGTTTCCCATCTTGTGAATGCAATTCCTATTCAACTACATGCAATTGAATATGAGCATGGGATGGTGTTCTGGACCTAATGTTAAATTCTGCTTCTAAGCTATCATAGTTGAAACAATATACTCAACAGTAACTTTACATATTTTCCAGGAAAATGCAAACGATTGCTTTTAAAGAAATGACAACTCGTTTGCCTGCAGATTTCATTCAGGATATTTAATTCTGAACTACTAGCCTATCACCCATTAACTGCCATTTCTAATATCTTTTGACTCCCTCAAAAAGATTGAAAGAAATTCATAATTTGTTTCACTTAGAATTTACATTTTTTTCATATTCTAGAAACCATGAAAGAAATTATTGAGCCCTTAGCTCCTGTTTTGTTGTTGTTGTTGTTAAATTGTAGAATATTAGAGTGTTTCAGTTTTACTGATTGTATTTGTTGATGATTCTTCTTCCACTGCCATTGTCTTTTCCCTTCCTCTTGGAAAGGTGTAAGAGAAGATTCTATGTCTCACCTACAGATGATTTCACCTAGAAGCTTAGCCTCTCTTCATGACCACTGTTCATTTATTTATTTTTTGAGGCGGAGTCTCACTCTGTTGCCCAGGCTGGAGTGCAGTGGCCGGATCTCAGCTCACTGCAAGCTCCGCCTCCCGGGTTCACGCCATTCTCCTGCCTCAGCCTCCTGAGTAGCTGGGACTACAGGTGCCCGCCACCTCGCCCGGCTAGTTTTTTGCATTTTTTTTTTTTTTTTTTTTTAGTAGAGACGGGGTTTCACCGTGTTAGCCAGGATGGTCTCGATCTCCTGACCTCGTGATCCGCCCGTCTCGGCCTCCCAAAGTGCTGGGATTACAGGCTTGAGCCACCGCACCCGGCCTGTTCATTTATTAAAGATAAAGACTGACTTTGGTTGACACCAGAACCCACAAGAAATGATTGCATTCCTCCTGGGTGGGGAGCAGGTGATACTGCAGATGTTACACTTCCCACATGGCTAAGCCACTGATCAACATTAAAAATTCAAAAGACACCAAAGAGCCACGTTATTGTCCCCTCACAGGGAGCTCTAGAAATAAATGACCTAAATTGTTTCTTCTAAGCCTATTATCAGTTCCATTTTCAAGGTATCAACATGATATCTTTCCATTGGTTCACAGGAAGACCAAAGAGTGGCAAGAGAAAAATGTTTCTATTTGTAGTTTCTCTATGGACTCATGGTATAGGTCAGCTTTTTTATTGTATATATTTAAGATATACATTTAA